>NC_045447.1:94343771-94541194 GCF_002776525.5 Piliocolobus tephrosceles | reverse complement strand
GGCTAGCCATAAGTAGAAAGCTGAAACTGGATCCTTTCCTTACTCCTTATACGAAGATTAATTCAAGATGGATTAGAGACTTAAATGTTAGACCTAATACCATAAAAACCCTAGAAGAAAATCTAGGTAGTACCATTCAGGACATAGGCATGGGCAAGGACTTCATGTCTAAAACACCAAAAGCAACGGCAGCAAAAGCCAAAATTGACAAATGGGATCTAATTAAACTAAAGAGCTTCTGCACAGCAAAATAAACTACCATCAGAGTGAACAGGCAACCTACAGAATGGGAGAAAATTTTTGCAATCTACTCACCTGACAAAGGGCTA
The DNA here is from genome assembly GCF_002776525.5 of Piliocolobus tephrosceles. Taxonomy (NCBI): domain Eukaryota; kingdom Metazoa; phylum Chordata; class Mammalia; order Primates; family Cercopithecidae; genus Piliocolobus; species Piliocolobus tephrosceles. Next base: position 94,540,865 of record NC_045447.1, on the reverse strand, counting down.
ATTTCCAGAATCTACAAAGAACTCAAACAAATATACAAGAAAAAAACAAACAACCCCATCAAAAAGTGGGGAAAGGATATGAACAGACATTTCTCAAAAGAAGACATTCATACAGCCAACAGACACATGAGAAAATGCTCATCATCACTCGCCATCAGAGAAATGCAAATCAAAACCACAATGAGATACCATCTCACATCAGTTAGAATGGCAATCATCAAAAATTCAGGAAACAACAGGTGTTGGAGAGGATGTGGAGAAATAGGAACACTTTTACACTGTTGGTGGGATTGTAAACTAGTTCAACCATTATGGAAATCAGTATGGCAATTCCTCAAAGATCTAGAACTAGTTGTACCATATGACCCAGCCATCCCACTACTGGGTATATACCCAAAGGATTATAAATTATTCTACTACAAAGACACATGCACACGTATGTTTATTGCGGCACTATTCACAATAGCAAAGACTTGGAATCAACCCAAATGTCCATCAGTGACAGACTGGATTAAGAAAATGTGGCACATATACACCATGGAATACTATGCAGCCATAAAAAACGATGAGTTTGCGTCCTTTGTAGGGACATGGATGCAGCTGGAAACCATCATTCTTAGCAAACTATCACAAGAAGAGAAAACCAAACACCGCATGTTCTCACTCATAGGTGGGAACTGAACAATGAGCTCACTTGGACTCAGGAAGGGGAACATCACACAATGGGGCCTGTCATGGGGAGGGGGGAGGGGGGAAGGATTGCATTGGGGAGTTATACCTGATATAAATGATGAATTGATGGGTGCTGACGAGTTGATGGGTGTAGCACACCAACATGGCACAGGTATACATATGTAACAAACCTGCACGTTATGCACATGTACCCTAGAACTTAAAGTATAATAAAAAAATATATATATATAATCGCTACCAAAAATAAAATACCTAGGAAATTTAACCAAGGAGCACACATGCGCGCGCACGCGCGTACCATACACAGAGAACACACATACCATACACAGAGAAATGAAATAGGAGACAAAAAAATGGAAAGACATCTGATGCACATGGATCAGAATAATATTCTTAAAATGATATTACCCAAAGCAATGTACAGATTCAGTGACATTCCTATTAAAATTCCAATGTCATTCCTTGCAGGATTAGAAAAAACAACCTTAAAATTCATATGGAATTAAAAAGACTCCAAATAGTCAAAACAATCCTAAGCAAAAAGAACAAAGCTATAGGTATCACATTACCTGACTTCAACATATATTACAAGGCTATAGTAACCAAAATAACACAGTATTGATATAAACAAACAAAAGCCCAACAAAACTGAATGGAGAGCCCTGAAGTAAAGCCACATATTTACAGATCTTTTGCAAAGCTGACAAGAACTTACACTAAGGAAAAGACACTCTGATATGGTTTGACTGTATTTCCACCCAAATCTCATCTTGAATTGTAGTTCCCATAATACCCACGTGTTGTGATAGGGACCCGGTGGGAGGTAATTTAATCATGGGGCAGTTACCCTCATGCTGTTTTCATGATAGTGAGTTATCATTAGAGCTGAAGGTTTCATAAGGGGCTTTTCCCCCTTTGCTTAGCACTTCTGTCTCCTGCTGCCATGTGAAGAAAAACATGTTTGCTTCACCTTCCACCATGCTTATGTTTCCTGAGGCCCCCCAAATCCATGCGGAACTGTGAGTCAATGAAGTTTCTTTCCTTTATAAATTATCCAGTTTCAGGCAGTTCTGTATAGCAGTGTGAGAACAGACTAATACACCCTCTTTAATAAGTAATGCTAGGAAAATGGGATATCCATACACAGAAGAATAAAACTGGACCCGTCTCTCACCATCTCCAAAAATCAACTCAAAACGGATTAAAGACTTAATTGTAATGCCAAAAACTATAAAATTACTAGAAAAAAAAAGCCAAGGGAAAACTCTCCTAGTCATTGGCCTAGGCAAATAATTTATGACTAAGACCTGAAAGGCACAGGGAACAGAAAACAAAAATTGGCAAATAGGACTTAATCAAATTAAAAAGCTTCTGTAAAGCAAAAGAAATAATAAACAGAATGAAGAGACAACCTACTGAATGGGAGAAAATATTTGCAAACTATTTTCCAGAAGGATACTAACATCCAGAATGCACCAGAAACTCAAATAACTCATCAGGAAACACACAAAACAAAACACAAATTATCCCATTACCAAGTGGGCAAAAGGCATGAATAGGTGTTTCTCAAGAGAAGAAATACAAATGACCACCAGGTATGCAAAAAAATGCCAACAGCACTAGACATCTGAAAAAAATGCAAATAAAACTACAAGGAGGTATTATATTACCTCAGTCAAAATGACTATTATTAAAAAGGCAAAAAAAAATATAGATGTTGGCAAGGATGCAGAGAAAAGGGAACTCTTACACACTTGGTCAGAATGTAAACTAGGACACCCACTCTAGTAAACAGTATGGAGATCTCTCAAAAGCTAAAAATAGAACTACTGTTTTATCCACCAATCCCACTACTTTTCAAAGGAAAAGAAATCAATATATCAAAGGAATACTTGCATTTATGTGTTTGCTGTAGCACTATTTATAGTAACAAAGATATGGAATCAACCTAAGTGTCCATCAACGGATGAATGGATAAAGAAAATGTGGTATATATACACAATGAAACGCTACCCACCCATAAGAAAGATTACAATCATGTAATCGCATCAACATGAATGGATCTGGAGGCTATTATTTTAAGTGAAATAAGCCAGGCACACACACACAAAACAAATATTGCATGTTCTCACTTATACACGAAAGTTAAAACAGTTCATCTCATGGAGGCAGAGAGCAGAGAGATAACAGAGACTCGTAGGGGTGAGTGACACAGAGCGAAAGATGAAGAGAAGTGGGTTAAAGGGTACAAACTTATGGTTAGATAAATAAATTCAGCATTTAACAGCAGAGTAGAGTGACTATAGTTACTAAAAATGTATTTGGGTGGTGAATACCTTAATAACCTGACTTGTTCACCATGCATTTAATACATGTAACAAAATTTCACATGTGGCCCGTAAATTTGCACAAATTTGAAAAAAGTTTGAGAAACTGTAAAATATATGGTTTATCACTGCACATACAAGTATCAGGGTTTTAGCAGGAAACAGAATTCACCCCAGATGCTTAAAATGAATAGATGTAAGTAATCCACTTACAGCAAGTTATAATTAAGTGTCCAAGGACTAACAATAGTAAAAAGAGTTTCCTCCCACTAGGTCTTTCATGAAGGAGATTGAATTAATATGAGGAGTTTATCCAGATTTCAGATTTATTGTGGGTGTGGTTAACCTCAGTGCAACACAGGATTCCAATTCCTGTAGAGACACCTAGTGTTGACATTGGGGTCGATTCACCAGGACAGTAAGAGTCTGATTGTCGTGTTAAGGTCATCTCTTTGTCTCAGAGAAGGTCTTGTCACATGCTTTTGTTCATCATTTTGCCCTTCCCCAGCAATATTCTGCTTTTAATTGTTATTCAAATACGTTAACTTGGTGATGGGAGTTATTGGGAGTGGTGGGGGCTGGGAGGATTTGCAATCTTTGTTGTTTTGAGCAAGGCTCAGTCTTAGTGTGTAGCCTTCTTGGTTCTAGCACCTATGCCCTGAATTTATTTACGGACTTCATTCACCATCTTAGCCTTATCCTAGTAGCAGGGTTCTTCTACTGCCTACTCTGGCTGCATTAGTTTTGACTAAGTCCCAACTGCAGCAATGCCTGTTCTCCTTTTGTGACATATTAAGGCTTTTATTCCATAGTGGAGGTTTGGAAGAAGGATGTGGTCAGAGTTTCTTGTCCTTTCCTTGTGTGTGCTCCTCCCTTTTCCTGGCCTGCACCACAACAGGTGCTTTTTAGTTCTCTTTCCAGTCTTTGCCATGAGTGCTCAGTAGATTTTGTGGAGGAAGAACCTATAAGATGATGCAGACTCTCCTAATTTCTGTACCTCCCAGAGCTTTTATGCTAATGGTCTGCCTTTAACTTTTATCAATAAAATGAAACAATAAAATGTACTGTTTATTACTGTATACATATTTTTCATCTATTTTAGCTGAGTTCTTAGCATTTCTGGTTGTTTCTCCCCCAGCTTAGTGTATATTCACATTGTTCTTCCCGTAAGCACCATTTCTCCTTCGATTTGGGGTCTATTGGTTGTTGAGCAACATCAGCTCTCTATTAGCCTGTGATTTTGAAGTTAGTCTGGCTAATTTTTGCTGTAAGACTAAGATGAACCCTTCTTCCAGATTTTCTAGATCTAGGGGATAACCGAGAAACCTGGTCAGCGAAGTACTAGCTAACATAGAAGTGTTTGCCTTGAAGAATATCTTATATTCACAGTAAATACTGTGAATGAGAAAACTTTGTTGTTTTAAACCACAGAAATTGTAAGTTTGTTTATCACAGCAGCAGCATCTAGCATGTCTCCACTAACACAGTATTTAAACTAGGATGTCCAAGGTGACTGGCAGAGGGACACAGACAGGTATATGTAAGGGAAGATAGCCTGCCTAAGAAATTCCTTCTAGGGTCTCAGGAGTCTGGACAAAGCTGGAGTTCAATTACTAGAAAGTTGAGGCAAAGACTAGTTTCTGGAGTTAATTTCAGAGATTTAGTTACAATATAAACTGCAGGCAAGGCCAAAACACAAGGCCAAAACACACGGGAAACAAGGTAAGAACAAGTCACTCAGCAAAACTGCCTCAGTGTGAGCAGTGAGTCACTGAGCTCCTTCTGATTCCCAGAGTCTTAGGAAGGTTTCTAAATGGAGTGGTTAACCAGCCTAGTATTGTGGGCTACAAGGACATAATGCCAAAGAGTTATCACAACTCCAAAGCAGGCCAAGAGCCTCTCTTGAAGTCCCTTCATTAACAAAAATATATCATTTTGATCAAAATTCCATTGTGAACTTTTCCTTCTGTGGCAAACAGCTTGAATTCTATGACACTATCACCCACGTCCATATGTCTCAGTGTTTGCTCTGCCAAGATGTCTGCTTGCCATTTGCTCTGTCTGTACAATGCCAAACACCCAGGTGAAAAGTGAAAAATTCAGTCAGTGTTTCTAAACACCCAGATGTTTGGCACCAACTAGGTAAAATATCGGGATGCCTGACAGCATTTCTCACTTTTTCATCTGGTTGTTTGGCATCATATAATATGAACAATGGTGTAGATGCTAAGTACTCTTAGGAGTAAGAAAATATGGAACATTAGCATAATCCAGTACATTTTTTTCCCTAAAGTATTAGAGAGTCTTAGTCTTGAATTGGTCTTTAGAGGACATCTAATACAACTTCCCTCATAATATGTTTGTGGTGTCTCTGCAATCAAATCAAGGAGACTTCAGTAAAACCTGTCTGGTAACAGGAAAGATGAATTCATGATTTGATTTTATGTTATAAACATGAATAAACTTCATTCAAAAAATGTTAGCTGGGTGACTCTTCTGACCTAAGCTTTGGGACTAGAAAGGACGAATATGTCTTCAAGGAGTTAACTTCAGTCTAGTAGAGGGAACACATTAGACAGCAGCAGGGGAAATGAAAAAAAGGGGACACTGAGTCAAGAGGACTTAACTCATTAAATATACCTATTACTGCTTGAGCATCTCTTAGTACCAGCCATTATGATAGGCAGGACACCTATTTTCCACATTCAATCTGCATAAAACCCTTAGCACATAGAGATTCTTATTTCTATTCTCTGGCCATTTAGGGGGATTACGTAACATTCCAAGGCCATACAACTTGAAAACTCAAATAAGATGGTGTGTAAAACAGTATATGCTGCCTCCAAATACCTTCCACTGAATTGCTTTGCCTCCCTTCAAACTTCTCTAGCAAAGCTCAGGTCCTCAGTACCTCAATCTTGTCATTTCAGGGATGATCAGACCCTGAGAAGAAGGTTAGGATCCCCAGGCACTTACGGATTTCTTCAGAAGGAATATAATTACTCAAGACATCAGAATCAGCCGAAAGAAAATAATACACAAAAAGTATGATTGACACTAAAAGGTGGAAGAGAACCCAGCCTCCAACACCAGAAAATGAGAGAAAACAAAATGAGCATAGATGCTAAGTCAACAGTTACTCAGACAGAACCGGCATATTTTCTAATCGAAAGAGGCCATTTTCCATCTTTAGGATGTGAGATCCAAACTTAAAGAGAGACTTTCTTCAAAAAGACCATGGCAATAAGGAAAATTTCAGTTTCAAGATCTGCAAATGTCTCAAAAAATCAAACAGAAACAGAGGCTTCTCTTTTGTAGGAAGGGGTAACCAGGGACTTCCAAGGGAGAGTGATCAAGGGGAGGAGTTCTGATGGGAAGTGTTACTCACTGTGCTCAGCTGATTCTCAAGATGGGAAGCTGGAGCTGGGGACTGTTCTGCACTTTAGTGCTTGCCAGATGTGGGGGCAAGCCGAAGTTCTGGGCCCTGTGTTAAGGAAAGAAGTCTAAAGTTTGGTCAAGCCAAGGCATAAAGTAAGAAATGCACAACTGTAAACACTTGGTCAACAGTCATCTGTGATATTGACTTCAGAGAGAATCATCCATTTTATCTCCCACAGTTTACAAACGTATTTTACAAATTTTAGCAGCTTTCTCCTTTCATTGCAGGCTCATTCATGTCTCTTTTTAATGCTGCTATGGTTATAAAATGCTGCTATAAATGACAACACTTAGGACCCTAGTTGTCCAACCCTGACTTCTTCCAACTGCTGAATCAGGTTTCTCTGGATAGGGGTATACAAATCCACCCAACTTGGAGAGCTTCTCTGCCCAATAACAGGAGGTTGGTCCCAACTGGCTGGGAGACTCCCGTGAAGTGTTTTGGTGACTAAGGCCTTGGCTCAGAAAGCCCTACTGAATGGAATGTCCTGGATTTCAGCTTGGAACTGGAGCATTCCTCACATTTATTCATTTTCATCCTGATGAAGCAACATTTTGAAGTGGAAATTCTGAATTCCTACCTCTGGCCTGCTATGAGACTAAATAATCCACTCCTAAATTCTTAGGAAAGCTAAAATATAACTGCTTTCACAGTGGACAGCTGTTTATTGTCTCTTTATGTTTCTGGTAAGAGATATGTGATTTCTTTGACCACAATGGGATCTCCCTTTAAGCACTCCCAGCTTGATGTAATGTATGATTTTTATCAATGGTAACAACAAATTCCCCACCTGCCAACTTTTTAAACCAAAATCGTAGCTATTAAAAGTTAATGATTAGAAGGTATGTTTTATTCTGCAATTTGAGTGACATGAAAGATGCAACAAAGTTTGATTCCCTTATTAGACTGCTTTTTCCCCTGTTATCTTAGGCAGTTACAAAAATACACTGAATAACTTAACAGTTTATAATCCCTTTAATTTATCTCCTCCTTTCCCATATGGGAGCTATTTCTTTAAAATTTTTCTTTATTCCTTACTTTCACCATGATAATTGCTAATTGTAATCCAGGGTTTCTCTTATAGAGATTGAGTTATACATCCAGAGAAGGAGAAATAGTCTCTGGGGACTGTAGCAGGTAAGTCATTATGGAATAATGTTGATCTTACAAGTGTAATATTCAAGTTAGAATGAAATACACCAGGGGTCTGGATAATTCACTGAAGATCATCGTGCATATCTCAGAGGTGAATGCTTGAAATATTCAAAGTTCGAGAAGGCAAACTGAAGAAATACTTTTTATTAAAAAAAAACCCACAAAACTCTGATTACAGTGTGCAGCTGAGTTACTGGCAACAATTCAAATTTCCTGAGTACTTCAAAAACTAAAAAGAGAAGAAAGTAATACAAAAACGAACTCCATAATGTCAGAATGCTGTCATGCGTGAAGCTATTAGCAGTGATTTAGGCTGGATTAATGTTAGAGAAAAAAAGTAGCCTATATACATTGTATGGCGTTTTTCTTCTGTAAATGAATACTTAGAAAACCATTGGAAACTTCATTTCCTATAGCCACCATATATTATTTCTGAGATTGTGATGCCGAATATATCTGACTTTCTGCCCACTAAAACTTATTTTATAAGGAAAACTATGCCTGAAGTTAATCAAGAGTGAATACTGGTGGCCTAGGAAAGAAATATAATTCTTACCACTACTGTATGCTTTGTTTTTAATGGGGAATTGTATCCTTTTAATTATTGTATGCTACGTGAAAGGAGTAAACAATGCTATAAATCTCTGAAAGCCACCCTATGCTAATAGTGCATTAAACACTTGAGCAGCTAAGATTCATGTGGACAAACAGAACTGAGAGGGCACACTACCGTATAATTCTATAAAGATTATGAACACAACAGAGGCAGGAAATTGGCTACTCAGCACCAGTACCGCTTTGTGTCTTATCTAATTGTACATAGCCTGTGTTAGCTGAGCTAAGGACATCTCCTGCTGTGCTCAAAATAGATAAACAGTGCCTAAAGTTGATAATAATTGACAAAGAAAAATATTGTGCTGCAAATGACAAGACACCTCTGAGGACTATCAAATTTATTATCTTGAAAAGATTGGATTTCCACAGGACTATCAAATGCGAAGAGGAAACTGAGGGGAGTAAGAAAACCGAGAGTTAATTGAATTTGCAAGATATATTGGCTGTCAGGAAAAAAATCAAGGGAATTACATGGATAATCTAAGGGACAATAACTCTTTGCCTTAAAGTTTGAATTTTCAGTTTACAGTTCATGTAAATATATATGGTGTGTGGGTGTGGGGTTATGTGTGTGTGTGTGTATGACGGTGAGAGAGAGTTCTAGAAACATCTTAATGGTAATAAAGCCAATACTATTCTCACATGGCTGTGGTCAAGTGAAAAAAATAACGCATTTGTGTTCTGAAGTGTATAAAGTGTTGTCTCAGGAGTTACAGAAACTGCACTTTGCTGCTCATTAACAGTGTAACGTGGCTAATTCATTTACATATACAACTATGTTTTTCTGCTTTGCAGTGGTCCACAGCATCTTGAATCTTTCTATTTATTTTACCTGGAAATCAGATATTTACATATCTATCATCCAGAATTGTGTTGAACTATAGCTAAATCCAACCAAATAGTTGATTTTAAGAATGTTCAATCTATATTCTAAAACTGCCCCTTCGTTTGAACAATCAGGATTTTCACACACACAAAAAAAGTTTAGTGGCTGTCCCTTTGTATTATTTTTCTTTTTAATAATTAGTAAAAACAATTTACAGAGGATTTATAAAAACTACAGTGTAATGACCAAACTTCTTCAATACTTACATACTGATAGCTTTATGTGTAAACATATTCACAGTTTTGTGCATACATATATACACACATTATCTATACAGTATATCTTGTGACATATAATTTATGTATCGTGTATAGATATATAAACTTTCTATATATGTATGTTAACTAATAAATGCTAATAGATGACCTCTGTGTGTGTATATAAGCAAATTTTCATTCTTTGATTCATAATATGTTTAAAGAGAAAAAAGTTTGTTTTCATTGACTACTTAAAGAGGAGGGAGAAGAAAAAGGCAGGAACAGAGGAAACATGTTTCAGTTACTTCAGAAATCACTCACTGTATTCTTGCCTCCCCAGATACACTTGATATGAACGCTAAAGAGACAACCAAACAATTCTGAGAATCTAGTTTTCTGAAGAGTACTGTAAAGTTCATGACTAACCCAAATCATCAATCTCTGTTAGTTTCTTGATCTGTAAAACTGTCTTAAATCATGTGTGTGTGTGTGTGTATATATATATATACACACACACACGATGTTTTAAGATATATATATATACACACACACACACACACACACACATATATATAGTGTGCTCTTTTTCAATCCTAAAGTTTATTAAGTCTCCACTGCTTAAACAGTCTTGATGGGATGGGGTGACATGTTATCTTGAGAAAATTCCCTAAACTTCAGTTTTCTCATTTTCGAAATATGGTTGATAATACTTGTCTTCTAGAATTGTCTTTCATTGTTTTATACTTAGACTAGTGCCTGGTAGATGGCAGATTCTCAAAAGATATTTGTTGAAGGAAAAATGAATTAATGAAAGTATAGGAATATTCAGTACTCTATCATATACAGTATAAATTAGAGCTATTGATATTAACCTTTATTATTGTGTATAGTGATGTCTATAGCGACTCATATATTTTGGAATATTGGGATAAATGGTACACACCTAGTGGTGAAAAGATACCATATATTTTTAAAAACCTATTATAGGGTTGGCTTCTCCAGAATCATGTTGTATAACATATAACAGAATCAATAGTATATGTGTATGTGTTTGTGTAGCCTATTAATCCTAAATAAATTCAAAGATATTTATTTCAAGGAAATCTAGCTCAAATAATTGTTGGGACTGGCAAGTCTGCACTCTATAGGACAGGCTGGTAGGTTGGAAACTCAGGCTGGGGTTGATTTTGAGTCTTGAAGTAGAATTTTTCTTCTCAGGAAACCTCAGCTTTTGCTCTTAAGAACTTCAGCTGACTGAATGAAGCCCACTTAACTATCAAGGATAATCTTTAATCAAAGTCAACTGATTTTAAATGCTAACTACATTGACAAACTATCTACACAGCAACACCTGAGATTAGTGGTTGGTTAAAAACTACGTAATATAGCCTAGCCAAGTTTGCGTATTTACACATAATTACGCCAAACAGATGAAAATCCTAAAAGAAAAACAAAACCTAGGTTCTTCTTATGATGGCTTAGAAATGTTACTTGCTACTGGTCTCCATCTGAAACTGGTCCAATTGTCCCATAGAGCTATTATTTACATTTAAAAAATTAACATAGAAATGGATTCTCCGGTTCTCAAAACTTGAAATTCACATTGTCCCATCTGAGTTCCTCCCTCAGGAAACCAAACTTCAGGCAAGGGACTGGAACTCCCCAGATCACTGCATTCAGACAAGACTGCCAGAACCCTTATGCATCATGAGTGCCTCTGTATTAGTATTTTCTCATGCTGCTAATAAAGACATACCCAAGACTGGGTAACTTATAAAGGAAAGAGGTTTTATTGACTCACAGTTCCACACGGCTGGGGAAGGCCTCACAATCATGGCAGAAGAACAAGGAACATCTCACATGGTGGCAAGGAAGAGAGAACGAAGAACCAAGGGAACAGAGTTTCCCCTTATAAAGCAACCAGATCTCGTGAGACTTACTCACTACCACAAGAATAGTATGGAGGAAATTACCCCCAGGATTCAATTATCTCCCACTGGGTCCCTCCTACAACACGTGGGAATTATGGGCGCTACAATTCAAGATGAGATTTGAATGGAGACACAGTCAAACCATATCAGCCTCCTTCCTTTCCCTAATTCCTGTTTTCCTGCCTTCCCCACTATATAGACAACCCTAATTTTAGTTGGTTGGGAGACAACCTACAGCTGAGGAGGTCCACCTCAGCTGCAGCACCTGATTGAAGCCTTCTTCCCTGGCAATACTCGTCTCAGTGCTTGGTGTTCTGTGCGGCAAGCAGCAAGACCCAGACTGAACCCCTTGCATTTCTATAACGTCTACCCATTTTCCATCCAGAAGTATGTGAACAGATAATGACATTAAAAGTTGGACTAATAAACAATTCTGCCTGTATAAAATAAAACTAATGTGTTAGAGCAGATTTCTTTCTTTCTGGTGAAAGAAACGCTTTATTGGCCAGGCACAGTCACTCATGCCTGTAATCCCAGCACTGTAAGAGTCAGAGGTTGGCAGATTGCTTGAGCCTAGGAGTTGGAGACCAGCCTGGGTCACCTGGTGAACCCTATGTCTATAAAAAGATTTAAAAAAATTAGCTGGGTGTGGTGGCTCATACCTGTAGTCCCAGCTACCTGGGAGGCTGAATCCAGGAGGTCAAGAGTGCACTGAGATGTGATTGTGCCACTGCACTCTAGCATGGTAAACAGAGCGAGACTCCGTCTCTCTCTCTCTCACTCTCTTTCTCTCTGTGTATGTGTGTTTGTACCTATTTTAGACACATTATGTTTAGAGCAATGTGTTACTATTGCTCTAAATGTTTAATTTACACAATGTAAATATGTAAACTTGGCAGTGATCTGGCTCATTCAATCACCATAGAAAAGTAAATGATAATTTTGTCTACCATTAACAATTGATAGCCTAAGTGACTAAAATTGTTGTGATACTAATTGAAATGAAGAAAAAAATCTACTTTCCTTTATACAATATCAGTGCATTATTCTATGTGTATATCCCAAGTAATTTTTTGATAATTCTAGAAGTTATCCAGCCTGAGAGTTTATCCTTCAAACTTAACGTGGCACATCATGAAAGTCAGCCTTAATTTTCTTGAGTTGTGTATGGATCTAATAAAGTAAAATCAACTCCAATATCTTGCATTTGCCTACTTTGTATTAAGCTGGCCCTTATGGGAATGACAAAGACATCTTGGAAATGGTCTTGAACCAGTTAATAATAAAAATCTTTTTCCCTGAAGAAATCAATATACCATTTTGGGCATAATTTATCATTACGTATTCATTTTAGGCAGAAGAGCAGGCAGCCTCAAGTAGAGATATTGTAATACTGTTCTCAAAGTCTCTGCCTGCTATTGCTGCTCAGAAACCTACATACTTAATTATTATTTCACATCAATTTTCCACACATTTGGAAATAGCTACCTAATGCATCAATTAATTAAATTGAATATCAGAATATAAATGGGTGAAAAAGTCATTACAACTTTTTAAATTGTAGATGTTCTCTTTATTTTATTCATCTTGAATTATTAGACAAAAATAAAGTTACATAAATGTTAAATACAAAATTTCATATGTATATATAGTTAAAATTAAGAATGTTATAGATGTATAGAAAAACCAGGCCTTAATTCCTATAAAAATACTCCTAATTGTTCAATATAGAAAAACTCAGAAAATACAAGCTAAAAAAAACTGGACTCTCTATTCTCATGCTAATCAGCAATTCTTAACAGGGTCTATAAATTACTAGTTATCAAAATTGCAACATCACTCATCTGTTTCCTTTGCCAGGCTGAAAGGCCACCTTACTTCTGCATATCCTAACTGAATGAGAATATAGTGAGCTCAGACTGAGAGTTTTTGAAACCCATGGTGAACCACCGGTCTGGTCTTAAGCAAAAAGGGATGCCACACATTCAGCAGAAAGCACTACAGTGTGCAGCAGCACATTGAGCCTGTGATGGAGCCAAATCCAGGCCCTGGACAAGATTCTGAGACAAGTCGAGTGGTGAGACCCGACACCTTTGGCTTTAACAATGAATGGGGCCGCTAGAGTCTTCTCTCACATAGTCCTAAAGAATGTCTCCTCAAGACCTAAGAGAACAGTCAGATAATAAAAGAACAATGAAAGTGGCTCTTTCCATTTGGAGATCCAATAAGAATGAGGTCCTACTTGAAGTTATGAGAAGAGCTAGATTGATGTCAACCAAGTCTAGTATCAGGGATTGAATAACTGATACTAAGTAAATGCTAGTTACTGACTGGACAACAGAAGGGCCTGTAACACATCCATGGAAAGATAACAATTGCCACGAAGAAGAGGTGGGGCATCAAGAACTCTGAAGAAGAAGGGTTGAGGAGCCTGAGATTCCATTGACTTTTCCAAATATGGATTAAAGATATTTTTTCAAACTTTTATTTTACTTTAAGGTACAAGACACACGTGCAGAACATGCAAGTTTCTTACATAGGTATACGTGCGCCATGGTGGTTTGCTGCACCTATTGACCCATCATCTAAGTTTGCTCCCCTGGCCCCCCACATCCCAACAGGTCCTGGTGTGTGTTGTTCCCCTCCCTGGGTCCATGTGTTCTCATTGTTCAGCTCCCACTTACGAGCGAGAACATGAGGTGTTTGGTTTTCTGTTCCTGTGTTAGTTTGCTGAGGATGATGGCTTCTGGCTTCATCTATGTCTTGCAAAATACACAATCTCATTCCTTTTCATGGCTGCATAGTATTCCATGGTGTGTAGGTACCACATTTTCTTTATCCAGTCTATCAGTCATGGGCATTTGGGTTGGTTCCACGTCTTGAGTCAAAGACATTTTAATTATATGCATTGCTTTATAGTGCTTGCAGGACTGCTTCCTTAATAACTACCTAAAATATTGAGTAAGCACACTTTGTTGAATCAGTAGGCCTTAAAAACAACCTCACTCCTCAAAAACTTTTGTATGGCAGCACTAAGATACGTGAGCACCTATCCTGTATGCAAGATTCAGCTTCCAGCTGTCACTTCTCATCTGATGTTGCATCCCATTACGTGAAAGGAAACTTTGAACAAGTCACCCCAAGAAACGGTAGCTTGGTAAACTGTTTCTACCTCTGAGCAGTAAAAAGTTGCCCAAAGGAACCCTGTCACCAGTGAGATGCTCCTTCTGATGATACCAAGATAAGAACCCATGGGTGCACTTTAAGTCCTTTCCTCTTGGACCTCCAGGAAAGTTCTAGTATCAATCAACACCTTGTGAACGAAGCCTGGGGCCTCTACCCTTGTTTTCTGTCGCTACATAAATACCCCTGAGATAAAATATCATTCTGCGAAAGAGGAAAGTTAAGGAATTTTAAGTGGAATTTCTTATTGTTTGGTTTGAAATGTCAAGCCTTGTGGAAGACTGCTCTGAGCTCTGTTACCTGGAATAATTGGACTTTTTCATAGACAAGTATCTCATTTTCCTGAATACCTAGTTATCGCCTTCAAAGGATCTCCTTTAAAGATAAAGGAAGAAAAAAGACATTGCCATTCATGAGTCACACCCAATTCTGCCAGAAATCATTCTTGATTCATATTTCCCATTTCTGATCATCCTGGGATGAAATAGCTCTTCGCAGCCCCAGGGCCTAAGTCTTGAGGGTGACATGAAGATAGTTCTCAAGGCATCTAAATAGCTATCCAGCAGGGCCTTACTATATGGGAAAACATAACCCATTCAGAGGATAGTTACTTTTCTTGTGCTGGTTTTTAAGGTTAGTGTGTCCTAAATTCTTCTCGATCATTTGGCTGAGTTTTTATTTCTAATGTGCCCCTTTTAGAATAATACAAGCCTTTGTATATATAAACAACATGTGACATGAGAAAAATATTTGAATTACATAAGCTTACTGTGCAGAGATATTCAATTTGGGAATACATCTTTTATATAGAATTTCTGTGATCAATAATTATCTGTCAGATATTTAACTCATGCATAAAATATGTGTAGGCATAATTTGTGGCATGTCCAAATAACCTTTAAAATCATTTTCTTCCTTTTGCTTTTTCTACTCCCATCTTTCTTCAAATAAACTGGGCACCCAATCTATTTTCCATGAAATTACTTTCCAGACTCTTCAAATGTATTTCTCTCAGAGCTGTTCTCTTAGAGCATTCATTTAGTTCCGAAAGCAGCATTCATCTGATTTGTCTCTGCAATCATTGTTTCAGAGGAGTGTATTCCCAAGGACAAATTTAAAAGCACTAATGCAGTTTTATCTATTTGAAGTGGCCTGTTCTGTCATCGGCATTCATGGAGCTCTCAGACCCAGCTCTAGTATTCTCAGTAAGTACCTCCAAGTTTTTATTCTGCTTTCACAAGAACACTGTACTCTTTACTCTCAGTATGTTATGGAGGGTGCTTTTCCAAGGAGGGAGGACAGAGGATCCCAGAAAGAAAGGGAATGGTTACAGCTGGAAGAGAGGAAGAAGTTTTGCCATTTATCCAGTCTTGGTGAAATAATTACTTCATGGAAGTGACTGTGGATCTTGCTGTTTATAGGGTTGGAAGCATATATTTAATCAGAGCTATCAGAGCTGCATATGGTTATGTTGACAAATATATGTGGGCGGTGTGTGTGTTTATATGTAAACCTGTGATTTATTTCAAAATGAAATGATTCCTAGTTAAAAACGACCTGACTGTATACTGCAATACTTACTATTACAAGACTTGATAAATTAGTATTTGCTAAGAAGTACTTCTCATCAATTCCAGAAAACATAATCTTGTGTAAAATTTTCAGGCACCTCCCTCCTGTTCATGTGTCTTTTCGTAACAGTACCTGAAAAGGTTTTCTCAACTTAAGATTTTATAATAACAACAAAAAAAATAGCTGAGGATTGTTGAACCCACTCTATGGAATGAACTCTGGTGCTTAGTAAACATTTAACTTAGCATCAAGCAACAACTAGAATTTATACCAAGAGGATTTTACTGTGATCCCTAAGAAATAGGATTCTTTGGCACTTGAGGTTAAGAAATTTACATGCACACGTATGTTTATTGCGGCACTATTCACAATAGCAAAGACTTGGAATCAACCCAAATGTCCATCAGTGACAGACTGGATTAAGAAAATATGGCACATATACACCATGGAATACTATGCAGCCATGAAAAACGATGAGTTCGTGTCCTTTGTAGGGACATGGATGCAGCTGGAAACCATCATTCTCAGCAAACTATTGCAAGAACTGAAAACCAAACACCGCATGTTCTCACTCATAGGTGGGAACTGGGCAATGAGATCACTTGGACTCAGGAAGGGGAACATCACACATCGGGGCCTATCACGGGGAGGGGGGAGGGGGGTGGGATTGCATTGGGAGTTATACATGATGTAAATGACGAGTTGATGGGTGCTGACGAGTTGATGGGTGCAGCACACCAACATGGCACAAGTATACATATGTAACAAACCTGCACGTTATGCACATGTACCCTAGAACTTAAAGTATAATAAAAAAAAAAAAAAAGAAATTTATGTGTGCTTTTCCTCAAAAACTTCTCTTTTGACTGTGTTGTTCATTGGAACTTGTTTTCTATTTTTTCTGTCCCAAGATACAGAACCATGACTTAGAGAAAAGAACATGATGTTAAAAAGTAAGACATTTGGAATTAACTGCTTTCTGTATTTCTTCCCATGTATTAGAATTCGGCAAGCTACTTAACTTCTTTGACCTCAGATTCCTCTCTAAAACAGAAATAATAACATTACAGTTATTTAAAAGTTACAACAATACTGTCATGCCATCAGGGCTGAATTCTGTCAAGGAATGTGGATCATCTTACCAAACAGCATGTCTTCAACACACTACAAAATCCTGTAATGCTGGAACAGAAGATGTTTACTTCTCTGTAGCACATTATTGCAAACTGTTCTGAACTGATGTAAACCAATTTGACTTCATACAACTCAGAAGTTCTTTTATAAAAAAAGCTGAACATTTTGATGTGTATGAGTATTTGTTGCTCATTTTAAGCAAGCTTTGTTACCAGTTGTAATAAAAGCAAGTTTCAGACCAAAATCTATGTTCATATAGACATACATTAATTAAACATGAATGCACAGGCAAACCCAAAAGAGTTAATACAATGTGGTTTAAGTTTGATAAAGACTCAGATCACTGTGCTTTTAGATGAACAAACTATACATACTTGTTACATGAATGATTTACAGGAGACAAACAGCAATATTTCAGAGGCAGGTTTTGTTACCTTTATAAATTTGCATTGGTCACTATGAAATTCTCTCACCCAAAGACTGGACTCAAGTCCATTTAATGATGTAACCTTGGGGGCCATCCCAACAGATCTCACAGATTCCAATTTCCCATTTTATGCAAGTGTTAAGTTGTTAAGTATGTTTCTATAATACTTTAACCAATTCACATATCTTGATTTCTTCTAATTTCACAATTCAGAACCTATTTCTAACATCCATTATGCTGATTAACAAG
This sequence comes from Piliocolobus tephrosceles, assembly GCF_002776525.5. Classification (NCBI taxonomy): domain Eukaryota; kingdom Metazoa; phylum Chordata; class Mammalia; order Primates; family Cercopithecidae; genus Piliocolobus; species Piliocolobus tephrosceles. Next base: position 94,523,057 of record NC_045447.1, on the reverse strand, counting down.
CCACTAAATTCACCAATGAAAACCTATTTCTGATGTTAATGATGCTAATTAGCCACTTATCTGGTGTTTTGCTGAATATGAAGATGGATGAAACTTATGATGTAGAGGCCTCTGAAGTGTGGCTGTCCTGGGATGAAACTGGCTGACCACTCAAGGAGTGTGGGGTTTTCATCAGAACAAATGACAGTCTGACAACCTTAAAGAGAAGTAAAAAGCATTGCTATATACATTCATATTCCACTTTATTCTGAAAAATTTTAAAGTAAGTTATCAACATCATGATAAAAAGTATCTCAACTCCCCTCCTTCTCTCTCCAACCTATCCTTTCTGCTCCTCTTTGACACTTGAATGTAGTTTGCCAGGGAGAGTGTCTATCAACTGCTGCAGTTTTTTTTTTTTTTTTTTTTGCAAATTTATTTCTCCTTGAATCCACACCCGGAACTATTCCTCTCCCCATCCACACATACTTTTTGCAGAAGTCTTGACTCTCTGTTACTTCCTTTCACCAAGTATAACGCTCTGGATTCAGCCCCCTGAGGATTTCACAGTTTAACAATTCCATAATCACTGCGTGTGGTCTAGAATCACCTGGCATTGGTTCACACTGCTTTATCTTTTAGGATACTAAAGGCAAACATATGGGGTGAATAATGGAGTAGATTTTCTAGGCCAGGGAATATGGTAGCGCCTTCTACCTCACCTGGGCTGCACATTGGCCACACATGACACATTATTGTCCAACCAATTCCCTAAAATCTTCTTTGCTTCTTCACTTCATATTGCATGCTTACTCTTTCAGCCCATTTGTAGAAACCCTAAGCTCTGAAACATAACAACCAAAAAAATCAACCCAATCAAAACCCCAGTAGCTGGGATTGTGCTTGTGGAGAGAGCAACCCAACCCAATTAAAAATTCCAGTAGCTGGGATTGTGCTTGTGGAGAGAGCTCAAATTTCCAAAAGCCAGGTGTAGTATAGTCTAAACACACGTAATGTGCCCGTTCTGTAGTTTTACATGGAAATGTAAATTTGGAACAGTTAGTAGTGTGTGCAATTGGATTAACTATCTTTGCTGTTGCCAACATAAAATTTGTGGGTCTTTTAATGTGCATCTGTGAGTAAGGGTTTAAGGAAATGAGTATGGGTGATATATGCCTACTTCAGTCTTCCATCACCTCCCACACTTTGGCAAGATTCATAGGTTTTGGCTGGAGAATTAGCCTTTTTCTTGGCTTTGGTTTCTCTTTTTCTCACCTTACAATTTATATAGAAACTGCTTCCTTCTGAGTTCACTCTTATACCTAATTCAGTGGCCCATTCTAGTTTATTTTTTTCCAGATGTTTCTTATGTATAGCATAAAAAACACAATGTATGACACTTATGTTAGCCATGTTTTTCATTGACCCTTATATCAGATTTCTTGGCATCCTAAAATTTGTTAGGTGATGATATTTCATGCAACATAGTAACAGTATTTTATATTATCTGGTATTATATGCACTTCATATAACTTTAAGCATTTACAAATAGCACATCCATTCATTTCATTTGGCTAGAGAAGAAAAAATTTCAGATGTCTACTTGTTAGGCAGGATTTAGAAAAAGATTTTCTTATGTCTTGGAAAACATGATTGATTCAAACTACTAGGTTGTGTGCACATTGAAAGAAATGTGAAGAATTAATTGGAAGAGAAATTGATTGTACTAGAAATTGAAAAGGGATGAAAAAGAAATTATTTAATGTATATGTTTTAGGGAGGCTGAAAAGATGTAATCACATGGATAAATATGCTTAGAATTATTCTGAGTGTTACATTTGCATAAATATTGTAAGTGCTGGATTTCAAAAATAAAGAAATAAATGACCTGTAAGAGGATGCTGCAGTGTTTATATTATTTTGATCCAATAGTGAGGTGATCCCAGAATGTGTTAGATTTTGACTAAACTACAAATACACATAACATACACAAAAATGATGAAGCCTTGAAAATTTTTTAAATGAAAAATAAAACGATTTTAACTTGTTTAACAGTTATTTGCCAAACATATTTGTTCACAGAACCACAATAAGATATCATGATATTTCCAATTCTAGCTCCAACATATAAAAACATTGGAAGTTATTACTCTCATCCTTACAGAAAAAAAAAAAATGAACTGAAAATTAATTACTTTTCACGGGTTCATCAGAGAGCTGAGGTTGCAAGACAAACTACCATTCTGTAATCTGGAAATACTAGTGATTGGAAGAGTCACAATAAAAATCTGCTTATCTGGAGCAGAAGACACTGGAGCCATAACTAGGGGGATTACTTAGATAGTAATTTTGATAAATTGCTAAAGAATAAGTGTGGAATAGCATGAGAATGAGAGATTTCTGTTGGCTGCAGTCTTCATGGGATACCTGCATTTTTGTGGGGATTACCTTTGGCAACAACACCTTGTTCTCACAGTGAAGAACTGAGAAAGAGTCTCTCACGCTCTGGCAGGGGAAGAGTAGTCATTATGAAATACACTCAGAAAATTTATTATAACAAAGGCCTACTGTCCAAGGAAGTTGACTTTACTAGAGCTTTATCTCACCTGGGAAAAGGCATTTCTCCAACTCCAGCCCCATCCAGACTTCCAGTCTCACCTAAGATGGGTAAAGCAGAGAAAGCTATAGAAAGCTTATGAAGGTCACAGAGTAGGTACCCAGGTCAACACAAAAACTGAGATTTAAATATAATATTGTAGAATACTTTCCTTCCCCCACACCCTACTATAACAGCAACAGATCTCCAGTGTAATGACAGTGGATTAGAGTTAATAGAGCTGCAAGACTTTTACTGAGAAGTATTTAGGGGTTCCCAAAGCCCAAAGAAAAGATAAAAACAGGGCTGATAGAAGAATGTGCACCATCTGGCAGCTAAAGCAAACATTAAACACAGTTCAGCTTCTAGCCAGATTAATATAAAGCCTCCCACTAAAGGCTTATTTATCTCATGTGTAGTTCTCAAACAAAAAATTTGCAAGGTATACAAACAGAAAAGAAGAAGCACAGTGTGAAGGGCAAACATCAAAACAAACTACAGTTCTGTCAGGTATTGAAATTATCATATAAGGAATTCCAAATAACTATAATTATATGTTTAAAATCTAATGGAGAATATACACAACATGGAAGGAGAGATGGGTAATGTAAGCAGAGAGGTGGAAACTCTTAAGAAAAAAATTAAAAGAAAATATTTGAAATAAAAAACACAATAACAGAAAGAAGAATCTTTTGATAGGCTCATTATTTGAATAGACACAGCCAAGCAAAGAATAAGATGGCTAATAGAAACATCCTAAACTGAAGTATGAACACAATAAGTAAGTAAATATAATAGAGCAGAACATAAAATGGCTATGGGGGTATTTCAACAGGTGTAAGATTATCTCAGCTTGAATACCAGCAGAACAAGAAAGAAACAGAAGAAATATTTAAATGAATAATTGTGGGGAAATCCTGATACTAATGACAGATATCACATCTAGGAAATTTAGAAAACACTAAATAAAATAAATTTTTAAACTACAAATAGGTGTATCATATTCAGACTTAAGAACCAAAGATAAAGAAAAACCTTGAAAGAATACAGACCGGGAAAACAAACAAGAAACCTTCCTTATAATGAATGAGGATAAGAATTACAGCAGACTTCTCTTCAGAAACCATGCAAGCAAGAAGAAAGTGGAGTGAAATACTTAAAGTGTTGAAAGAAAAGAAAATAAATACCCATCTAGAATTCAATATCCAGTTATATTATCCTTCAAAAGTGAAGAAGAAATAAAGGCTTTCTCATAAAAACAAAAACTGAGGGAATCTATTACCAGCAACCTGCCCTGTTAGAAATGTTCAGAGGAATTTCTTCAGAGAGAAAAAATTGGTGTAGGTTGGGAACTCAGATCTGGTTTTTAGCATTTTAAAATGGTAGAGGAAACTGGGAGGAGGACATCCGGAAAATCTTGCAACATCATCACATTTCTGTAAACCTAAAACTATTTACAAGTTGATCTGCATAAAGAAAGGAAGGTAAATAGAGAACAAGTAAATGAAAGGAAGATAGAATTACAGTGAATCTGGGGTATCATGTATTGTCAGAAAGTAAAGAATTACTCAAAAAAATCACAATGATGGGGGAATAAGTCAAAAAGACACCAATGCCAGCTGACAGAGCAGACTATAGCCAAATTTAGAGCAATTTGAGCAAAAAAACATGCACTGGATTATGATTGTGTCCTCATACACAGAGTCTGTATACTCATATATAGACTCATGGATACTTCTAGACTCATACGTAGTATATATACTCATCTATAGACTCATATATACTCCTAGACTCATAGAGTATACTTATATATAGACTCATGTAAATGAGTCTATACACTCATAAATGAAAGATAGATAACTCTTCATGAAAAAAAGTCTAAATTATTAATGTACATACTCTGCCCTAAAATAGGTAGAGCATAATGCCCTACTTCTGAGGTGTGAGCTATGCATAATGACTTTCTTTGAAGGTATACAATATGGAAAGAGGCTAAAAAAAGAGCAACTTTACAGTGGAGAAACCTGACAAAAACTACTCCAGTCAGTTGATCAATACTGACCTCAATGGTGATGAGTTAACTTTGATAGGACGCAGCCTTGATATGATAACAATGAGAATGGCACTTTACCTCTGTGGTTTTCCTCCCCCAAACTCATAATCACTGTAGTCTTATCATGAGAAAAACATCAGACAAGCCTGAATTGACAGATATTTTGCAAAATATCTAACTAGTCCTCTTCAAAACTGTAAAGGTCATTGAAAGCAAGGAAAGTCTGAGAAACTGTCACAGCACCAAGGAGCCTAAGGAAATATGACAATTACATGTAATGTGAAATCATAGACTCTTGGAACAAGAATCCTGGCATCAGATAAAAACTAATACATCCAAATAAAGTATGCACTTTTATTAATAATAATGTGTCAGTATTGGTTAATTAATTGTGACAAATGTACTATACTAACGTAAGATGTTAATAGTAGTGGGACCTGGGAGTAGGGTATATAGGATATCTTATAACACAATCACAATTTTTCTATAAATCTAAAACTGCTTAACATTTGAAAATTATTTTTAAATGATCAGGACAAAATTTTCTGAAAACTCACACAATTATGATTGAAGGTAGATTAAAAGGACTACCCTTTACAGTACCTAGTTTTGCTGCTTAAAAAACAAAACAAAAGGCCAGGTGCAGTGGCTCATCCCTGTAATCCCAGCACTTTGGGAGGCTGAGGCGGGCAGATCACTCGAGGTCAGGAGTCAAGACCAGCTTGACCAACATGGTGAAACCCCGTCTCTACTAAAAATACAAAAAATTAGCCGGGTATGGTGGTGGATGCCTGTAATTCCAGCTACTTGGGAGGCTGAGGCAGGACAATTGCTTGGACCTGGGAGGCAGAGGTTGCAGTGAGCAGAATTCAGGCCACTGCACTCTACCCTGGGTGACAGGGCAAGAATCTGTCTTTTAAAAAAAAAAAAAAAAAAAAAAAAAAAGTTAAATTTCGCTTTTGTTTCTCAATAGTGTTCCACTATATCTCTAGATAGAAGATCTAAGTATAGATTGGTAAAGGTAGCAGTCATTTAGGCTGCAGTTTCTATGAATAGAAATGGCAGTGGTGAGTCTGGAACAGTAAAGAAGTAGAAGGTTTTGAATATAGGGAATGAAAAATGAGATAATTTAAGTACATATTTTTGATCACTTCTCTGCTTGGCTTACTGTGATCTGATCATTTCACAAAGTCACGGTCCCCGAGAATTGATCAGTGGTATTACCTGCATCTGTCACAGAAAACAAATGACAACCCTTGGTTTCCATTTAATTTCATTTAGGAAATTCACTATAATCCCTTTATAAGACAGTGGTTCTTAACTTTTTCATCATATGTACCTCGGAGAATCCAGTGAAAGTTTGGATCTTTTCCTTAATTTTTAGAAATACACATAATTTACCATACTGTTTCAGAATTGTATTAAAACCCCATCATGCCCCTTCATGAATCTCAGCTTTTACCCTCCTATTCTAAGGCATTTCGCTGTGACTTACTTAAGTCTATAAAAGATCAAATAATGGGGCTTAGTGGGAATGCTTGGTCTTCAGGATAATGTTATTTCCAACTTTCATTTCCATTATGCTGAATTGAACTTCCTAAGATCTAGTGAGGTCCCACCTTCAATTTACTTGGCACACACGAAATAACCAAATGCTTTTGTTTTGAGATTAACTATTTGAGTCTCAATCATTATATTTGTTCTTGTCTGTTTGAAGGTAGACATGAAGACCAATGCTGTTATAGCTAATGTTAGACCACCACACTCCGGGAGACACGTAAATAAATATCAGATAATAACACCATGCTTTCACTGTGCCTTTCAATGATTCTACACACTATGAGCAAATGGAAATAGAATAAATTGTTCCAGATTTTTCCCAGAATAAAACTCTTTTTAGAGAGCAAGGGCCTTGAAAACTGCATTAACTCTTTGGATTGTTAGCTTACTATTCCGTACGTGTTTCAGTAGCTTGCTTAAAATTAGACACATTTAGCTCTTTGTTTTGTTATTTTTCTGACTAGAATCTTTTTGTTTCTAGTTTCTCTGGAAGTATGAAGAGTTTCACTGAAATATGCAGATTAGTCATTTAGTGATTTCAAGTGCTCTGTTGAAGTTGCTTAAAAACCAACATCCTCTCTACCAGGAAGAACAGATTCCAAGAGAATTGTTAAAATACACTTGAGGGTAAAATAGCAAGATATTTTAGGATTTATGATTGAGTAATGTAACAATAAAAATAAAAAGTAAAATATAAAAACCAGAAACATTATTTGAAGTAGCTTCTTAAATACTTTCCCAAAAGCAGCTCTCTCTCTGTGTGTGTGTTTACTGCAGGAATTGTGTGTGATTTTTGTGTTGGTCAGAGTAATATATTTAAATTGGAAGAGTATTTTTCCATTAATGTTATAAAATAACTCAAAGGCTAGAATGTGATGAATGTAACCATTTAGTATAATAAATAAATGAATAAGAAAATGACACATTGTACTAGGCTCATTCTTAAATCTGAAAGTCTCTAGCATTCTAACACACTGGTTTATGAATTAAGTGTTCTTTTTTTATCTGTAGAGATGTTAATGACCCCTTCCATTAATTATGATTTTGAGTAGTGATCCCAACAGTGATAGGTAAGCACTCACATTTCCAGTCCCATTTGACCTCAGTGTTTCTGCCTTATGAACTAAAGTGATGTAGGCAACATAAAGAGGATGATACAGATAACAACAACAACAAAAAGCAGTATGTCACTCATGGATGGCCAAGATTTGACTTGGCTGTTTGCTTTGGCCGCATCTCTGAAGCCCATAGACCACAGTCTTCTCATTTACAAAATGTAGATATTAAACATAGGCATAGTCAAATGCCTTCTAAAAGTTAAGTCACATTTACATAACAAGCAATGTTAAGATATGGGGTAGGAAGGCTATGAATATTGATTAATTTTTCCCCAGGTAAAGTTTTTTGGAGAATAAATATGTTTGGTCAAATTAACTACACAAGTTCTTTCAGTGGTTTTTACATATTTGATTCAAGAATCACTGGAAAGAGGTATTGTAACTGCCGGATGGGTTTACCTTACCTGCTGTCTAGACAGGGGAATTGAAAAAAAGAAAGAGTAATTCACGCAGAGCTGGCTGTGCAAGAGATCAGAACTCTATTATTACTCAAATCAGTCTCCCCGAGTTTCAGGGATCAGAGTCATTTATTTTGTTTGTTTGTTTGTTTTTTAGCTGGAGTCTTGCTCTGTCACCCAGGCTGGAGTGCAATAGCGCAATCTCGGCTCACTGCAACCTCCATCTCCCAGGTTCAAGCGATTTTCCTGCTTCAGCCTCCTGAGTAGCTGGGATTACAGATACACGCCACCACACCCAGCTAATTTTTATTTTTAGTAGAGATGGGGTTTCACCGTGTTGGCCAGGCTCATCTTGAACTCCTGATCTCAGGTGGTCTGCCTGCCTCAGCCTCCCAAAGTACTGGATTACAGGCATGAGTCACTGTGCCTGGCTGGGGAGCAGAATTTTTAAGGACACCTTGGTGGGTTGTGGGGTAAGCCAATGAGCCAGGAGAGCTGACTGGTCAGGGATGAAATCACAGGGAGTCAAAGTTGTCTTCTTGCACTGAGTCAGTTCCCGGGTGGGGGCCACAAGATAAGATGAGCCAGTTAGTCCATCTAGGTGGTGCCAACTGATCCATCAAGTACAGAGTCTGCAAAATATCTCAAGCACTGATCTTAGGAGCAGTTTAGGAAGGGTCAGAACCTTGTAGCCTTCAAGCTGCATGACTCCTAAACCATAATTTTTAATCTTGTGGCTAATGTTAGTCCCTACAAAGGCAAACTAGTCCCCAGACAAGAAGGAGGTCTGCTTTGGGAAAGGGCTGTTATCATCTTTGTTTTAAACTATAAACTAAGTTTATCCCAAAGTTAGTTTAGTCTAAGCCCAAGAATGAACAAGAACAGCTTGGAGGTTAGAAGCAAGATGGAGTGGACTAAGTTAGATCTCTTTCACTGTCAGTCATAATTTTGCAAAGGTGATTTCAGTACTAGTCTTGTCAAACACTGAGAAATCACACATGTAGGTACACAGATCCATCGTTGTTTATTCCTGGATTCTGTACTGAACCAATTTTCCTGAAAGTTGCATTCTTTGCTCTAAATCATAATGACTATTACTAAATGTTCATAGTAGTTACATTATTTTGTCTTAAATAGCAATAACTTTGTCCTAATAGTAATTCCCAAGTAGTAACAGTACTTAGTTTCTTGGAACTTAAAAAACCCAGTTTCTTTCCATTTGAACTTTTTGCTCTTTATTCATAAAAATATTTTACTATTTTACATGTTATTAAACCATGTTTCAGGATTATTTCAATATGCAGGTAGTTTCCAATATTTAACAAATTTTATTTCAAAAGTTTGTTTGTTGGCCAGGCGTGGTGGCTCACGTCTGTAATCCCGGCACTTTGGGAGGCTGAGGTGGGCGGATCACGAGGTCAGGAGATAGAGACCATCCTGGCTAACACGGTGAAACCCCGTCTCTACTAAAAATACACAAAAATTAGCTGGGCGTGGTGGCAGGCACCTGTAGTCCCAGCTACTCGGGAGGCTGAGGCAGGAGAATGGCATGAACCCAGTGGCAGAGCTTGCAGTGAGCCGAGTTCCGGCCACTGCACTCCAGCCTGGGCAACAGAGCGAGACTCCATCTCAAAAAATAAAAAAAACTAGAGCAGTGAGGGGAAGCTGAAGTAGAACCATTTCCAGGGAAAAGAAACAGAGTTAGGCCTTCATAATGAGGGACATGAAGGAGAATCAAGCTCCATTTTCAGAAGACGGAAGCTAGACACCAGGCTCCAAAGGAGAGCAAAGATTCACACATGCCTGTCCACAGTGATGTCATAAGACATTTATCAACCAAATTATAAAGAAGACTAGGACTTTCCTTGATTGATCGGACGTGAATAACCTTCTTCCTTACTGAATATAAAAGAGAAACCAAGAGGCATTGGGATCACTGAAGGAGAAATCTGCCAAGAAAGGAGCCAATACCAAGAAAGCAGACACAAAGAATAAAGAATCCTGCTCACATTTCTGAGCCACCACATCAGGCCAGAGGATACTGGATTCTCCTCCTCCAACTCTTCCTTCTGGTGATGCCAAGTTTTGTTAACTGACTTAAAAATACTACTTAGATCAGAGTGAATTATTATCATCTACCGATGCCAGAGCTATTCATGGCATATGCTTTTTTTCCCATTGGTGCTGATCTTCACTTGCTTTTCCCTACCTACCATAAGCTTCCACGTTAAAAATCTTGGCCACGTGTGATCTCTGCAAGCAGCCTTTTAAAATAACATTAAGTTTTATATGCATATGTGTTTTTAATTCACATTAATGGTATTTTGCTGTAAATTTTATTTTATTATAGTGCCCTCAAAGTCTATTTATGACACTGTCTATAGATGTGTTGGTTTAAGCTGCTGAAGAAGGTTCCATAGGATGCATCCACTGTATTGAGCTTCTTCACTCTTTGGAAGCAAATGTGTAGTTTGCCTCCTCCTCCTTGCTTCTACCTGCATGCTGTTTACAGAAACAGTGAGTTGGAGGCAAAATATTATTGCTACCATGGTAAACAACTTAGGATATGATCTCTGTTGGAACTTTGCAAATAGTTTTCTGTGATATATGCCCAAGAGTTGATTTTTTTTTTTTTTTTTAAGACGGAGTTTCGCTCCTGTGACCCAGGCTGGAGTGCAGTGGCGCGATCTCAGCTAGCTGCAACCTCTGCCTCCCGGGTTCAACTGATTCTCCTGCCTCAGCCTCTCAAGTAGCTGGGATTACAGGCGCCCGCCACCACACCCAGCTAATTTGAGTAGATTCTTTAGTTCAGAAAGCAGACATACCCTGCAATTCGCTGAATACTGCCACCTGCTTTTCTGAATGGCCAATTTATGCTTTCACCAAAAGTTAGTCAATGTTCTCTTCTTCTACATCCTGGCCAATATTTTGCATTGCCTTCCTACATACTCTTGTCATTCTTATGTATATAAATTATTGCATTATTTTCTTGGCTTACATTTTTCTAGTTATTGGGTTCAATAACTCCTTTTTCTTCTTTTACAGAAGTTTTGTTGTATAAACAATTTTTATTTGTCAATTATAGACATTACAGATACTGTACAAATATCTTCTCTCATTGTGTTACCTATCTGTTAATTTTGTCTATCTGTCCTTTGAGGAATAAACGTTATTAATTTTGCTGAAGTCAAATATATTGATGCCTTCATTAATGATAGGCAGTTTGTGGGTCTTGCTTAGGACATTTTCTCATTCTCAATTTATAAAGATCTTCTTCAATATGTACATATTAGCATTTTTATTTTTTGTCTTTCACATTGGGTCATGAATCTCCCATGAGTACATCTTTGAATATAGCATTGATTAGGAAGCCAGTTTTATATTTAGTAAGTCAATCACTCTAATACCATTACTAAACTCCCTTCTCCATTGCTTTCTGTTGCCAGCTTCATCATGTATAAAATTCCTTTATACACGTAGGTCTGCAGCTGAGGTATATGTTATTATCTATTGGTCTATTTGTTTCTATACTAGTTCCATACTCCTGTTGTTGCATTTTTGTGGTGTGCTTTAACATCTGGTGGAACTAGTTACCCTCTTTCAATTTTTTTTACCAACATAGATTTCGCTACTATGATACATTCTTTTATCTGAATTTTAGAATTTACTTGTTGAATGCCAAAATACCTCAACTGCAGTTTGATTTGCATAACATTGAATTTGTAGATTAATTTGGAAGCCATAACATCCTTGCACTTTAAGTTTTTTCATCTCTGCACATGCTACATCTGCCTAACTATTCAAATAATATTTCATATAATAGGCTAGATATTAAATTTTTTCTTTATCAAATCTTGAATAATCTTTATTAGTTTCATTACTTAATACTTTATAATACTTTCTTTTTTTGGCCCTTACCCTTCTCCAGCCTGTCCCCATGCCACCTCATATATATACTTTCATAGTGACACTCGGTGTTACTCTGTCTGTGGTCCCTCATGAATTTTGCATTAGTTCTTCGGACTCCAGTACTCTCACTTTTATTCTATAGCATCTCTGGAGTTAGAATGTTGGAAGTGACCTAGAACCTGTGTTGTTTTGCCCAGAGGGCCCCATTGATTTTTCTACAGTGGTTTGAGAGGGACGTGTTGTTACTTGCAGCTGAACCTCCTGATTGATATGACACATCAGTATGGGGCACATACACCATGTTGATGATGGGCATCATTTCATAATTATCATACAGTCTCTTTCACATCATCTGATTCTTCTCAATCTCAGGTTCCTTCCCAGTCATTTGGTACCCAGGGTTATCATAAGGCTTCCTGGGCCCCTTTCCTTTTTCTACTCTTTCTACCTGCCCTATCAAATAAAATTGTTCAACATCAAAAAGGACTGGCTCTCCCCTCTATCACCAAATAATGCTTTCTTCTTCCTTATTGGTTTCAGTTATCTGATTCTAAAAATTTAAATTAGATCACCTGATAGCTTATACCATGGGAACTTGCATCCTAATCGAGACAGTTTCAATCCAATCAATTCATAATTGGTGAGAACTTTAAGAGTGTAACGAAGAAAAACAATTCATCAAGTATAGTGGAGAATGTTTCTGGGCTATATTCTTACCAGGTAAGCAAACAGTTCTGTCTGAGAGGCTGTTCCGTGGGTGGTCGACTCTTCAGAAGTATCTTTCCCTTTTCTGTAGCTTCTTTTCTACGTTAATTTTGAGAACCTTCTGAGTACATAAGATTTATAAAAAGCTCTGCGTATTTTGTTTGTGTGTTTCTTTTCCCACACATTCACTCTCATGATATTGCAATGTGCATCTTTAGCATTCTGAGAAAGAGTTCTATTCGTTAAGTCTGTTAAGTACAGGTCAGTCTTTAGAGCTAAACTATGTGGTACACAAATTGTTAAACCTAGACCTCCAAAGTCTAGACATTAACCCAGCAAACTTCCAAATTCTAATTAGCTTTCTCTTTAACCTCATTTTACTTTCCCTTTCCATTTTCATTGTGCAAAATTTCAAGCTGTTAATAGGATAAAATTGCTTCCACCTTTGTTTGCGAGATATGTCATTTCAAAATTTAATATCTGAAAAATGTCCAAAGGGGAATTTCATCAGATCTACTCCACTCATTAGTAGAAAGGTTATTGAGGTTCTCTATAGAGTATATGTAGAATGTAAGAATCATTCTTTTTGTTTCTTGTTTGTTTTATTCTTGGATCCTAATCTATTCATATTTATAAAAGTAGAAAGTTACAGTTCATGCCAGCAGAAGTCCACCAGCATTTTAATAAGACAATTGTGCAATTAAACATTTTAAAATTTGTCTTAAGTTAAAGTCTCTAATGAATTAGAATTGTGTTCCTGAATTGCTTAGTGTAATTTTAGTAAATCAGAGGAAAATAAGGGGGAAATTGATGAATGTACTAATCAACTTTTTCAGTAATTAAAAAGTACTTGGAGATATAAAATACAATCATTGTTGCAATTTATGGCATTTTATATTTCTAAAACATGACATGGTTATTTGTTTTATGATTATCAAGTATCAGGTTGTACTGGAAAGATACTTATTAGTAAAAATATTATTCCAGATTTGGGGTATTTTCATTAGCTATACCCAAATAATGTAAAGAAAATTATTTCTTAATATTAGTTGTAAATAGTTATTCTTATTAATCAACTTACTTTCTTAGTAATATGAAATTTAATATTATTAATATACTTATTATTCTACTTTTGATATTATCAGCTCAAGGTAGTTGTAGAAAATGTTTTAGTAAGTGCTCTAGGCAGAGAAAAGACTCTATTGTTACATGGTGGTTTCATAGTTTAAAGGAAAAAATTAATTTGGTTTTGTTGTTTTTACTTTTGCTTGCTTTTCTCAAAAATCTCTCCTTAACTGGTAAGCTCAAAATGTCAGATCTGTAATCCCAGGAAGAGCTTTACCATGTGTGTGTACTGCCCGGATCACATAGTTCAATGAACTTTATTATCTGCCTCAGTGCAATCTCTTCTCTAGCCAGTTACTGATGCTCTAATCACAACCTGGAAATGTGTGGGTAAATGCATTTCTTTGTCAGAAATGTGTAACTTCTCATTCACTTTCCTCAAGGGACTCTTAATGGTAAAACTATGGAAAAATGAACAATTTTTTTTCTTTTTACTTGAAAACAATAAAACGTAACCCATGATTTCAAGATTTCTTTCCAGTACCTCATTACCTTGGCTCACATGTTATACGAAGCCCTTTGTGAAGAATACGTCTCCAGAGGAAACTTGTTTCTTTGAGGTCTCAGTCCAAACCTTTCCTCAGCTTTATTTTGATCCAAGAAGGGGCATAGAGATGGCCCATCTCTTCCTTGAGATTATTTGATAAATAATTTTCCCATATATTTCCCCATGCATAATAATGAATGACAATACAAAATTAATCCAGTCATTTCCTCTACATGTCTAATATGCAGGTCCTATTTTGGGTTGGCATGTGAGATAGATTAGGCGTGTTATAATACTGAAACATTTCCATACCAAAAGCCAAACTATTTACCTAGGAAGAGTTTCTTATTTTTCTTTTCTCAAAGGCTAGGACACACAAGATAAAGCATTATTTCTCTCCACAATAAGCCATAAAATTAAAGGAGATAAATGGATTTTCCAGGTTTAATAAGACTTAATTCAAGGTTACTGAAATTGAATCATATTCTCTCAAAATTCAGATAGTTTAAAGCCATTCTGTAAGGTTTTACGTATTTTCTCTTTTAAAAGGTCTATCTTCAAAAGTTTTACACTCCGGATTTAAAAACTTTAGTCATTTGGTTTTGGCCAACTTATGGGAGGAATAATAAACTATTTTTCCTCATGTTCAGCCATGCTTTCTTTGGTCAATGCCATTTTAGTTTTCCTGGTTTATTTCTTTTGAATTTCTAGGTCATGATTCTTCACTACTTAATAGGGAAAAAATTAGCTAAACATTCGTTTTTCAGATTAGGCTTTTGGTAAAGAGTACTGCTGAAAGGTCAAGGCAGATGAATCAATCAATAAATAATCAATAATAAAATCAATAGATACGTAATTCCTAATAATTAAAAAGAAGGTCTAACTTTAAAACTAAGATCTAACTTTAAAACATGAATAAAATGTAATGACTAGTTTGTCCCTCCACTTCATAGACTACTTGATATTTTCTGTAAAAATGGAATTCAAGATTTCAGAAATGAAAGTGAACAATTCATTAAGTATTTGATAGGTTTTATTCTAGCTTATAGTTCAGTTCTTTTTAAAATATTAAATTTGGAATAGCTCATACAAAATGAAATTTTTAGGAAGGCATCTAGCCTGATTTTCCTTTTCAATATATCCACAGTTTTATGGTTATCAGATGGCTTTCTCCCCTTTGTTATATGTCTTAGCTATATTACTTTGCAAGTTGCCACTCTTCTGAAATAGTTGGTTATATGAGCATGTTAGTAATCAAGTAACCTTGACAACCACTAAGTAAAGTTTATCCATTTTACTTTCTAAAAAAGTACTGTAGATTGGCTGTGGAATTGGCTAACAAGCATAATTCAGGTAGAATTTTTAAAAATAAGTGGACCTTCAATTTTTCTCTTACCAATTTTTCAATTACAGTATAACTCCACTTTTTTCTTTCCACTAGTGAAAAAGCCACTACTAATGGGTGGAATTGTGAATGCCAACTTTTCATTTGAAACCACAGCACTTTCATTTTGTCCTCTTTCAGAAATCCCACTATTATACACCGAGAGCAATTCAGCCCCAAAAAGGAAAATATACAAGAATTATTTCTTTTTAAAAAAGTTATTTTTTTTTTCTCATTTTAGACTTCTGCATTGGGAAACAACTTGTTTTATATATATATATGTATATATATGTGTGTATGTGTATATATGTGTATGTGTATATATATGTGTGTGTGTATGTATATATATATATATATATATCTCAGAGTATTTCTCTTAGTTTATTCTCATGAAATGTTTCTACATTAATGGTGCCTTAGAAGTGAGGAAATAAAATATTTATATCACTTACTAAGTCCTCACTATGTAAGAACAGTTTGAGGTGGGTGTGTTTATTTCCATTTACAGATAAGAAAATTAAGTCTCAAAAGGCCTAGGTAACTTGCTGAAGATAATAGTGCAGGACATGTAGAGAGAGCTGAGATTAAAGCTCAAATTTATTTTATTCTTGAGTCCAGGTTTATAACTACAATATTTTACTAACTTCTAAAGGCTATGTGGATATCTTAGTGGACATCAGAATGGTGTCAAAGAAAGTTAGAAGTGGAAGAAATGTTAAGATTATGTCATTCTAGATGAGAGAAATGGAAGTCAGTAAGGGCTATGTCCTTAGTGTCATATTCTCAGTGACAGAGGTCAAATAATCCTCCCATTCAAGTGTACATTGAAGATTGATTATCCGTAATTTTATTTTAAAACCTTTTGGCATTACTTCTACAGTATAGTAAATTCTTATGATCCCCACACATATATTATTTTCTTACTGCTTTATTCTTAGAATAGTCAATTTGAAAATATGCCTTTTTATCACCTAAGAAGTTACTAATTCTCTGAGAGATGATTTCAAGCACGGTTGTTTTAAACACTTCAGAAAAAAAATTGAAAGCCTCATCTGTAACTCTTGATGATTCTGTTCCTATTCATCATCTATGATCAATTGCTGCCTAAATAGTAGGCGAGAGAGATAACTGCTCCAATAGATGCAATACTTTGGATTTCCCAGAACTATACTGATTTCCAATAATTTATGTAAGTTTAACTTTTGTTAGAATGCAGAAGCTTGTGAGAAACCATTGCTTCTTCCATAACAACTAGGGAAAATGTAGGTAGTGTGTATGTGTGCGTATATATGTATATACGCACCACACACACACACATTATATTATATAGATTAAAAAGTCCATATTAACTAATGCATATTATATATACTTCTATATACTATATATATATTAAAAAGTCTTTTTTAAGAGACTTTATTTTTAGAGCAGTTTCAGGTTCCCAGAAAAGTTGAGCAGAAAGTACGTAAATATCACATGCTTCCACACATCTACAGCCTCGCCTATTATTGACAGCCGCCACCAGCAGTGTATATTTGTTACAATTGATGGGCCTACATTGACATATCATTATCACCCAGAGTTCATAGTTTACATGAGACTTAGTTCTTGCTGTTGTACATTGTATGGGTGTGGGCAAATGTATAGTGACATGTACCCACCATTAGATTATTGTATTAGTCTGTTCTCACATTGCTATAATGAAATACCCAAGACTGGGTAATTTATAAAGAAAAGAGGTCTAATTTACTCAGTTTCACATGACTGGGGAGGCCTCAGGAAACTTACAATCATGGCAGACGACACCTCTTCCCAGGGCAGCAGGAGAGAGAATGAGTGCCAGCAGAGGAAATGCCAGATGCTTATAAAATCGTCAGATCTTTTGAGAACTCACTCACTATCACGAGAATAGCATGAGGGAAACAGTCCCCATGATTCAATTACCTTCCACCAGGTCTCTACCATGACACGTGGAGCTAATGGGCATTACAATTCAAGATGAGATTTGGGTGGGGACACAACCAAACCATATCAAGTATCGTACAGAGTAGATTCACTGTCTTAAAAATCCTCTGAGCTCTGTCTTTTCATTCCTTCTTTTCACACCCAGATCTTTGTACTGTCTTCACCGTTTTGCCTTTTCCAGAATGTCATATAGTTGGAATCATACAATATGTAGCCTTTTCAAATTGGCTTCTTTCACTTAAAAATATACATTTAAGTTTCTTCCTATATTATTTTTAAAAGATATTCAATGGTTGCAGGTCCAATAATAATAATAATAATAATAACTAAATGAAGTCAGTTCTATAGAAGAATGAGATCTTCTTGATTGAATGCAGGGATGTTGGCCCTTTCTTCTCTGGGGGCACTAGCTGTATCTGGGCATATGAGTAGAAGGTCCCTCCCACCATATAGGTAGAGGAAATATGTTGGGGTCAAGAGAAACTAGTGAAATTTTTAATAACCATATAGGTGGCATGATTGACTGAAATCTGACAGAGGTTGTTCTTCCGACCTACCAGACTTCACTTATGAAACATTTACCAAGAGTATGGCCAAAGAAGGCTAGATTGGAAAGGGAAAATGATCTTCATCATATCCTGCATATCGATCCCAAATTTCTGCTAGAATGATTTGCCTATAATGCACATAGCACAGATACATATAATATTCTCAAAACCTTTGATACCAGACATAAATTAAAACAAACTGACACTGCTATCCATTGCTGACATAGCACATCTTTTGAATGACTTAATATATATTCAACTCCTCATACTAGCTGCTAGAAATATAAAAGGGTATATTCTCTGAGGGAAAATAATATCCATTTTAGTCTTTGTTTTTTTAAAATATAAAATATCTGACATACACCTGCAATTTAAAAGGCAAGTGAAGAAGCAGGAAAATATAACCCTAAATCAAGAGCAAAAATAAGAAACAAAAGCTGAAATATAGTTGCCTCAGAGGTTAGAACTTGTTGATAAACAATTTAAAATGATTATCATACATATGTTAAAAATAGAGGCAAGGATGAACAAAATATCTGAAAAATTAATAATTGTAACAAATAAGTAGAAACCCTATAAAGAAAATCAAATAGATATTATATAACTGAAAAGTGCCTGAAATTAATAACTTTTTGGATGGGTTTAAACAGTAGATTGACATAGCAGAATAAAGAATCAGTGGATTTGAATTCTCATCAATATAAGTTATAAAAACTGAAGCAGAGAGGTAAAAAATAACAGAGCATCAAATAATTTTCCTTGCATGAATATAGTTTGTAATATCAGCGAAACTCATATTTTTTCTTTCAAAAATAATGGTTTCAGATATCCAATAGTATGAGAGAGGGGAAGAACAGTTTTGCTTTTCTTTTCTCCTCAAGGAGTGGGATGTAGCATTGATTTTTTTCTTCCAAATATAAATTCCTTGGGTATACTTATTTAACTAATACTTATGAAATCTACTGTGTGCCAGGTTCTGAAGATATATACACCTATAACTACTATATTCTAGGGTCTGGATATAGGATAGTGAACAAATAGTTAAACTTCCCAAAGTAAATACATTTTACTTCCAGGGGAAAGTGACAGAAAATAATGTGTGTGTGTGTATGTGTGTGTGTGTGTGTGTGTGTGTGTGTGTGTGTCAGAGAGAGAATATGTTCTATAAAAAAAGTCAAGCAGTAAAGAGAGAAAGTTGAACAGGGTTGGAGGACTGTATAATATTTTAGATAGGATGGTCTGGAAATGCTTCTCTGGTAAGTTGACATTTGAGTAGATAACATGAAGAAAATGAGGTGACATTCCATGAAGATAACGCGGAAAGCATTTGCAGCAAAAGAGGTGATAAGTGCTAAGGCAGTGAACCAGAGGTATGCATGCTGTATTTAAAAAACAGCAAGGAACTTAATCTGTCTCCAATGGAGAGATCAAGCAAGAATATAGTAAAAGGCAAGAAAATTAGTGGCAGCCAGATCTAAAATGGGAGTTAGACCATGATAAGAGCTTGGCCGTTACCCTAAAGGAGGTGGGAGGCCCCCTATGTGACATATTTTGAAAGAATCCTTCTGCTCCTATGTAATAAAGTAGGATGGAAGGTGTAGAAACAAGAAGAACAATGAGGGAGCAATGGTACGGTCAAGAGATGATGGTGGCTGGGCTAGGATGATAGTCACAAAGGTGGAAAGACGTTATCAGAATTTAGAAATAAGTTTTAGATAGAGTTAATAGCACTAGGATAGATTGGATGTGGAATAAAAGAGAAAAAGAGAAATTGATACAAGAGTAACTTAAATTTTGGCTGTTTAAAATGTTAGTGGTAAATAATGTCTATCTTGTTTGCAAATTGGCAATGGTTACCCAGAAATGTTGAAAAGATTATTTTGAGTCAAAAATTTTGTAAAGTGTTGAAACAATTAGTAATGTTGACCATGTGTGGAGAAGAAGGAGATGCTGGGATATAAGCCATGTATTTGTAATCCTTACTTGAAACTAAATAGACTGAAATTTATTTTTATTAGCTGATCCATCTGATTTTTCTGCCCTCTTTTGTTCTAAGGTTATCAGTGAAAAGGTTGCCTCTTTTGTTTTCATTTATCTACAAAATTTTCAAATATCAGTTTGCTACCGCTTTCAGAGACTCTTTATTAGTCCATTGAGATAAAATTTACATAAACTAAAATGCACAGAATGTAAGTGTACAATTTGATGGATTTTGTTGAATACATAAACACATATACACCCTTGTGAGCCACTTAAGATAAAGAAAGTTTTGAAGGAAGACTTCAGAAAGTTTTCTCAACCTTTTCGGTTAGTCCCAATTCCCTATGCAGAATCATTATTCTGATTTTTATTACTATCCATTGGCTTTTCCTGATCTCAAAATTTGTTGGTTTGGCTTCTTTCATCCAGCATGTTTTTGAAACATATTCGTATTGTTTTGTGTATCAGTTGCTTTTTTAAGATTAATGCTGAGAATTATTTCATCATAAAATATATTCTGATATGCGTATCCATCCTCTTGGGGATTGGCATTTTGGTTGTTTCCAATTTTAGAATATCAAAAATAAAGCAGCAATATACATTCTTATACAAATTACAGTGTTCATGTTAATTTACATTAATGGATGATATCGTCATAGGGAACAGGAGACAAAAAATAGGACCCATACAAACGATGTTATAAAATCTCACATTAAAGCTAGAATCCTTGAAAGGTAACACCCCCTTCCTGCCCATTAAAATACAACTTATTTTTTTAAAAAAGAGAAATAGTGAAAAAAAAGTCCCTGAGTGATATCCTTTTACATAAGAAAAAGAAAAATTTTCTCTTGAATGTTTGAACTACAAACTAGTACTCACACAGGTATGGAGGTATGACTGATGCTGTCTAGGTGTTCCGAAAATGTCCAAACTCAAAGTGTTCTGAATTTCTTGTTTATCCAGGCACCTAAAAGAAGAAAAAACAAATAGTCAATGGAAAAGTAGTGTTTAAGTTCAACTCTTAAAGTTTACCATAAAGTTACAAGGAACACATCCTGCTTTTCCCCCATGCACACACAGACACACACACACACACATTCATGAAGACATAAATGAAGGAACAAGACACTATGAATAAGAGTTGACAGTAGCAACAAACTGAAAAATTCAACTCACAATTTTGGAGATATTGGAATTATCAGTCAGAGATCATTAAAAAGCTTGTCGTATACAATTAAAGCAATAAAAGAGAATATTGAATGCATGTCTTAGAAACAAGAGAACAAAATATGACTAGGAAAATTTAGAAAAAGTTCCAAATATAATATCTTAAAATGAAAAATATAATAATTAAAACTCAGATATCAATATAGGTTTAATAGGTGATCAGATACACTTCTGAAAAGAAAAACTTGAGAACAGGAAATTAGAAAAAAAAGAGATGGCTTTGAATGGAGCAGATAAGCATAAAGAAGTAGAAAATTTGAGACTTGGGCAATGCAATGAAGCTTTCTACCACATAGATTCTCAGAGGGCGACAATGGAGAGCACACGAAGATGCAATATGCAAACAACCCACATTTCACAATTACAATTGGCTTATTTTTTCTTCCTCATATGTTTTTTAAATCAAGACACGATTTACATTACATAAAATTTATGCTTTAAAAGTATGCTTTCATGTTCTTTAGTAAATTCACAAAGTTGTGCAATTACCAATATCTAGTTCTAGAATATTTTCATCACCCTTAAGTAAATCTTGTGCCCATTAGAAGTCACCTGCCATTCTACTTTCTGTCTCTAGGGAATTGCCTATTCCATTTATATAAATGGAATAATTCAATATGTGGCCTTTTGCACCTAGCGTCTTTCACTTAGCATAGTATTTATAAGATTTATCCATGTTGCAGCATGTATTGCTTCTTGACTCCATAGGTCACTGTATGGATATACCACATTTTGTTTCTCTATTCACTAATGGGGTTCATCATTTGGGTTGCATCCACCTGTTTGCTACTGTGAATAATGCTGCAATTATTTCATCCTCCTGATGGACATTCCGTCATCAATCCGTTAACTACCACCTCTCTCCAAACATCAATCTTCAGCAACTGTTTCTGCCATCCTCAACCTGAACTGTAGGTTGCTTTGATACCATGAACCTTGTCATTACATAATTTATCTTTAGATACAATAAAACATAGAATACCAGTTCTGTTCTATACATGGATTTTATGGGCATCACTCTGTTAGTATTTAGGCTAAATGTAAACATACTCAAAACATTCCACACTTTCACCAGCTCCATTCTCTCTCAAAGCAAAAATTAAAAAGTTAAACCATTTTAACTCCTGCTATTACCATGTGTCCTGCAATCGATTATTTATTACTCTCTAAGGAAATTTAAATACCTTATCAATATTTTATTGTTTTCTTTTCTCCCTTAGAATTCCATAGAGTTTGGACCAAAAAATATAATTTTAAAAATCTGTTAGACAAAAGCATTTCCTAATAAATTCTGTTTATTCTTTTTTAGAGATATTCACTTTCTCTGGTCTGAGCAGCATTTGATTGAGAGTGATTTTTAAGTGACACACCAAGATGCAATCAAATAGCTTAACTGAGCAAAGGGAAGCTTAGTGGAATTGAAAGACATGCCTCAGTTCCAAACACAGTCTTATTTCTGTCCCAATTCACAAACCTCCATGCTTGAACTAGAGTACACTGTTCTTTCCCCTTTGTTTAACATCCGATGTGTACAACCAAAGCACTCACAGCTGGTACTGAGCAGACCAGGCCAATGCTGAAAAACTTACATCAGTGAAGTAAGGCTGGGGGTCAGACATCCTTGGCAAAACTAACTCAACATTTTTGTAAAATTACTTGCAGATTCATCAAGTTACCAGTAATTTTTCAGCATGAACGGGATCCAAAATGCATTTGTGTGGTGTAGATGTGCTTTTTAAACTCAAACAAAAAGTAAATAATTGCCTAATTTGCATTACTGAAAATATGGGACCTGAGGAGTGGGTGTGGAAAGGGGCAAATTAAACAGGAGGAAAAATTAGCATTCCCAGAGAGCAACTATACTAAAAGTTATCAGGACCACTTTTAAAAAGAAAATAATCTTGAGCACTGAAAGTCCATTAGAAAAACATATATATATATATATATATATATGAACTCTATGTAGTCAGGGCTGTGATCCAGAATAAAAAGGAAACAGAAATGCTTTAATATTGTCCCTAAAGCAATGGAAATTTATTATGTGTATTTGGATATAGATTTTACATTTTTTTTACTACTTCAGTGGATAAACTGAAAAAAATCCATTTCTTCCATCTTAGGCCATTATCGCCCTTTTGAATTGAGATTCAGGTCATTGGCAAGAAACATTAGTTTAGGCAAAACGTTAATCCAAAGCTAACACACCCTTCTTAACTGGTTGCCAAATGGACTCTTGAGCCACATGCACCTTGAAAGAGTGGAAAGGCAACATTTTGTAGGAAACGTAAGTTGGTAATAGCTATGCCAGATACTTCATTGCCACAGAGTAAACAAATCTTATTCTCATCTATGAAATGAACAAAAAACACAGGCTCCATTGAGTTTCTATTTCTTCAATAGGTATAACTCAAGCCTCTCCCATGGGAATGCATTATCTTTTTTGGGGGGAGGTGCTCTCTTTGCACCTTTTGCTTACTTAGCCCTTAAATTTTATAATTGCTTACTATTTGAACCCATCTCTCTTTGAGAGAAGAGGCCATATCTTATTTATTTTCACATTCCCAATATATTGCATGCAGGAGTTGCTCAATAAATGTACACATACTAAAACATTCACTTGCAACAATCAAGATTATGAAAAGGACATCTTATCTTATTAATTGAGATTATGGTAATTATTCCTTATTAAGATTTTTTTTCTCTAAAACCATATACATCCTTTTGGTTTAAAAAAAGATATCTGGAAGGTTTCAGTGGATTGATCTTCCTTGAGAGACAGCCAACATTTTTTCTGTTGATCCATAATTGCAATAAAGTGAGAACAGCCATTTAGATATTCTTTCAGCAGTTCCTGAATTAGTCCAGATTCATAAAAGAGCATGGAGGGCGAGACAGGAAGTGAGACAAAGAAGAAGATCGAGGCAGAAAGAAAGGGAGGGGTAGAAGGAGAGGGGAAAATTGCCTAAAAATTTACTGCTATGTTTGTCCGAAAACATTAACACTTTTTATGTAATTATATAATTTCGGCCCCAGATTTTAGTTTTACCACATGTGTTTTGTTTTAAACTAATTCCCAGAACTTTTCATGAAATATTCTTAGTTCAGCATCACACTAGGGTCCAGTTCAAGAATCTATTTCTAGATCTCACACTTTAACCTTCACATGCCAGGAAAAATAGCCATGCTATTTACCATCTGGATCCAATGTACTTTCAATTTTCTTTTATCTTTTAAAATCATTTAACAAATAGTTCACAATAGTAAGACTAAAGGGATATTGAAAATGATTTAGAAATTCAAGTAAGAATTTAAGCACCATAAACTCAAATTTTATTCCACATTTCCCTGATTTTGATGTTATATATATGCTCCCAATGGATAACATCCTCTGAATTAATTGGTTCATCATCAGCAGTCATGAATGAACTTGGGACATATCTATCTTGTAAATACAGATTTCATATTTCAAATATATATCTAATAAGTTTTAGCTTATCATTGATTTTTGTTCTACTACATTTGCATCATCAAAATTCAATACCTAACAGTTTTTGAAACTTTTCATTGACTCATAACATTGGTTGAATCTTCTTTGATTTTTAATTCCAAATCATTTTCAGCTTAACATTTATAAATACCAATTAGAGTGAATTTTTTCAACTTCTACATTATTTATATTTTGTTCTAAATATCTTTTTATACACACTTGTTTTCAACATCTGTCTCTTACAAACTATATCAAGGAAAGTTTGACATGCAGACATCAAAATAACAATTTCACATTTTTTTTTTAACGAAATGGCATGGTCTAATTTTTGTCACAAAACATTGTAACATGACATCCTTCCTGTTGAATATGAGAAAACCATATTTATTTTCATCCATAGAAATATATTGTTCACTTGCTGATTCTTAAATTTGAGAAAATTCATCTCAGAGAGATATTGTCATTTGAATACTTATAATCAGAAGTTTTATGTGATGAATTTCACCATCATTGTTAGACTATACTAGAGTGCTTCTATCTGTCTGTTTGCATTAATTTCTGATTCATCTTGCAGTTGTGAAATATCTTCCTCTCTCAGTTTTCTTCTGTTTGCTATTATGGACTGAAGACGAGAAATTTTGAATTCAAAATTATGTTCCATTAAATCTAAAAGTAGACTACAAAGATCGTGTCTCCAGTCTCCCATTACACCTTCTCAGATCATGATGCAGTACTTCAAATAATGTAATAAGAAAACTGAAAGATAAAGGAATTGTTATTATTTTGACCTTTTAAACATCTTTCTGGGTGACTTCATCATTCTGATTTCTTGTTAAAGTTTCTTTTTCTTTAGCATAGCTAAGAATAATTGATAAGTAATGAGAAAAATAATTTCTAGGATAATGAAACAGCAAATATAGAAAAAAATAAAATCACTAAGAACCTATAATGAATCTTATACTTAAAGGGTCCAATGATTCAAATGATAATTATAAAACAGAATGAGTTTTATTTTACTTTAATTTTAAAAAGTGAATCATTCTCTTTGTTCTTTGGAAGATCCCTAAGAAAAAGTCATGAAGTATCCATACTTAAAAATAGAACTATTCTTTAAAAAATGTATTCAGAAACAAAAACTGGGCCAGATAAACCCTAATGATGTATTGAGTCAATTAGATAATCAAATACTTTTTGAGAGCAGACATTAGCACTTTATGTTTGTGATTATGTTGAAACATGCTATCCGTTCTTCTACAGTATGTACAATATTGAGGCTAGCACTCTGGTGATACACTTCTATTTTATTCATTGCAATTTTCCTTATAAATCCAATTCGGCATCAGTTTTGTTTTGGATCAGTCCTGAGGACTTTGATCTAGTTCACTGCACCCATAGGTGGAAGACTGTGAAAATCTTGATTCCGTAAACAACTTCAGCTTTTGATCTGAAAATAAACAGCTTCCAGGGAAATAGGACCAAAACACATTTTATTTCTTTGGCTCTGTCTCTTTTTCTCATCCAGAAATTCCAGCTGCATACAAATCACCTCCCTCCACATTGTATCCGGAAGCACCTTTTGGGTACCTCAGATGTATTCAGGAAAATGTTCTCTGTCTTGCAGGCACAGTGCATTGTGGTGTAGCTTGGTTAGGAATAGCAATGTTCCTGCCAGTGGTTGCTAGACCAAGTGCCAAGTCTCTCCCCTTGAGAAACCAAGGACTCAATTTTTAAATTCATAGCTTCTATAAGTTTTCAGGGTATCAGTGCTAAAGAGGAGTGAAAAACGCCTATTTTTTCTTTTTACCTGATGATCTGTTGAAGGAATTTCAAAGAAGTATTGCTTGAACCCAAATGTGTTAGAGAGTTTAGAGAAGCAGCATGTACAGGTTTTTACCTACAACTCTCTTCTTTTTCCCCCCATATAGGAAGGATTCCGTAGCTTTAGACAGGGCTAGCTTTGAGTCTAGGCCACATACAAATACTATTTTTCTCTGAGGGTGACTAAAGTTATCTAGCTCCTGTTTCTTTACTTGGTTCTGCCATGTCCTAGCAGGTTTTCTGCAGACTCTTTGCAAATAAACTTCTAAGGAGTCCCCTTAAGTGATCAGTCAGACAGGTAAATTTAAATCAGATGCATTTTATTACAACATGCCTCAGCCCTTTCGAAAATTCAGATGAAGTAGAATCAAATTCATTTGGGCCCATTCAAAAATTTGCCAAACATGGTCAAATTTTCTTAAACATAATAGTGTAAAGTAAAAGACAGTATCTTAAACTACAATCCATCTGTAGTTAAATTATTTATTGTTTTACTTTCTGTCAATAAATGTTCTATGTTCTTATGTTAGATTTGAAGAACAATAAAATGTACAGAGAAGTAAATTATAATCTTATTAAAATGTAGATTGTACCAGTCTATGCTCATGGTAATTAATATGAGTTTCAGATAGACATGGATAGAAGAGAGAAAACAGTATTTTATTTTTAATCTTGCAATTCATTTGTCTTAAGGTTTTATTCTTCGACAATATTTTGGTTGAATACTTGAAACATGTCAAATAAAAATAATTATATGAAATGCTCAGTATTACAAAATTGACAACATATTGTAAATTCGGTTTTATATCCTCCTTTTTCACTTAAATTTATATTTGATCATTTTCCATGTCATTAAACAGTATTTGAAAATACAGTTGTAATGGCTTCATAATAGACTATTATAAGAAATACCATAATATGTTTAACTAATCTTCTATTGTGAGACACTAAAATTGTAACTAATTTTTCACGATTACTAAAAAAATGTTATAAACAGCCAGAAATGTAGGTTTTTGACTGCACATTTCTGATTGTTGTTTCTCTGGGAAGAGTTTCTTGGAATGGAATTACTCCCTTAAGGTTTATGAATATTTCTTCTGGTTTCCAACATATCACCAACTTGCCCTCCCAAATCGGTATATGCATTTTCAGTGTAAAAGTCTTTCAAAGTATTGATTCTAAATGCTTGTTTAAATATATGTTTTGAAATTGTTTCTAAATATATGTTTTGAAATTTTCTGTTCTCCCCTACTCCAGGGCTGGGATATTCAAAAGATTTTAAATCAGATGGTTCACTTAATAATTTATTTAGCTGACGTTTTCACAGATGGGTGCAAAATATGTTATTGCAATATTTTAGCATTTCTCCTAGATCATTAAGATAATCTGACCTAATCAAAATATTTCATTTAAAAGTGAGAGATTCCACCTCTGGCTGGGTGCCCCTATTTACTTATAAATGATTTCTTCTGTTTTTGAGTGTCTGTTTTGAGTACGTAGTTATTAGTTGTCCACATGATTTTGGCAGGGAAGCATTGTTAAGTCTCATTATTTGTATAAATATTGAAGGCAAGGCTCAAAGAACTTAGCCTAATATGGAACACATAAAATACATGGTAAAGCTATGATTCAAACCTAGGTCTAGCTGTTTATAGAAACTCTGTTAAGTCCTCTGTTCTCTTCTTGATGTCTAATTAGTAGATTTGTGGGTTTTTGTGATACAAGCATGGCTTTTGATGTAGCTGACTCATAAGCACTAGGCATTGGAACAGATTGAAATGGAGGGATTTATTACTTTATCTCCAATTCAATCATTCGCATATCCACCCCTGTTTATTCAGCACCGACTATGTACTAAATCTTATGTGAAACACTGTTCTTCAAGATATCAGGATTTGAAATTCCAGAAACCTACACTTATATTGGTCAAGGAATATTAAATTCTCTACATGTACTGTGTCAGAAAGTGCAGCACACAGGCAGAGAAGAGCAGGGTCAAATAAATCCCAGGATCTGCTGTGTCAAACTTGATACTTTATATGCTCTGATTTCTCAAAATTAACAAGTGAATACTCTGAAGGGCCTTTCCCATTGTTATTTGTCAGGCCTCAGATTTTTCCCCATTTATTTTTCTCCCAAGATATTTTTGCCTACAACTATATTGTTCAGTGTGTCTAGGGAAAGGAAATAGCAAAGTGATGTGGTATATCAGAAAAATAATACTAAAAGCAAATGGAGAAAAATGCGACTGAATCCACAAGGAAACCACACTTCAGGTGACATTGATTTGTATCCAGGAATAACTAAAAGGCTTTCTAGTGATTCTAAATACTTAAAAGCATATTCATTTCCTTCTAGAAGAAACCAAAATTACCCAGTAATTTAATTCGTATTGAACAAGAAAAGCAGTCAGTTACATATACACATAACACATAAACTTACGGTTTCGCTATGCCTTTTCCAAGTTCTTGAAACTGAAGGGTTAGAAGCATATTTATACAACATCAATGAGGAAACAACCTTCGGCTATTGTTAGCTTGGCCTTGGGGTTCTTGGAATGTCAACTTATCGATCAAAGAGTTGTAGCCAAATTGCCTATGACAGAATATTTTCTCTCAGAGAAGCAGACAAATGTCTATCACGCAAAGTTGCTGTTCTCAGTAATAGCAATAAAGGTACTAGCAGTATAATGAGTTTAAAAATAAAAAGGAGGAGGTTGGTAAAACTTCACAACACACATAAATTCCTTCTCTTCACTCTTTCTTTTGTTCCTGAATTGTTTTAGGAGTTTTTGTTAAAAAATTATTAATATTTTTGCATTACCCATAAAGATAGCTAATAGTTGATTACTGACAGATCTGTCTTGGCAGAGGATTGCCATCTGAAAGATTTTACTATAGAAAGTAATCTATAGTTTGCATGTTATATTTTTGAATAGCCAACACTTTTCCACATGAAAATAAGGTGTCAGAGGTATACCTACATCAATAAGAGCAAGTTGGCTGGAAAAAATTGTCTTCACTTTTTGTTCAGAATGCAGAGTTTTATGCAAGAGACCTTTCTGCTGCTAATAAAATCTCTCTTAATGTAGATTTTCTCTACAGGTTCTTTGCAGCAAACAACCTACCTGATTTGTACAAAAGAACACTGCTCTCTAGTGGAATAAGGGAAAAGAAATCCATTACCTCATTCACTTGCTATTCTTGCATTCTTGGCTGCTGCTTAAGAAAGGCGGCTGAGCTTTGTCATGGACTTATGACATGTTATGATATATGGCTATAATTATTATGATATTATACTGTGAAGTGGTTTTGCTCTTGTAATCAAGCAAAAATATTTTTCCCCTAAACCCTCTTTTGTAAATTGAAACCAGTAGGTCTCACTATCCCTTCCTTCCTAACGCAGCCTCTACCAACACGAATAAAGCCTGCAACTAATAATAATTTAATTTACACGGGAACTTGCAATAATTTAACTCACATCAGGTTAATTTGGAAGTGATTAATGGCAGCATTTATGGAGCTGGAAATTTTTAATAATGGTTTACTTGTGAATTTATAGTGTTCGTGTTGCAGATCATGGGCTGCCTTTATGTTGAGCACTCTGTCTGTCTACCCTCATCATCCCCATGCACGATATTCATCCTCCCTTTTCTGTCCTCCAATGTGTCACAGGTCGAGGGAGACACGGCACGTTTTTAATGCCACATTTTCTGTCTTAGTGGAAATCAGCCACAAAATTATGACAAATATGCTCTGATGGGGGATTCTTCACCCTGGAAATGTTGTTTTTCTACGGATCACTGTTAAACAATACTTCCAGGGTTCATGGTCTCCTTTGATATCTTTGATCACCATTTTCATGCATTTTGAGCTGGCCCGCAAGAAACAGGATTTTGGATTTGCCATAACAGTTTTGTAGCACTGGGTGGGTGCAAATGCAAATGGGAATGTGTAGTAACTATGCTTTCTGAACAGACACACATTTTGAGGGATTAAACCTGCACCAGCAGCCCTCCAAAGACTTATCAACATTCTCTGTTGATAAGGTTCTGGAAAGTAACTTTAAATTTTTCTCATAGCCCCCCATAATTGAAGGTGGGAGAAGTCCCTCTTGTCTCAGAATCTTCATACGCAAATAAACATGCATGTATGGTACCAAGTAATGATGCATAATTACCTTCTCCAAGAAACACAATTTAAATTCTATCCATTTTCTGATTAGCATTAGAACTTTAGTATTAAACTGTATGTAGCAATTTGAAGATGCAACTTTTTATTTCAGAGACTGTTGGGAACAAAGGTGAGCTAGAGGCCTTGACAAACTAATACTCCTGCTAGTCAGTAGAACATACTTGCCCGTTCCATACCCTGTTTTGCTTCTGTTCTGATTCTTCTCTGGTTTTGTGGACCATCAAATACGGTTGTGAACAGCAGAAGTCAAGAGCAAGAAAAAACAGTGTTTTGTGAAAGTGAAAGGCACATTTCTCCTTTCTTGTGCTTAATATTTACTTTATCTTCACCCTTTCACATCTGGACAAAATTAATAATCTCTAACTAAATCTCTTTTCAAAACCATTAAAAAATATTACACTGATCTAAGTGTTCTGTTATCAAGAAAGTAGTAAAATGATCTTTCTTTGTAAAGTTATCTTCTCTAAATCAATGGAAAAAAGCAAAGCTTGACTTCAAAATTCTAGTCAATGCGGCTTGTTAGTTACCATTTTCACATATGTATGACAATAGAATACCATTTTTTAGGTGGTAGGAGCTGCTATTGAAAGTGAAGAGGCCTTGTAAAAAGGTGGAAGAAATTGATAGAAGAAATACATTCAAGCTTCTACATTGATAGAAGAAATACATTCAAGCTTCAGCTTTTCCACCAAGATATTTTGAGCCTTGAGTTTTGTCACTTCTATGTGACTCTATTTTTTTTTCATCTTTAAGAATGACCTACATTAAAAATTGCTATGGAAATTAAGCAAGACAATATATGAGAAAGATTTCTGTAAACCAAACATGATGTACGGCACATATGGAGGAGTTTGAATACTACCTTGTCTCCATGTGAGCTGTGTAGCCAACTCTGGTTTCTTAATCTCTCCAAACTTGAGTTTCTGCTTCCATAAAAGGTCTAAAAGAACAAGCTATCTGCAACTCGCCATGGATTTACCATTAAACAAGAATGGAGCAGATACAGAATACTCACCATGAAATCCATTTTAAAAGGAAATATTCCAG
Source organism: Piliocolobus tephrosceles (assembly GCF_002776525.5). Classification (NCBI taxonomy): domain Eukaryota; kingdom Metazoa; phylum Chordata; class Mammalia; order Primates; family Cercopithecidae; genus Piliocolobus; species Piliocolobus tephrosceles. Next base: position 94,491,481 of record NC_045447.1, on the reverse strand, counting down.
CCATAGCAACTTTGAAGGCCTCCTACTTTGAAGGTGAGAACGTTTTCTAAATCGTTCAGGATTCTTGGAGACATCTCTTGTTCATTGCCCTCCATAACCCCAGGTGCAGAAATATTTGAGATTCTTTTTCGTTGGTTATTCTCCATCACCATAATTAAAGTGAAAATCATGACAAATGCACAATTTGGAGACTGTATGCTTTCTTTAGGCTTTCTCTCACTCACGTAAATGTGGGATATCAAGAGTTATTTTAAAGTTTGGCCAAAGATTTTTCAAAGATTGAGCTTATGGTTTGTCAGTACACTTTCTTCCACAGTTTAGTGGAACTGTGATCCCTTTTCTTGTAGAGAATGCCATGTCCCAGTAATTCCTGACAATGTTGAACTTCATCTGATCTCTGTGCTACTGAAAAAAGAGTGATGGTTAAGAGATCTCCCATCTTTTTGCGTTCCTGGAAGTAACTTACTACAAAGAACCACCCTTCCACATATGAATAAGACAAAACTCAAAGATGGCCCCTTGTTTATCTAAGATGACACCAGACACAGAACTTCACATTCACATTATCATCTCACAAATGATTGGCTGAGCTGTTTGCCTCCATTGATTAATCTGTGCAAAGTGTCCATCAAATTGACTTGACCAATCTTTAACCAGCCTCTCTCCTTCCTCCAGGCGCCGGAACTTCCTTTTGTTTCTAAGCTTAAGCAAGCGCCAAAATGCCGAACAACTCTCCTACACGGCCAACCCCTCCTGAGAGCTGGCTGACTGTAGGGAAAATAATTTCCTGCTTGACTGTCCAATCACACCTCCCGCTTAGCCCCCTCCCCAACACTGGGTTCTTTCCAGCTTTGTTTACTCTTGCCTATAAAATGAAAAGACCTTTCTGCCTAATCTTTGCACATCTTGTCACTGGCATATTCTCCCTATTGCAATAATCTTTTTGAATAAAGTCTTTGCTTACTTTAGATTTGTTTTTGACAATACCAAAGTTATTTTCTAGACAAAATTCTTAAATGAGTTTCTTTCTTCTCATTATTGCTTACAGCCTTTCAATCTTAATATCATTTGAAACAACTGGTGGGGAGGCTACTTTATTACCAGTCTCAGCCATGAGTCATTTTATTCAACTAAGAGGTATAGCTGGGCCATGATAGCTTTATGACAAATGGAAAGTCTCATATGTGTTAATGCCCAGTTATTTTATGAATCTGAGATTGAAACATCCTCCAGGTATCACATTAAGCTCCTTAAGCAGCTTCATTTATACCTCCCACAAGCTGACCCTAAAGTGAAGAATGAAATGGAAGATGAAAATTCGCAATGATGAGGTAGCATGAATAGCACTGTAAATTAAATAGGAGAGATTGGGGAAAAGTTCTTGGAGGAAAAAAAAAAGTGTGTTGTATATATATATACACACACACACACACGTATGCATATATACACATTAAAAAGAAGACATTATTAATAGTCCATTTACATCTACAAAGCATTTGAGCTATTTGAAAGAAAAATAAAGCAATCTAGATAAGAATAAAATCTTGGGAGTCATGTAAAGCACAATGACGATAATAACACAAATATTCAAAAACAATGATGATGATAACACAGATAATCAAAAACAATGACGATGATAACACAAATATTCAAAAACAATGACAATGATAACACAAATATTCAAAATCATGGATTAATCCAAAAACATGGATTAAGAAAAAGTATTCAAAAATCCTGTACAATAATACAGGAATAAAAGGGGCCCCTTCATTTTCTGTCTTTTAGCTTTGAGCGCTCTGAAGAAACACAGACGAAATAGGATTGGATTGATCATACGGTGCTCACCGTAGGCATCTGTGTGTAACAGGATGAAAAATAAGTTGGGATCTGTAACTACAACTCCTTTTGAAAAAAGTAAAGCTGTGATAATGGGAGGCCCTTTGTTCTGCAGGGCACATTGATAGATTGGAACTTTCAAGTTTGGGAATAAGAGAGGTGGAAAACTGTGTTTCTCTCCATAACAGGGAAAACTGTGAAGCTTATTAAGCCACCTGGGGTGGCTGGTAAGACAGTGAGGTGACAATAGGCCTTACCAACACTATTTGAACCTTCTTCGTTAGCTCCCACATTTTGAATAAGAGTTACTAAACTCATGGAAAGCTTGTGTTTTTTTAAGAAATGGGTGAAACTGTTGTGTGCATTTTCTGGAATTACAGCAAAGTATAAGAAAGAATTTTTGTCTGTGTATCTCAGGGAGAAATGATGACTTGCTCTAACTAGCTTAAGAGAAGAAGCGTTTCTTCATTCTTTATATTTACATCTTCATATAAAGGAAACTAAAGTATGTGATAAATTGTGGCCTTAAAAATAGAGACTCCAACACTTTGAAGACTTCAGATATCAGGCCATCCCTTGTAATTATCTTCGATGAAGCCAATTAGCTTAGCTTTTAATTATAATTTTGAAAATCCAACACTAGGAAGGATCTGAGGAATATTGCCCTGGCATACACAATTTTGGGACTCATACTGATAACAGAAACAGTGTATAATCCTAATCCCACTGTGAATCAGTGTGATGCATTGATGCATTTTTTTATTTACAGGGCTAGCATTACAAAGTTCAAGACTGCATAACTAAAATGTAAAGAAAAATTTTGTAACTTATCCATAATTAGAGAATTCAGGCACAAGCATATAGCACACAAAGAGGCACTCTTTCAAAAAACTTCTATTGATGGAAATATTTGAAATCAGCAACAAAAAATCAATGTGGCAAAGAGCAAAATAACAGTTAACGCAATGAGCTTGTTGGTGAAAAACATAAGCCTAAAGCCAATAATAAACAGTGATCACAGCCATAAACTGAAGGAAGAGGTTTATATGTACACTTCAGAAAGACTCACTGGTCATCTCCGTTATTATATGTCATGATGTTCTGCCCCAGAAAGGCAATAGTGCATACTATTCGAAACACAGGAAATTAATGATTATGAGATCCACGGTTTCTGCAGTTCCAGGTTAGCTTCATTACTCTAGTTTTTAATATTCACATTCTTTATAATGAGTTTTGCATTTTCTTCAATTTTCTCTGGGCAGATATATTTCAATTCCACATAACATAATAGGGAAATTGTGTTATGATAATACAGGAATAAAAGGTGCCCCTTCATTTTCTTTTTTTCCTAAGGGAAAAACAAAATACAAGAGATAGTAAAGTGAAACTTTGCTAAAAAGTATAGCACAAGGCTTTCACATTGCTATTATTGGGAAAAGGCTCAAAATCCACCATACAAACAGGGCTCTCTGTGTCATTCAAAAATACTAAGATTTCAGGGTGTATACCAGAAAAGTTCCTTTATCGTTTCTCTTTTTTATTGTTATTATCGTTATCACTATCATCATCATCGCAGTGATCGCTATTATCATTATTGTTGTGACTGTCCTCATCCTCATCATGATTCCTGGCCAGGAAGACTAGCTCATAACCAAGTAGACGTAGTGACAGATCCAAAGGAGTGATGTGTCTAGGTTTTGGGGATAAAATATTTTGTTAAAATAAATAGGTTCCCAGGAGAAGGGTCTATTCTGGGAGTGGGAACAAATCTAGGAATCCTGCAAAGAAGGTCAGATTATGACAAATTCACTAATTTCCTGCCATTCTATGAGGAACCTCAGGAAACAACCTGTAGACATTATTCTGTGGACCCATCCCCACAAACGTCTGTTAAATATTGTTTTACACTTTGGAACCCTTTCTGCTGGGGCAATTGAGAAAAACAAATCCCTAGTTCACTTTTATAAATGAAAACAGATTTGGTTTTGCACAATAAAAAACACACTAATTTATTTTTCTTATGAAACAGTGTAAGTGCAAGGGTTTAAAGAAACAGAAATGAATTGCAGTTTTATTTTTGAGCGTTGACCTTTTTAAAACTGGCTTACTTTTCTCCCAGTTACTGCTTGTACCAGATCTTTGTCACTGGTTTTAATAACCCCAGTGTGGTTCAGTGTATTCCAGCTGTTAGAACAGAGGTGCTAAGTATCTTATTAGCACCTTCTTGTTGTTGTATTTCTAAAACTCAGCACAGTGAAAGAGGGTGGATGTCAAATAGATCTTAAATGGGAATCTACTTTTCTGCCTCAACCTGATAGACTTTGAACAAGATATCTAACCCCTTTGATGGTCAGTTTTCTCATCTGTAAAATGGAAGAATCGTAAAACATAAAGTTGAAAGAGAACAAATAAAATACCATAAGTGAAATTGTTGGTACATTATTAATTCTCAGTAAATGTTAGCTCAACTTTGTCTCCTTTTTCTGAAGACCAAATAACCCCAAACATAGATTGTCCTAGTGAAACCAGGCCAAATACATTTCTGTTCTTTCACCTGATTCTCAGGTGAAAGATAAGGTCTTTTCAGCTTTTATTTATTCTTTATTCTCAATTGACACTTAAATAAAAGAGTAAAGTTGATTAAGGAAACCAAACCAGTATTTATGAAGCACTACTTTCACAGAAAGTGCAGCATTTGATCATCCAGTCATTCTCATGAGGCTGGTATTATTATCCCATAGAATAGGTGATAAGGACAAGGCTTAAAGTAACTCACCTGACATATTTAATAAATCTTAGAGCAAAGTTTTAAATTTCTGCTATATCTGACCCCAAAGTTTATGATTTTAACTAAGTGTCCTCCATGAGTCCTTAATTATCTTTCAAAGGTAGGTGGTATTTCTCTCTCTCTCTCTTGCTTGTATTGAATAATGCAAGGTCTGCAATGAGGTAAGTGTAGCTCTAATTTTCTGGGATATAGAAAAATGAACCAGAGACAGAGTACTTACTGAAATGATGCTTACAAACATTGGGAGTATGGGAGGGAGATCAGGTAGTAAGCAAATACATGTATAATGTTTCCAGGGGGATTAAGTGGCATGAAGAAAAATAAAGCACAGTGCCATGAAGAAAAATAAAGCACAGTAAAATCCACACACATACAAAAATAACATATGACAACAAACATTTCACATCAATATACTATAAATTAGTGGAGCAAGGATGACACTTCAGTAAAAGAGTTTGAGACAATAGCTTATATGCATGGGACAAATTTAGATCTCTACCTCATATTGTGCTCAAGAATAAATACAAAGTAATTTGAAACACATAGATGAGAAAACAATTTTCCCCATAAATGGATATTCTCAGGAAAATATAGGACAATATTGCTAACAATTTGGAGCATAAAATGTCTGCTTAAATAAGATGCTCAAAATGATAAACCATATAGGAAAAGAATAATTGATTTTCCTCCTCTTATCAAACTTTATTTTTTGGGACCTTATCTCCCAACGTAGCAAAAAGAAGGAAGAATTTGTCCTCAGGCTGGAATTTGAAAGATTTATCCATTGTACAGAGAAATTGTAACAATGAGACATCTGGTTATGGGGTTTTATGCTTATTTTCAATAATACAACAGTTATCCTTCTTTTTACTAAGTAAGAGAAAAATTTGTCCCAATGGTCTAGCAATCAGGAATGCAGGCTCTACACCTAAATGTAAACACTTCCAATTTTATCTATAAAATGTAGCCTGCAATATATTTTCCACTTACTTTATAAAAGTTAGAGTCAAATAAGATTATTTATGTTCAAATACTTTGGAATTTCTCAAGCATAAGACAAAATATCAACTATTATTAAGTTAGATGTATATTAACAAAGTAGATATCTAAAACATAGATTAGGAAAACCAAGATTTTAAAAATTTGCTTCTATATACATTCTCTTGTTATTTTCAACAAAAATGGAAAGTCTTGATTTATCAAATAAATAGTTTTTCTTCCGCATTTTATTCTACTAGAGTAGACTTTGGCAGTTAGTAACTTGACAGATATGTAATCTCTTTGGATAAAATGTAACCACAATGATTATTCACATTAAGTCTTAGATTTTTCAGAGAAATGGAAAGCATAAGAGTGGTTTCTAAACCCTTAGACTCGTGGGAGCCACAATTTTTCTCAATTGCATTTTCTTTTTTCTAAGGTATTCAAACTGCTTTGGAGGGGAAATTGTTCTCTGCATTTGAGTGAGATAAATGGTTCATGTAAGCAGATGATGCCAGAATGCAGTTAGATGAACAACCACAAAGCATCAGGGGGAAATGTGTGTGTGTGTGTGTGTGTGTGTGTGTGTGTGTGTGTATGTATCTGGTTTGGTGGTAAATAGCCATCACTGCATTGTAGAAAAACATAGCTCAAGACAAAGCATCATTCGAATGTTAGGAAGGGAAGGAAAGTAATTCAGGTGAGTGTGTGCTAAGGGGAATCACAAATAGCAACCACACATACATACATACATACACATGGTGGCTGTGCCTGAACAAACCAACCAACATTGTAAATATCTGAGGTATTTGCTAAAATGATTAGCAAAACACATTTTACTTTTGTTGATACAACTAATATATTGTAAATATAATGTAATTTTTATTTGTGCTTGAATGATAATGTAGATATGGTGAGACAGAAAAGAAAGAAATTAGGGCTAGGGAGAGAGCAGAAATCTAGCTAATTGTGGGTAGTAATAAATCTAGGCTATCATACATCAAGGGGAAATGAAATTCAGGTTTCTTACAAGCTTACATTGCTAAGTAAGTCCATTTTTATATGATGGAATCTAGCAACAAGAATGTATGTCATTGATGATATCCCAAGTTATATCCTGTGACCCTAAGTAGTAGCTGTTATGAATTTCTCTCAAATAGTGAGATGTGTGAAGAATAATAATTGGCAATTCCAAGAAGAGAAGTGTTAGCATTGTATATGCCAGACATTGCTTCATCCACATCATCTTTATTAATAGGGCCTCAGTTTTATTCAGAGAGAAAATGACCAGGAAAAATGCATAACTGCCCAGATCTCTTTGCAGCTAAGAGTAGCCATGTGACTCTTTCTGACCAATGAGATGGAAATGGAAGTCTATCTGAAGAATAAGCTATGTTTCTTCACAATAGAAAGAAAGGCTTGACTAGTGACCCATTGCCTTTTGTCTTTACTCTTCTTCCTCTATAGAGATGGATGCAATATTAAAGGCAGTGGAGCAAAAAATTAGAAGAAACTGAGACACAATGACTTTCTCAAGCATCTTCCTTATCCCTCTACTCCCTACCTTCAGATTTTGATTAATGCAAAAACAAAAAGTCCACTTGATTAAGCTACTCTATATTCGATTTTATTATATGCACGAAAACCTACAGACACAGCAGCCAGTGAGCTATTATAATATGCTTAAATGTTTCATATTATCTTATAGTGTGGATATTAGTCTGTTCTCATGCTCCTTTATTAAAAGATATACCCAATGCTGGGTAATTTATAGAGGAAAGAAGTTTAATTGAGTCATAGTTTAACATAGCTGGGGAAGCCTCAGGAAACTTACAATCGTAGCAGAAGGGGACACAAATATGTCTTTCTACACATGGTGGCAGCAAGGAGTAGTGCCAAGCAAAAGGGGGAAAAGATCCTTAAAAACCCATCAGACCTCATGAGAACTCACTGACTATCATGAGAACAGCATGAGGGTAACCACAAATGTGATTCAATCATCTCCCACCATGTCCCTCCCAAGACACATGGAAATTATGGGAACTACAATTTAAGATGAGATTTAGGTGGAGACACAGCCATACCATATCATTCTGCCCTTGGCCTCTGCCAAATCTCATGTCATCACATTTCAAAACATAATAATGCCCTTCCAACAGTTCTTCAAAGTCCAGCATTAACTCAAGAGTCTAAGTCCAAAGTCTCATCTGAGGTAAATTCCTTCCACCTATGAGCCTGTAAAATCAAAAGCAAGTTAGTTACTTCCTAGACACAATGTTGGTACAGGCATCAGGTAAATACACCCATTCTAAATGGGAGAAAAGGGCCAAAATGAAGGGGTTACAGGCCCCATGGAAGTCCAAAATCCAATAGGTAGTAATTAAACCTTCAAGTTCCAAAATGATCTCCTCTGACTCCATATCTCATATGCATGTCACGCTGATGCAAGAGGTGGACCCCCATGGCCTTGGGCAGCTCCACCCCTGTAGCTTTGCAGGATAAAACCCCTCTCCCAGATGCTTTCACAGGCTGGCATTGAGTGTCTGAAGCTTTTCCAGTTGCGTGGTGCAAACTGTTGGTGGATATACCATTCTGGAGTCTGGAGAACTGTAGCCCTCTTCTTACTGTTCCACTAGGCAGTGCCCTACTGGGCATTCTGTGTGGGGGTTCCAACCCCAAATTTCCCTTTCACACTGTCCTAGCAGAGGTTCTTCATGAGGGCTCTGCCTCTGTGGTAAAATTCTGCCTGGACATCCAGGCATTTCCATACATCCTCTGAAATGTAGGCAGAGGTTCCCAAATCTCAATTATTGTCTTCTGTGCACCTGCAGGACCAACACCAGATGGAAGCCACAAAGATTTGGGGCTTGCACCATCAGAAGCAACAGCCTGAGCTATACATTGGTCGCTTTTAGCCACAGCTGGAGGTGAAGCAGCTGGGACCCTGGACCCTATGTCTCAAGCCTGCATAGAGCAGGGGGATCCTGGGCCCAGCCTTTGAAACCACTTTTCCCTCCTAGCACTCCAGGACTGTGATGGGAGGGGCTGCCATGAAGATCTCTGACATGCCCTGGAGACGGTTTCCCCATTGTCTTGGTAATTAATATTTGGCTCTTCATTACTTAGGCAAATTTCTATAGCAGGCTTGAATTTCTTCCTAGAAAATGGGTTTTTGTTTTTCTATAGCATAATCAGACTGTAAATTTTCCAAACTTTTATGCTCTGCTTCCTCTTGAATGCTTTGCGGCTTAGAAATTTCTTCCACCAGATATTCTAAATCATCTCTCTCAAGTTCAAAGTTCCACAGATCTGTAGTGCAGAGGCAAAATGCCACCAGTCTCTTTGAATAGCAAGAGTAACCTTTACTCCTGTTCCCAACATCTGAGGGAAGTCCATCTGAGACCACCTCAGCCTGGACTTTATTGTCCATATCACTATCAGCATTTTGGTCAAAGCCATACAAAAAGTATCTAGAAAGTTCCAAACTTTCCCACATCTTCCTGTCTTCTGAGCCCTCCAAGTCTCTAGGAATTTCCAAACTTTCCCACATTTTCCTGTCTTCTGAGTCATCTAAACTGTTCCAAACTCTGTCAGTTACCCAGTTCCAAAGTTGCTTCCCATTTTCAGGTGTTTTTACAGCAGCACCCCACTCTTGATACCATTTTACTGTATTAGTTCATTCTCATACTGCTAATAAAGGCATACCCCAGACTGGATAATTTATAAAGGAAACAGGTTTAACTGAATCACAGTTCAGCATGACTGGGGTGGGGACCTCAGGAAACTTAACAGTTATAACAGAAGGGGAAGCAAACACATCCTTCTTCACATAACAGCATCAAGGGAAAGGTATGAGTAGGAGGAGGAAAAGCATCTTTTAAAACCATCAGATCTTGTGAGAACTCATTCAGTATCATGAGAACAGCATGAGAGCAAATGCCCCCATGATTAAATCACCTCCCACCAGGTCTCTCCCACGACACGTGGGGATTTTGGGAACTACAATTCAAGAAGAGATTTGGATGGGGATACAGGCAAACCATATCAGTGTGGTACTCTCAACAGTGGAAATAACTTTGGGTAATATTAAATTATGTGGTTAGAAAAGTATTTTCCAATTATCTTTCAGACTTGATTACTTCAAGGAGAAAAGTCTCAATTTAGTTCTAATATGTCTTAAACAGTACTCTAAGTTTTGGTTTTCTCCCTGACAAAAAACCTCAGATAATCTTCAGGCTTAGAGCCTTTGCTAAGCATCACCCTCTAACTAAAGCTTAATAACACGTTTTGTTCTCATCAAGTTTGCTTTATAGTCATCTCATATGGCACAGGGTTAGTGGTTTTCAAGTTCTAGAAATGGAATAATTTATCATTATAAAATACATTTAAATTAAAATGCAAAATACTTTTTATAAAAATATTATACAAATATAAACAAAACCCAAGAGAAACTTAAAGTTTTAAGAAAAAAAAGAAAATAAAGAAAAATAAAACAAAACCCAAGAGAAACTTATAAAAACAAGGACAGCAGAATATAAGTAGCTAAACTTTGATAAATTGAGTCCTTGGTATGTGAAATTCTTGTATAGGGCCTGCAAGTATAATTCCAGACTCACTAATCCTTTTGTTTGCCATTTTAAAACAGCCTTGACAGAATTTTGCCTGTTGGTTCAATAGCCTTAGTACTCAATGTTCTCTAAGTTAGGAAAACCCATATGCAGAATTTCTTCACCTCCCACTTTGCTTGCAACTGAGAACAGAATGCTTCAGGCCTATTCTGCTATCATCTAGACCCAGTTACCAAAGTGTCAGTCCAAATTTCATTCTTTGGAATCCAAAAGGAATATTCCAAATATTTTCCATACAGATGATCAATTAATATTTGTGCATCTTGAGTTACTGCAGAGAATGAGAGCTATATAAATATTCTGTTCAGCTAAAACTGCAGCTTTGTCACCTGGGATCATGTGTTCAATAACTGGGAAGTTACTAAACCTTGATAGTGAATGCTGACTATCATCACAGAACACACTCACACTTGGCACCTCTCTGCTCACTTGTTTTCAGCAGCAAGTTTGGTTGCTTATAAAAATATTATTGGCTGTTGCATGTTCCCCTTGCTTGAGAAATTGGGGTTTCAGTTATTTGATATAATCTTATATTAAAAAGAAATTAGAGCAAAAGTCAAATTGTGTAGGAGAAGTCAATATCAAAACTGTGCTATTGTGGAAAAGGAAAACTGAAAATTAGAAAGTACAGATTTTGTGATTTTAAATTTTTACCAAGTCTCCTTTGTGTTTATTGTGACGCCACATAATTATGATGGTTAATTTTATATTGCAGTCTTAAAATGACTTCATATATAAGCTATGTATTTCTTCCTTTTGGTAATTCTAGTCATTCCACCCTATAAATAAATATATAGAAGTCCATAGTAGTCACAGGCATTAGATAATGATGTATTACTGTGTAAGAAAAGAATATCAGGCCAGGCATGGTGGTTCATGCCTGTAATCTCAGCACTTTGGGAGGCCGAAGCGGGTGGATCACTGGAGGTTGGGAGTTCGAGACCAGCCTGACCAACATGGAGAAACCCTGTCTCTAATAAAAATACAGAATATTAGCCAAGCATGATGGTGCATGCCCGTAATCCCAACTACTCGGGAGGCTGAGGCAGGAGAATCTCTTGAACCCGGGAGGTGGAGGTTGCAGTGAGCCGAGATCGTACCATTGCACTCCAGCCTGGACAAGAAGAACAAAACTCTGTCTCAAATAATAATAATAATAATAATAATAATAATAATAATAATAATAACAGAAAACAATACAAAAGATAAAGGAACAATGTTAGAAGTGTGTCTTGGGTTTGAGACATGAAGGTCATCCCATAAGATGGGGTCAATACCAAGACTAGTTATGGAACCAGTGGAGCTAATGAAGCACAAGCAGGACTGGAGTTTTATGTGGCTTCAGAGACTCACGTAAAAGGGCACTATGGAGGACTAGATATATTCCCCATGAGGGCTGGACAGTCTGCTTTACTTCTAAGATATTGGCATTGGCATATTCAGTTGGGTAAGCATGGTACAATAAGCAAGGGCATAAGGGTATAGTGGGGGGTTAGGAGATGCACTGACCTACCTTATCTAGGGTGCCCAGCCCCCAGAGTGATGCACTGAATATTAAATGTAAAGACTGTTGGTAGGAAAGAGCTCTTGGGCTCTAGACAGTCCCACCATTTCTGGCTGGGCTATTCCAGACTATAGTCATGGCTATTCTGGATCAGTACAGCTCAGCATAATCTCGTCTTTACTCCACCATCTTTAGAGTTAAGTCAAGTCAAGTGGAAGGATCTATAAAAAGTGATAATTTGGGCACATGTATCTGAGAGACAGGTATCTAGTTTGGTAAATGGTAAATGATAAATGACCATCATGGTATTAGGGAAAAACACAGCTCAGAAAAAAAACATCACTAGAAGTCAGGAAGGGAAGAGACGTGATCCAGGTGAGTGTGTGCTAAGAGAGAATTACAAATATTAAGTTGGCGCAAAAGTAATTGCAGTTTTGCCATTCATAGCAGCAACAACGCCAAGTGAGTTTCTGCTCTCGGGGGCAGCTTATCTTGTCTTAGCAAGGCTTGGAGTGGCTCCTAGTCTAGGGTGCCTTAAAACGAAGATATAGATTGGAGCACTGACTCTTTTGTACATAATACTCATTGTGTATTTAGAGATAATATTGCCTTGCTGTATCTGAAACTGTTATAAAGTAACAATATAATTTAAACTTGGGTGTGCTTCTGTGAGCATGTATGTGAGTTTTAAAAGAGATATAATACATATGAATAGATGAGAACAGCAGGTTTTTAAAAACCATTATATTACATAAAAGAACCATTGCTGAGTAAATGTGCTACTGCTGACTGTTAGGATGCAGTCAGTTTTGAATATTTAAGCAATTATTGACACTGTCTTCAATGTGATGAATGGCTCCCATGTTGAGACCACACATTACTATGTTTACTTAGAGGCTGAGTTGATGATAGGCTTTATATTACATTCAGGAAAGAAATGAGAGTATCCGAAAGATGTTTCATACTAATATTATTGTTAACATTGACAAAGACACTGCTTTCTGATGTGAATTTTGCAGATTTTGAGCACTTCACAAGGAAGTAAAACCGTAAGGTTTAATTGAAAAAGTCAATCGGCACAAACCAAATGTGTTTGGAAACTAATTTAAAATATAGAAATGTGTTCAGATAATGTGATAGGTAAAGATAGGGTGCAATTTTTTTTTTATTTGAAGGAGAATGTCCTGACATTCACATAAACTTTGCCTATATGTGCTGTTCCTTTTGAATTGCAACCTACATTTTTAAAAATCGATAAAATAATCAGTCCCTTTTACATATACGTTTTAGGTACAGGGAAATATGACCAGGTCAATTCTGTCTTTCTGTTATTGCAGTAGTTTTTGTCTTTTTTTTTTTTTTTTCCTGAAGCTAGGTCCAGGAAGCCACATAAACATGCCTATTCGGAGAAAAATAGGAAACTTTTGAATGGGTGAAGTAGATAGGGCTTCACCCATTCAAAAAAAAAATTCAAGAAAAAAGACTGGACATTCTTATCGATTTGTTGGACAGATTTCCCACTCAGTCCATTCACTAAATTTGGGTTTTCCACCCACTCTGTGTAGCAGACTGAGTGCTATATTATACCAGATTCTTCAATTCAAGAATGTTAGAATAGAATCAATTTTTGGATGATCTAAGATGATACAAAATAATGCATAGCAACTAGTCAGTAATTAGGCTATTCTGGGCACACTGCTTATAGAGTAGCTCTGCTCCCCAAGGAGCAGTGTTAAAAAATTAACAAAATAAATTTAAATATGTGCTAAAGAAGGTCAGCGGTGAAGAGTGATTCACGCAGTCACTCCAAGGTAAAATGGTGACTCCAGAGGTTGTTTTCCACATTTCATAGACATGAATTACTAAAAAACAGCAGAGCAGAACTTAAGTTTCTACTTTAGAAGGATCTATGGTAAGAATATGTGTATGAAAATCTGTGCTTGGAATATTCTTAGAGAGCTCAATGACCCTCATTCTTCTCCTTAAGATGTGACTTATTGGGTGTTGTGAATTTAATCCATCTAAGATGCACCACCTGCCTTTCTTTAACTCAATTTGGGCAGCTCACCCTCTCTGCTGAGACCTGAAGATCCTTTTAAGCCTCTGTCATTCTCACAATATGAAGGTATTTCACATCTTCTTTCAAATGGCCATATCTATTTTAGGTGCAGCTCTATCTTGCTATGTAGAGCTTCTTGTAGGCAAATAGAAGTTAAGTGGGATTCTTTGGAACTGATTCATTTTTCTAAAGTTTTTATATTCATAAAACATAATCCGTATCTAAAATTCTCTATTATTCATTCTCAGATAGGATGAGAGAACACTGTTTCGTATTTATTCCAAGTCAGTCAGACATCAGACTAGCAGCAGGTATCAGAACAGGGGCTACTATACAACCTTGATAATCTAATAAAAGATATCTTAACAAAGAGATACTTAGCCTCCAATTTTTAATAATTGTTCATAAAAATGTGAATGATTATAACATTGGCCAAAAAGTTCCAGAAATCAGTGATTTCTCTTCAGATTAGGTGCCTCTCTCTATCCTTTACTGGCATGCACCATATCATGAAGTCTTTACCAAGCAATTCCAATTTCCCACTAACCTCAGATTTGTGTTTTCTACAAATACTGCTGAATCCTCATATTTCCACCCCTATCAAGCATGTATTCCTACATCCTTTTCCCTAGCTCTTGTCAGTCTCCTGTTATCCTCAAATTTCAAGTTGCCATAACATGTTAAAAATGTATGGGTAAAGCCTTCTAAACTTTTAAATTTCCCCAAGAAGGTGGTGAATAGATTGGTTTAATAAAGCCCACGTTGCTATTTAGGTAAGTTTATTTTGCCACCTTTATAGGGTGGGCCCACCTTCTTAGAATTGCGCTCTACTCTATCCCTCTGGCACAGAAACTCATCCAAGGATTATAGCCTGCACACAGCAGGCCCACTCACAAAGTTCTTGATTTGAGAAAGCAGTGTGATTTTCTCTCAAATTTTCTCCTCTGTTTCCAAGAAGCCAATATCCGCAGATTACTTCTTCCAAATATCAATCATTCAAATAATCTCAAATAATTATTTCATTAACTATTCCCTGGGGTTAGAAGAGTTGTGGATGTTCTTGTAGAGAAGGGGGATCATCTGCTTTACTGGCTTCCAGAAGAAAACAAAAGGAACAAAGAATCTGCCAACTGTAGAGAGTTATTTATAAAAGACTCTAAATCAGTGATTTCCAAGTGAAGCGTTTATTTGACTAACTGCTTGCCAGTGCTGCATTTCCTGGTCACCCTCAACTGCAGTCCAGTAATGCCGTTCTATTGCAAGGCAATTCCATGCAGTTCCTACCCCAGTCCCAACCTTGGGAAGGTGCTCACTAAAACTCTAACTCCTAGCTGCATGTGAAGCCTGGTAATTAGCAGTGCGCTTGAGATCTGACATCGGGGCTGCCTGGAGTGAACTCTATGTACCCATGGCTTGAGCTGCTATCAGCTGTTTACTCTCTCCTCCCAATGTCAGACTGTGGTCTTGATAAAGTCGCTTAACATCTCTATCATTTTAAGCCTCATCTCTAATAAAAACAAAATATATCGTAGGCCCTAAAAGTTGATTACTTCTTATTTACCTTTTCATATTTATGAAATGAGAATTCACCATATAGTCAAATATAATTAAAGAAGTCTCTCTCCATTATCCCAAAGCCAAAAACCATCATTAACTCAATATATAGCTTTTAAAATGAGAAAATATAATAATGACAGAGTACTAGAGAGACAAATATGAGTGTACAGAGTAGGCTAGTAATTTAACACCCCTTCAAACAAACAATCTTTAAATACATATGGGCACTTATTTTGTGAAGTTAAGGAGGTGAATGAGTTTCTTATGGCTGGTGGCTTGAGATTCAGGGAATTTTGCAACTTCTATGTGCTGATAGTAAAACTATCCAACCAAGATATATCGGTGCTGGCAAGGACCTTTGTTTTTTTTTTCTTTTCCTCTTTAGTATTATTTTTGTTACAAAAATGTACTAGAGAGGGTCCAAAAACAACCTACGGGACTTTCATTCCCTGGGGTACATGCCCTGTATAATCCTCATAAGTGGGGGTGGTCTGTTAATAGGTTGATATGTTGCTCCCTTGAGAACATGACGTTATATGGCTAGAGGAAGATCATGCTGGGTGGGCCCGATCTTATCTGATGAGCCCTTTAAAAACAGAGCATTTTCTCTGGGTTGTTTGCAGAAGAGAGTCAAAGAGACACATTAACCCTCACACGGAGGAAAGCAAAAATCCATGTTGTGGAACTGTCTACAGGGCCCATATGGCAAAAACCTGCTGCCAGTGTCTAGTTGCTGAGAGTGGTACCAAGCTGACAGCTAGCAAGGAAATGAGGACCTAAATCTAAACTGTGAGAAATTGAGTTCTAACATGAACTCACCAGTGATCTTGAAAGAGGACCGTAAGCCCCAGTTGAGATCACAGCCCTAGCTGACACCTATTTCTGTCTGGTGAGAGTCTGAACAGACAGGTTGGTCATGCCATGCCTAGACTTTGAACCTGCAGATACTAGGGGATGTTAAATGTGTGTTAAGTTGTTAAATTTGTGGTAATTTGTAACACTAACACGGAACAGAAATTTACATTTTCCAGTCATGCAAAGACTCATGTGTAGGAAATTAAGTTAGCCAGAACCTAGTGATGTTTTAGCCTTTCGGGATCCACATTTGTGAAGATTCTCATTCGGCCTGCTTCTTTGTCTCACTCAAATATTTTATTAGTACCTTAGAGAATACAAAGTTCTACAGGGTTTGAGCTAGGAATTTCCTATGGTTCTTTATCTATAGGGATTGCAGAAAATAATGTCTATGGTTTCTTTCAACCCAAATGTCATAGAATGATATTTTGATATTTATGAGATTAGTATAGTTAATGCCAATATGACTTAACTACAAGTATACAAAAATAAAAGATAAATTTGGAACACTGTATATATAGACAGAATTACTGTTCATTTGGTGCTCATTATGTGACAGATAGTGTGTTTACTATATGCATCAATTCACTTAATCCTCACAACACCCTATAGAACAGATGCTATTGTTGTCTTCATTTATAGATGGGTAAACAAATGTGTGAAATGTGTGAATGTACAATGTTAATTGCCCAGTATCTCCCAACCAGTAAAGCGTAGAGCCAGGATTAAAATCCAGGGCTGTGTGATTTCAAAGCACAAATATTTTCATTACATTTATGAACACTTATAAAAAATATATAATGGACTTAAAATGTAGTATTTTGAAAAAATGATTTTTCAGAGGAGATTGTTCTATTCTCACTTTAATATGTCATGATTTGCAAATGTATGCAGTGAATGAAACAAAATAATATGTAAACCCCAGAAATAATTCTAAATGATTTTAGTTTTTCCATAGTTCAGTTCATTCCTAAATAATTTTTACTTTCTCTCTCTTAGTTCTTAAGTAGGCACATTGGTAAAATATCTGGGTACATATAAAACCATTCATTATAATTAATGTTCAACATATAATGTTTGAAATCACATCTTTTTAGGAAAAGAGTAAATATTTCCTCTTATTTATCTTTTATGGGTTTACTAAGATATTTGGGGTTTTATTAGTAAGTTCACCTTCATTTTCTTTTCTTACTATAAAGTTAAAAAAAAGGGCCTAAAGAATAATTTTTGACACCGAATACCTAAACACCTAAATAATAAGAACATCATTAAGTTTGGAATGCAGTTACAATAAAGGATAAGAAGCAATTGCTCAAATAAATGTGTATTTTTTTCCGGACTTGAAATTGATGTATTAAGATGATAATTTGATGCATACTATAACTTAGGATTTAAAGGAAGTGATGGTTTTACAGATGTACATGTATTCTCTAAATTTATAAACACTTAAACAATATAGGCACCATGATGATAGAAAACAGGTGTGCTGGCACAAAATGCAGCCATCACGTGGCATATTGTCAAGTACTGAATAGTCTTTTGGACCCTTGAAATTTCTTTTAGCATAAGCGAACTAAAACTAAAGTTACAAAATAACCATCACTTGTCAAAAAGAGAAATGTAAATTATTCTAGGTGTATTTTATTTTTAAGAATCCACATCACTGCCACTATCTGAAAACTACTCTATTTCTGCTTCAATGGAATTTTTGTCCCATTCCTTTGAGACACTATTGGCTGGCAGCCTCTGCATTGGAGAATGGAAAAATTGGTTTTAGTTCCACTCTGGTGGTTAGATCTGAAACTTAGGCCAGATAGTTATACTGATGTCTTTAATTATGTGGTTTTTAAAATTCCATTTTTTTCTGCCCTCCGAGGAATTAATGTAATTATCACTCACAGTTGGTTTCTTCCTCTTTGTGTTACTTGGGACACTTAGATCTATACTAGGAAAAGTTTTTGTAGTGCTTCATTTTAGCTTTTGAAAACGTTTCCTTGAACTTTTTAGCTTCCAGATAGAGGTTGATGGCAGCCTTTGGTACCATAACCAGAGGGCTGGTGAAGAAACACTCTTGGGTCTGGGAGTCAGGCAGAGTTTGAATTAAAGTTCTTCTGCCTATCAGCTAAGAGACTGGGGACAAAACCATTGGTCTCTTGTACTCAGCTTTCTCCCTTGTTGATTAGACATAACAATACCTTCCTGATAGGATTGGGATGAAGTTTAAGTTATTTGTGTGTGATAGTTCCTGCTATGTAGGAAATGCTCATGAATTTAGTTTCTTTTTTCTTCTGTGTTGTGAGGTGGGCCATGTGGTCAGGGATCATTTTGTGTTTCATTTTCTATGGTATGTCTGAATATGTATTTGTATGCCCACCTCATAATAATTGTTCCACAGTATAAAGGAGATTAGTATATCATTTATTTCTTGAATGAACAGACCACAAACTATGAACTTCCGTTTTATGAATAATTCTTTGTACCTCAACCTCTCCGGGAGCTGTAATGCAGCCAGTTGCTATTGCTAGGTGTGGGAGAGGACTTTTACCTCATTGCTGCTATCTAAGAGAAGTGTTTCTGCTTTTGTAAATTCCATCTTGGAAAAGCCAGCCTTTCATAAACTGGCCTGTAAAATTAAGTACCATGTAGAATATTATTTCCATGAAAAACTGTATTTTAAGTATCTATTTACTGACATAGGACAAACTTTTATGCAGAACCACTCATATTTAAAGCATTTTACTTTGTATAATGAGTACATATCTTTTTGCAAACTTAATATATATCTGCAGGGCAATGTTTCTACTTTTTAAACATTGATAGAAAAGACCTGGGAATTATGAAAGGGACATTAAAGCTTAATACAATATAACATTTTTCCTCAGAACAACTAAGGTGAGTTCTCTTTTTACTGCAAATGCTATGCTTTCTTGTTTTTTTAAATACATGCTATATTTGTAGTTCAATGTTGCTATAGATTAGAACCCTTTTGTCACTTAAATAAAACATGTACTCTGGTTCTCAACATTATGGAAATTTTTTATGGTAGTATAATTAACAAAGACAGATGTTTCTTAAATCACTTTTTTTCATTTCTTCTTTTTCAAATTTAATCTCCAACACTTAACTTCAGTTAACTCAGTCTTTAAAGAGTTGAAGTAGTTCACGAAAGACTCTTTAATTAAATAGAGTGACGCACAGGAGTGGCAAGGAGAGAAAGATGGAGAAATCGAGTTACTCCATAGAGGTAAATGTGAATAATATAATGTTGAATTCAGGCAAGGAGCAGGACACAGTGGGAAATGACCTGGATTGGATGGCAGGGCTCTGGCATTGCAACTCCAACTAACATCTTGTGCATCTTTGTACAGCTGTTTCTTAGAATCTTCATCTATGTTCTGAGAGATGAATGAGGCAACCCTGTGAGTCTTCCACTTCTATAAACTGTATGAGCATGCAAACTATAGCAAACTAAAACTAAGATACCTGTGTTATCTTTTTCTTCAGGCATTTTTGGAGTTGCCTGTGACATGGCGTGATAGAGACACATTACCACAAAATATGCAGTATATGGGCACTATTTGTGATTATTTAGAAATGGTGTTTGCTTTAGAATTTGGGTCTTTGGGAAACAAAGTGGTTTTAACTGCTTGTAGTCTAACTGCAGAAGATGGGAGAAAAGTGAGTGAAGGAGTTAGGTTGATTTTCTTAATAGAATAAAAATTAGGCTTAGATCTAAAAATTTTAAAAAGCTATCTCCATTTTTAGGTCTGTATTTTACTAAAAGATGCTTATATGACTTCAGATTTAAGAAAAATTTTAAAGAGAAAAAGACAAGCTTAGTGGATTGCATCATTAGCTGATTAAAGAAAATGTTAACTGAAACATCACCATCAAGCATATGGACTGATCTATTTAGTTGATTACTAATTCAGATTTAGTGCTGAGTACCTTTACTTTGAACATCAATTTCAGCTTAATAAGAGGTTCTTCCTGCTTCTCTGTCATCATAGAAAACAAGGCTTGGCAATTGGGCAATTAAAAAAAATGAATGAATGAATATTAGATTAAGGCCTTTCCTGACATTCATTTCCAAGTGCCAAAAAATGTTGTTCATGGCATATTCATTACAGAACAGGAAGCCACTTCTCCTTTCCAAACAATATGGTACCTTTCAATCATACAAAAATCTCCCTCCATTCACATCCATATTGTCTTCTTTTAGCACAAGTAAGTGCCTGACCCAATGCTCTATTCTGTAGATAGACAAATAAAATACAGCATCTTATTCTTTTTAATTGAAATGTTTTGGACAAGAAAGTCACGTTAGCAATCTACTGTGATGAATGATGGAAGGAAGTGGGCATTGCTGATTATAATGGGAGAACAGAGGAAACAGATAACCTAGTTTGGTTGAAGTAGTGTAGCGTTAGAGAAGGCTGGACTGCATTAGAATAAGGGGAAATGGAAGGACTTCTTTTTGCCTTTTTCACTTACTTACTTTATCCAATTTTTAAAAGGGTAATATCATTACCTAGCTCTATTTTCAATGTCCTTCCCATTTCATCAAGGTTCTTCCTCTTCCCCGGAACCCTCTCATATCTTTTCCTCTAGAGGCCAATAATGCTATCCTGACACTGACAATGGCCTGGAGGTCTACTGGTTAATAATCTCATTAATTCTCATGACACTTGTTCAGAAAAAATAATATATAAATGGCAATTATTACTGTAATTTTACATATGGAAAACTTGAGTCAAAAAGAATGACACAGATTTGCCCAGGGTTACACAAAGAATGGAGGAACCAGGATGGAAATGGAAGAAACTCCAGAACTGGCTCCTCAGACAAACACTTCATGGCGTACACAGTCAACTTGGGCTTCATTAATAGGCTTGTCATTGGAATAGATAATGTTAGCTTCACCTGGAAAGATAACCGTTTGTGTGTTCCAGGATAGTGCAGCATAAACTTAAAAATCAGCACTTTAAAGATTCAAACATATTAAATATTGAATATTTTGGGGTTTTTTTTTGTAGCTATTATCATTCAGTAAAGTTGTAATATTGGGAAACAAAAATTCAATTCTTGCATCGAATCTGTGAGAATGTGTGTGTGTGTGTCTCTGTGTGTGTGTGTGTGTGTGTGTGTGTGTGTGTGTAATGTTTAGTCTGATTGCCATGGCAGTTTGAATGCTTGACTAATCTATAGAGATTGGTAGTAATTAACATGACAGATAAAAGGAGCACATGTAGTCCATTTATGCCTCTGGCTGAATTAATTTTGGTGTTAAGCATGAACCTAATATCCATAAATAGCAACTAGTTAGTCAGAAATATTGAAGTCAGAATTATATTTGTAGTATTGCAGTAAAGGTAAGAATTGCCTAGCTTAAGTAAGACTATGGATTTTGTTGTTAAGAATAATGTTGATAAGGATAATGAAAATATTGACTGTGGATAAAATTTTGCTAGAAAAGTTAGTGTTTAACAATACCTAGACATAAAGTTTGAACTCAACCTTTCCAATAAATGTTAATGATTATTTGGTACAACATGAATTCAGTCAAGAAAATGATTATGAGTTTTACAGAACAGTTGAAAATATGAACTTTATACAGTATACATCTATACCTTTATAAACTTTACCTCTTTCTCTCCAAATATTAAATCAACTTGGTTTTGGCTAAAATGAAACAAACAGAACATTCGTTTAAAGTAATTTAGACTAGCTCAAATTTTGATAGCACCAGGTAAACTGAAGATTTGGAAATTTAATCCCAGTGCCTGTTAATAATCTCTTAGTCATTGTGATGTTATTAAACTATTGGAAGATAAATTTTGCCATGTCACTTCTAGGTTAGCAGAGAAATGCAGAAACAGCAGCAAAATTGATCCTACATCAACATGTCTCTTACTGTAAGAGCCTGATACATGTGTAGAGATACTTGAAAAAATGTTGGATAGAACTGCATGGTCTATTCAGATTATACTTTCCTCATTGAATGAACATGATGTCGTTGTCAAAAATCATTTGACCATATAGGTAAAGGTTTATTTCTGGGCTCTCTATTCTATTCTATTGTTTTATTTAACTGCTTTACACCAATACCACACTGTTTTAAATATTGTATCTTTATAGTAGGTCCTGAAATCAGGAAATGTGAGTCCTCTAGCTTTATTTTTTTTAATAGATTGTCTTGGCTATTCAAGGTCCCTTTCAATTCCATATGAATTTTTTTTAGGATAGGTTTTTCTATTTCTGCAAAACAAAATATACTTGGGATTTTAATAAGAATTCCACTGAATCTGTAAATCGCTTTGGGTCATAATGATGTAATGAAACGCAAAACGATCCCTGACCACACGGCCCACCTCACAACAGAGAAGAAAAAGAAAGAAGATTGAGTCTTCCAACCCATGAATTCAAGATGTGTTTCCATTTACTTATGCCCTCTTCATTTCAGCATTTTTTTGTTGTTTTCATTGTACAAGTCTTTCATCTTCTTGGTTAAGTTAATTCCTAAGTATTTTCTTCATTTTGAAATTATTGTAAATGGAATTATTTTCTTCATTTCCTTTACAGAATGTCCGTTGTTAATGTATAGAAAGACACTTTTTATCTTTTACTTTATATCCTGCTACTTTGGTCAATTCATTAATTCAAACAATTTGTATTAATCTTTAGTTTTTATGTATAAGATTACATCTGGAAACAGAAATAATTTTACTTTCTTTCCAAATTTGATCATTTTTATGTATTTTTCTTGCTTAATTGCTCTGGCTAAAACTTTCACAACTATGTTAAATAGAAGTGGAGAAAAAGAATCTTTACTTTGCTCTTGATCTTGGAGAAAAGCTTTCAGTCTTTCACTACTGAATACTAGGTTGGCTGTGTGTTTTGTTTCTTAATATATATTGGTTTTATTACATTGAGATAGTTTCCTTCCATTCCTAGTTTGTTGAGTGTTTTTATCATGAAAGTGTGTTGAATTTTGTCAAGTGCTTTTTTATTTAATTTATTTATTTATTTATTTATTTATTTATTTATTTATTTATTTACTACATGGATAAGTTCTAGTGGCGATTTCTGAGATTTTGGTGCACCTGTCACCTGGGCAGTGTACACTGTATCTAATGTGTAGTCTTTTATCCCTCAGTCCCTTCCCAACATTGCCCGAGTCCCCAGAGGCCATTGTATCATTTTTATGCCTGTGTGTTTTCATAGCTTAGCTCCCACTTATAAGTGAGAACATACAATATTTGGCTTCCATTTCTGAGTTGCTCCACTTAGAATTATGGTCTCCAATTCCAACCAGTTTGCTGCAAATGCCATTATTTTGTTTCTTTTTATGGCTGAGTAGTATTCCATGGGGGGGGTGTGTGTGTGTGTATGTATATGTATATGTGTGTGTGTGTATGTGTATATATATATATATCACATTTTCTTTATCTACTCATTCATTGATTGATGGGTGTTTGAGCTGGTTCCATATTTTTGCCATTTCAAACTGTGCTGCTATAAACATGTGTGTGGAAGCGTTTTTTTGTTTTTGTTTTTTTTTTCATATAATGACTTATTTTCCTCTGGGTTGATACCCAGTAGTGAGATTGCTGGATCAAATAGTAGATATAATTTTAGTTCTTTAAGAAACCTCCATACTGTTTTCCATAGTGGCTGTATTAGTTTACATTATCACCAGTAGTGCCAAAGTGTTCCCTTTTCACCACATCCATGCCAACATCTATAATTTTTTATTTTTAAATTATGACCATTCTTGCAGGTGTAAGTTGGTATTGCATTATGGCTTTGATTTGCATTTCCCTGATCATTAGTGATGTTGGGCATTTTTTCATGTTTGTCGGCCATTTGTGTATCTTCTTTTAAAGTGTCTATTCATGTCCTTAGCCCACTTTTTGATAGGATTTTTTTTTTTCTGATTTGTTTGAGTTACTTGTAGATTCTAAGTATTAGTCCTTTGCCGGACGCATAGTTTGTGAAGATTTCCTCCCACTCTGTGGGTTGTCTATTTACTCTGCTGATTATTTCTTTTGCTGTACAGAAGCTTTTAAGTTTAATTAAGTCTCATCCATTTATCTTTGTCTTTGTTGCATTTGCTTTTCGGTTCTTGGTCATGAAGTCCTTGCCTAAGCCGATGTCTATAAGTGTTTTTCTGATGTTATCTTATAGAATTTTCATGACTTTTGGTCTTAGATTTAAGTCTTTGATCCATCTTGAGTTGATTTTTTTATAAGGTAAGAGATGAGGATCCAGTTTCATTCTTCTACATGGGGCTTGCCATTTATTCGAGCACTATTTGTTGAATAGAGTATCCTTTCCCTACTTTATGTTTTTGTTTCCTTTGTCGAAGATCAGTTGGCTGTAAGTATTTGGCTTTATTTCTGAGTTCTCTATTGTGTTCCATTAGTCTATGTGCCTATTTTTATACCAGTACCATAATGTTTTGGTGACTATAGCCTTATAGTATAGTTTGAAGTTGGGTAATGTGATGCCTCCAGATTTGTTCTTTTTCTTAGTCTTACTTTGGCTCTGTGGGCTCTTTTTTGATTCCATATGAATTTTAGAAATGTTTTTTTCTAGTTCTGTAAAGAATGATGGTGGTATTTTGATGGGAATTGCATTGGATTTATAGATTGCATTTGGCAGTATGGTCATTTTCACAATATTGATTCTACCCATCCATGCGCATGGGATGTGTTTCCATTTGTTTGTGTCATCTATGATTTCTTTCCGCCGTATTTTGTAGTTTTCCTTGTAGAGGTCATTCACCTACTTGGTTAGGTATATTCCTAAGTATTTTAATTGTTTTTGCAGCTATTGTAAAAGGGGTTGAGTTTTTTATTTGATTCTCAGCTTGGTCACTGTTGGTGTATAGGTGTTACTGATTTGACTACATTGAGTTTATATCTTGAAACTTTACTGAACTCATTTATCAGATTTAGGAGCTTTTTGGATGAGCCTTTATGGTTTTCATTTTTTTTCTTTGAGACAAAGTCTTACTCTGTCATCCAGGTTGCAGTGCAGTGGGATGATCTTGGCTCACTGCAACCTCTGCCTCCTGGGTTCAAGCAATTCTCCTGCCTCAGCCTCCCCAGTAGCTGGGATTACAGGCACCCACCACTGCACCTGGCTAATTTTTGTATTTCTAGTAGAGATGGGGTTTCACCATGTTGGCCAGGCTGGTCTCGAACTGGTGACCTCAGGTGATCCACCCATCTGTGCCTCCCAAAGTGCTGGGACTACAGGTGTAAGCTGCCATGCCCAGCCTAGGGTTTTCTAGGTATACAGTATCATTAGTGAACAGCAACAGTTTGACTTCTTCTTTACTGCTTTGAATGCCCTTTTTTTTCCTCTTATGTGATTGTTGTGGATAGGACATCCGGTACTATGTTGAATAGAAGTGGTGAAAGTGGGCATTCCTGTCTTGTCCAGTTTTCGGAGGGAATGCCTGCACTTTTCCCCATTCAGTATAATGTTGGCTGTGGGTCTGACATGGATGGCTTTTATTACCTTAAGATATGTCCCTTATATGCTGATTTTCTGAGGGTTTTAATCATAAAGCAATGCTAGATTTTGTCAAATGCTTTTTTTTGCATCTATTGAGATGATCATGTGATTTTTGGTTTTAATTCTGTTTATGTGCTATACCACATTTATGAAGTTGAATATGTTAAACCATTCCTGCCTCCTTGGTATGTCACCCACTCGACCACTCGACCATGGAGTATTATCTTTTTGATATGATGTTGGATTCGGTTAGCTAGTATTTTGTTGAGTATTTTTGAATCTATGTTCATCAGGGATATTGGTCTGTACTTTTCTTCATTATGTACTTTCCTAGTTTTGGTATTAGGGCAATACTGGTGTCATAGGATAATTTAGGGAGGACTTCCTCTTTCTCTAGCCTTTGGAGTAGTTTCAATAAGATTGGTACCAATTCTTCTTTGAATGTCTGATATAATTCAACTATTAGTCAATCTAGTCCTGACCTTTTTTGGTTGGCATTTTAAAAATTACAGTTTCAGTCTCCCTGCTTGTTATTAGTCTGTTTAGAGTTTCTATATCTTCCTGGTTTAATCTAGGATGATTGTATATTCCCAGGAATTTATTAATCTCCTCTAGGTTTTCTAGTTTGTGCATGTAAAGGTATTCACAGTAGCCTTGAATGATCTTTCCTATTTCTCTGGTATTGGTTGTAATATCTCTCATTTCATTTCTAATTGAGCTTATTTGGATTGTCTTTCTTCTTTTTTGATTAATCTCACTAGTGGTCTATCAATTTTGTTTATCTTTTCAAAGAACCAGCTTATTGTTTCACTTATCTTTTGTATTGTTATTTTTGTTTTAATTTCATTTAGTTCTGCTCTGATCTTTGTTATTTCTTTTCTTCTGCTGGGTTTTGGTTAGGTTCACTTTTGTTTCTCTAGTTCCTTGAGATGTGACTTTAGATTGCCAATTTGTTCTCTTTCAGACTTTCTCATGTAGGCATTTAAGGCTATGAACTTTCCTCTTAGCACTGTTGCTGTATCCCAGAGGTTTTGATAAGTAGTGTCACTATTATCATTCAGTTCAAAAAATTTTGTAAATGTTCATTTTGATTTCATTGTTGACCCAATGATCATTCATGAACAGGTTATTTAGTTTACTTGTGTTTCCGTGGTTTTCAGGGTCCCTTTTGGAGTTGATTTCCAGTTTTATTTCACTATGGTCTGAGATAGTACTTGCTATAATTTCTGTTTTCTAAAATTTACTGAGACTTGTTTTGTGGCCTATCATATGGTCTATCTTGGAGAATGTTCCATTTGCTGATGAATACAATACATATCCTGCAGTTGTTGGGTAGGATTTTCTGTAAATATCTGTTAAGTTCATTTGTTCTAGGGTATAGTTAAAGTTCATTGTTTCTTTGTTGAATTTGTGTCTTGATGACCTGTCTAGTGCTGTCAGTGGAGTATTGAAGTCCCTCACTATTATTGTTTTGCTGTCTATCTGATTTCTCAGGTCTAGTAGTAATTGTTTGATGAATTTGGGAGCTTCAGTGTTAGATGCATATATATTTAGGCTTGTGATATTTTCCTGTTGGACAAGACCTTTTATCATTATATAACGTCCCTCTTTGTCTTCTTTAACCATTGTTGCTGTAAAGTCTGTTTATATATATATATAACTCCTGCTCATTTTTGGTGTCCATTTTCATGGAATATCTATTTCCACCCATTTCCCTTAAGTTTATGTGAGTCCTTATGTGTTAGGTGAGTCTCTTGAAGACAGCAGACACTTGGTTGGTGAATTTTTTTTTTTTTTTTTGAAATGGAGTCTTGCTCTGTCACCCAGGCTGGAGTGCAGTGGTGTGATCTCGGCTCACTGCAAGCTCCGCCTCCTGGGTTCACACCATTCTCCTTCCTCAGCCTCCCAAGTAGCTGGGACTATAGGCACCCGCCACCATGCCCAGCTAAATTTTTTGTATTTTTTTAGTAGAGATGGGGTTTCACCATGTTAGCCAGGATGGTCCCGATCTCCTGACCTTGTGATCCGCCTGCCTCAGCCTCCCAAAGTGCTGAGATTACAGGCATGAGCCACTGCGCCCAGCCTGGTTGGTGAATTCTTATCCATTCTGCCATTCTGTATGTTTTTAGTGGAGCATTTAGGTCATTTACATTCAAGGTTAGTACTGAGATGTGAGGTACTGTTCATTGTGCTAGTTGTTGCTTGAATACCTTGTTTGTTTGTTTTTACATTCTATGATTGTTTTGTAGGTCCTGTGAGGTTTATGCTTTAAGGAAGTTGTATTTTGTAGTATTTTGAGGTGTTGCTTCAAGATTTAGAGTTCATTTTAGCAGTTCTTGTATTGCTGGCTTGGTAGTGGTGAATTCTCTCAGCATTTGTCTGAAAAAGACTTTATCTTTCATTTAGGAAGCTTACTTTTGCTGGATACATGATTCTTTGCTAATACATGATTTGCTGGATACATTATTCTTTGCTAATAAGGAGGCTAAAGCTAGGAGTTCAATCTAACTGTTTTGTTTAAGCCCAATCCCTTCTAGCTTGTAGGGTTTCTGCTTAGAAATCTGTTAATCACATAGGTTTTCCTTTATAGGTTTCCTGATGCTTTGGCCTCACAGCTCTTAATATTCTTTCCTTCATCTTGATTTTATATAATCTGATGACTATGTGCCTCAGTGATCATCTTTTTGCAATGAATTTCTCGGGTGTTCTTTGAGCTTCTTGTATTTGGATGTCTACATCTCTAGCAAGACCAGCAAAATGTTCCTCAATTATTTCCCCAATAAGTTTTCCAAACTTTAGATTTCCCTTCTTGGGAACACTATTTATTAAGTTTGGTTGTTTAACATAATCCCAAACTTCTTGGAGGCTTTGTGCATTTTGTCTCTTTCTTTTTCCTTGTCTTCGTCGGATTGGGCTAATTAGAAAACCTTGTCTTTGAGCTCTGCAGTTCTTTCTTCTACCTGTTTGATTCTATTGAAACTTTCCAGTGTATTTTCCATTTCTCTAAGTGTGTTTCATTTCCAGAAGTTGTGATTGTCTTTTATTTATGCTATTTCTCTGGGGATTTTTTTTCATCCATCTCCTGTATTTTTTTTTTAATTTCTTTAAGTTTGTTTTCATGTTTCTCTGGTGCCTCCTTGAGCAGACTAATAACCATCTGAATTCTTTTTCTGGCAACTCAGAAATTTTGTCTTCATTTGGATTCATTGCTGGTGAGATAGTGTGATCTTTTAGGGGTATTAAAAAACCTTGTTTTGTCATATTATCAGAATTGTTTTTCTGGTTCCTTCCCATTTGGGTAGGCTATGTCAGAATAAAGATCTCGGACTCAAAGGCTGCTGTTGAGGATTTTTTGTCTCACATGGTGTTCCCTTGATGTGCTTCTGTCAAGGGCTTTTCTTTGCTGGGGGACCTTTGATTACTGATGCAATCTCCTTACTAATCTATTTAGTTGTTTTATTTCTTTGTGATTTATCCTGGGTAAGTTTGGTGTTAGAATTTGTTCATCTCATCTAGGTTATCTAATATGTTAGCATGTAATTTTCAACTTTATCCTTATATAATCCTTTGTGTTTTTGTAAAGTTGGTCATAATGCCTCCACTTTCATTTCTGATATTACTAAATTCAAGTCTTTTCTCGTTTTTTCTTTTTTTTTGTTTTTTTTTCCTTTGTTTCTTTTCTAGCTTATATATCTAAAGGATTGCCAATTTTGTTAACCTTTTCAAATAACCAATTCTTTGTTTTTCTCTATTGTCTTTCTATTATCTATTTCATTTACCTATGACATAATCTTTTCTTTTTCCTTCTGCTTCTTTGGGTTTAGGGTTTTTTTGTTTGTCTGTTTTTTCTAGTTCTTTCAGTTGTAACATTAGATTTTTGATTTGAGATCTTTTTTCTTTTTAATGTCTTCATAGGTATAAATTTGTCCTTTAGTAATGCTTTTGCGGCATCCTATAAGTTTTAATATGTTGCATATTTGTTTTCATTCATCTCTAAGTATTTTTTAACTTCTCCTGTAAATTTTGTTGATCCAGTAGTTGAGTTTGTTGTTTAATTTTCACAAATTTGTGAATATTCAAGTTCTGTTGCTTACAATAACTTCATTTCCTTGTGGTCATGGAAGATACTTTGACATTTTTCTTTTAAATCCATTGAGACATAATTTTTGGTCTAACACATGGTCTCTTCTGAAAAGTGTCCTATGTTCAGTTGAGAATAATGTGTATGCTATTGTTATTGGGTAGAAAGTTCTACATATGTTTGTTAAATCTGCTTGGTTTATCGTATTATTTAAATCCTCTGTTTCTCTACTTATCTTCTGTTCGGTTGTTCTATCCATTACTGAGAGTAGGCATTAAGGTCTTCAAATATTATTTTAGAATTGTTTATTTCTCTTTTTAATTCTGCTGGTTTTTTTGTTTATATATTTTTATGGTCTCATTAGCTGTGTAAATGTTTACAATTGTTGCATCTCCTTGCTGTATCAACCCTTTTATTAATGTATAATATGATTCTTTAGTTGTTATAAACATTTACTGATAAAACATCTATTTTTTTTCTAATATTAGTTAAGACACTTCTGCTATCTTTTGGTTAATATGATTATATATATTTTTTTAATTCTTTCACTTTCAACCTATTCGTGTCTTTGGATCTAAGTTTCTTGTGCACAGTAGATATTTGGATCATGTGTTTTTATCCCTTCTGCTAATCTCTGTCTTTTGACTAAAGATTTCAATTCATTTATATTTAAAGCAATTACATATAAGAAGGGACTTATGTCATTTTGCTAATTGTTTTTTATATGCTTTATAGCTTTTTGTATCTTCTTGTATTACTGTCTCCTTTTTTATTTAGTTGATTTTTTGTAATGAAATGTTTAAATTCTTATTTTATTTCTTTCTGTGTATATTCCATAGCTATTTTCTTTGTGGTTAGCATGGGGATTATCTTTCACATCCTAAAGTTATAACATTCTAATTTGAATTTGTGCCAGCTTAAATTCAGTAACATATACAACTCTGCTCCTTTACAGCTAAATCCCCACCTTGTGTGGTTGTTGACATCATAAAATTACATCTTTATACATTGTGTGCCTGAAAACATAAGCTAATAATTCTTAAAATTTATTAGTTTCTTAAATTATGTAAAAACAAAATGTGGAGTTTCATGTAAAGTTACAATAATACTACTAGCTTTTAGACTAATAATTTTTAAATGTATTACTTTCAGTTATGTAGACAAGAAAAAGTGAAGCTATAAACTATTGTTATAATATTCAAGCTTTTATTATTGTCCATGTATTTATATTCACTGAGGTCTTTCTATCTTCATAATTCTTTGATTTTCTGTCTGGTACCTTTGCATGTCACCATGCTGGACTGCCTTGAGCATTTTTTCCCCCAAGGCAGCTCTAATGGTAACAAACTCTTACAGCCTTTGTTTTCTGGGAATGTCTTAACTTCACCCACAATTTTCACGGTCAGTATTGCCAAACATAGAATTCTTTGTTGACGATTTTTTTTTCTTTTAGCATCAGTCCACTGCCTTCTGGCATCTAAAGTTTCTGATGAGAAAATTGCTTGTATTCTTACTGAGGATCCCATGTATGTGACAAGTTGCTTCTCTCTCGCTGCTTTCAAGATCTTTTTCTGATTGTCTTTCAAAAGTTTGATTGTAATATATCTCAGTGTGGGTTTTATACAGTTCATCATACTTGGAATTCATTCATCTTCTCAGATACTTACATTTGCATTTTTCAACAATTTAGAAAATTTTCAGCCATTATTTTTTGAAACATTTTCTCTGATTGTTTCTTTCTCTCTTCTCCTTCTAGGGCCCTAAAAATGCATACGTTGGTCCACTTGCTGGTGTCCCACAGGTCCCTCAGGCTCTGTTTACATTTCTTAAATCTTTTTTATTCTTTTTATTCTGCAGACTTGGCAATTTCTATTGTCCTATCATCAACTTTACAGATTCTTTATTCTGTCTGCTCAGATCTCTTTGAATCTCTCTAGTGAATTTAAAAATTTCAGTTATTGTACTTTTCAGCTCCAGAATTTCTTTTTGCTTTTTGTTAGGTTTTGTATCTATTTATATTTCCATTTTGTCCATATATTATTTCCTTGACTTTCTCCACATATTTCTTTAGTTATTTGAGTATTTTTAAGATAGTTGTTTAAAGTCTTTGTTTAATATATTTCCCATCATATCTTTTCCAGGGACAGTTTCTTTGGATTTGTTTTTTTCCTTTAAATGGTCCATACTTTTTTGTTTCTTTGTAATATTTTGTTGTTGTTGCAAACTAGATATCTAAATCTAATAATATAGTAACTCTGGAAATCAAATTATCCTCCTTCCCCAGGATATTTTTTTGTTATTGTTTTTATTATTATTTTTTGATTGTTGTAGGCTGTCCATATGTGAAGGATCAGTCTTAAGTCTTCTCATGTTTTTTTCTGAGCCTTTCCCTAGACATGTGCAGTCATGTTCTAATTTTCCCTGCATATACAGCTATTTCAAATGTCCTAGTCTTTAATGTCTGGCACCCAAAAGGGAAGAAGAAAAAAATCAAGGAGAAGCGAATAAGTCCTTTAAATTACTGAGAGTGACTTCAGCTTGTGGCGGATGGCTTGCAGCAATGCGGTGAGGTACATCAACACAGCCACTATTTCTTTTCCCCTCTGTGTTCACAATCAGCAATCAGTGAGCAGAGATCAGATCCCTGGTATTTGTGGAGCAGGATCTTTCATGCTTATCCTGGCTCCCACAAGTTGTATGCAAATTGCTCCAAGAACATGTGCACCACTACCTGCTGCATAGCTGAGAGGTGGGAAATTTATATCTGCTACCGTGCTAAGAGCTGAAATTTACCAAAAGTATCCACAATTTACTCTCTAAGCCTTCCTGTGGAAGTTTCAAACCTTCAATAGACTCTAGAGATCCAAAATGGCAGGGGTCCCCAACCATCGTGGCCTGTTAGGAACAGGGCTGCCCAGAAGGAGGTGAGTGGCCAGTGAGCAAGCATTGTCACCTGTGCTCCACCTCCTGTCAGAGCAGCAGTGGTATTAGATTCATATGGGAGCTTGAACCCTATTGTGAACTGTGCATGAGAGGGATCTATTTTGTGCATTCCTTATGATAATCTAATGCCTGATGATCTATCATTGTCTCCCATCACTCCCAGATGGAACAATCTAGTTGCTGAGAAACAGGCTCAGGGCTCCTACTGATTCAACATTGTAGTGAGCTGTCTACTTACTTCATTATATATTACAATGTAATAATAATAGAAATAAAGTGTACCATAAACATAATGTGATTCAGATATCCTGAAACCATCCCCCACCCTGGTCTGTGGAAAAATTGCCTTCCATGAAGCCAGTTCCTGGTGCCAAAAAGATTGGGGACCACTGTCAAATAGTTAACATCAGCAGATTATGACAGTGCAATTGTTGGCTGGGTAAGAAAGACAGATTCTGGGTGCTTTCTACTCTGCCATCTTCCCAGAATCCTCTGCTGATGGTCAATTAATTCCTGACTATGGTTTCAAAGCAAATCAATGGGAAAAGAAAAGTCTTATATAAATTATGCAAGGATAACTTGGTATCCACCTGTAAAACAACAAAATTAAACTTTTACTTCAAACCACATGTGAAGATTAATTCAAAATAAATAAAAAATTTAAATGTAACAGTCAAAATTATAAAACTCTAATAGAAAATGTAGGCATAAATCTTCATTAACTTGGATAAGGCAATGATTTATTAGAAAAGACACAAAACAGTACAAGAATATGACAAAAGATAATTAATTGGACTTCATCAAAATTAAAAACATTTGTGTTTTAGAGATTACCATTAAGACAGGGAGGGGATAATCCATAGATGGAAAGAAAATATTTGCAAATCATATATCTGATAGAATCTAGTAGCAAGGATATATAAAGAACTATCACAACTTAAATAAAAAAAGACAACCTAATTTAAATCTGGTCATAGCACTTGAATAGATATTTCTTCAAAGATATACAAATGGTCAAAAAGCACATGAGAAGATGCTTAACATCATTAGGTTAATGAAAAACAAAACAATAACGAAGTTCAATTTTACACCTATGAATGTCGCTACATTAAAAATATAATAAGTTTTGATGAATATATGGATAAGTCGGAAGTCTTTGGAAGACAGTTGTATAGTTCCTAAAAAAAAACTGAACAGTGAGGGACTATATAATCTAGCTCCTGGTATTTCACTTGTGGGTATGTATCTCTCCAAATGGTAAATTATGTTCACAAAATTATTGTACATGACTGTTCATAGCAGTAGTATTTATGGTAGCTGTATTGAAATGGAGACGATACAGATAATGCACCCAAATAATGAATAGAGAAACAAATATATATACCTGTGCAATGGAATATTATTCAGGCATTCAAAAGAATAAAGTATGGGTACATGCCGTGACATGTATAAATCTTGAAAACACTGTGCTTGCTATGGGAAAGAAACCAAGCAGAAAAGGTCATATAATGTACAAGTCTATTTATGTAAAATATCCAGAGTAGGCAAATCTATTGAGACAGAAAATAGACTAATATTTGCTGAGGAATGAGAGAAACAGGGAAAAGAGAGACTGCTAAAGGGCATAGCATTTCTTTTTAGGGTGATGAAAATGTCTCAGAATTAGAGAGTGAGGATGAAAACTTAGTGAATATACTAAAAACCACTGAATTCTACACTCTAAAAGGAAGAATTGTATGGTATGTAAATTATATATCAACAGTACAATAATAATGAATAGGCACCACAGTAATGCGTTCAAAGCAAGACACTAACCATTTGCTACAATACCTGAAGTTCTGACTATTAATCAGAGTTAAAGACAAATGTTAAGATATAAACGTTATCTAAAAGGAGTAAACCTTTCTTCAAATTAAATTACCAGTTTCCTGAGACAAATGAAAGATTTTGGGGATGAGGGAAAGCTGAAGTTTCAGAGCCTGAGACAATATCTCCTATGGTGGGACACAGACGTAAAAAACTCCGGGTCATCTATGAACAGCATAAAAACCCTGTCATCTTTTGGCAGCGAGAGAGATTAACTAAAGGATATAGGAGAAAACTGAAAAAAGAAAAACCGAAAGAATGGAAGAGAGTACACTAGAAAATCACATCAAAAGTTTGCATGGAAGAGAGTACACTAGAAAATCACATCAAGAGTTTGCTCAGACCTAACCCTGATCATAAGTATAATCCTCACAAAGCTATTACATTTATATTTTAAGAGAAAATGGTTTTTAAAATATTCTTTTATACTGTATTCTCCTTTAAGTATTACAAACATCAGACAGTCCATTTAGTTGGACTCATTATAAGTTTATGCCCTCTAATATTCTCTCAGGTCCTGCAAACAGATCTTTAACCTTAGGTGTGTTAAAATGGTAGGATAATTACACAGGTACAAAAGGTAAGTTAAAAGAAATTCATCATAATGTTCAGTTCATGAAAAATTGTTTTGTCTCTACCTATAACGCTTAGATGCTTATCAGGGGAAGCTTCAAGTGAAAATTTCCCTGGGCTGTTAATTCATCATGAGTTACACTAATTCATATCATACTCCTATGTCCAATATAGGACATAGGAATATTATTTTAGAGTTACACTCTTAAAAAGAAACATACTTAGAGAAATGAACTTTTAAGTCATGTCTACAATGACTATAAGTCGTATGAAATTTTTTTATTGTATCCATGGGCTATCTTAATTAACATTCTGCAAAAAGTAATACCAGGTCTTGGTATGAATATGCCCTTGGCATAGTCATAAAGACTATATTCTCCCAGCAAGGAGAACTAACCATTTTGTTTCTTTGTTTTTCAATAAGATTTTTTTTTTGACTACATAGTCACAGCCTAACAGGGCAATCCTGTTGAACAATTAGTTAAGTCATCCCAAGGAAGGCAGCTGAATATTAGAGGAGGGAATATTTTACTTGAGTTCAAATAAGCCAATATTTGTCAAACATACTAGCCCTTACCCCAATCTTAATTAAAAAAAAAAAAAAATCCCCACTCTACAGAAGCAGTCACCAAATATTTCCTTACACAAGCAATCACATCTATACTTCTCATGATAGGTATCCTTTCCAATAACCTGTCCTCTGGACAATGAACAATAATAAACACTATTAATCAATTTGCATCCTTAATAATAATGGTATAGTAACAAAACTAGGAGTAGCCCCCTTTCACTTCTGAGTCCCAGAGGTAACCCAAGGAACCTCTCTAATGTCTGGCATACTTCTCCTCACATGACAAAAACTAGCCCCTATCTTGATTATGTTTCAAATTTTCCCATCAACAAACACGAACATCCTCCTATCTATCACAATTCTATCCATTATAGTGGGTGGTTGAAGACGACATAACCAAACACAACTGCGTAAAATCCTAGCTTACTCCTCAATCACTCACATAGGTTGAATAATAGCAGTACTAATCTGTAACCCAAACATTACCATTCTAAACCTGATTATTTGCTTTATCTTAAAGTAAATAATTTTACTTACACTCAGCCTGAGTGTAAGCACCACAACCCTGCCACTATCTTACACCTGAAACAAATTAACATGGTTGACACCTACAATTCCACTAATTTTACTATCCCTAGGAGGTTTATCCCCATTAACAGGGTTCCTGTCTAAATGAATTATCATCCAAGAATTTACAAAAAGCAATAGCCTTATTACCCCGACCATTATAGCTACCATAACCCTACTCAACCAGTACTTTTACATAAACCTAATTCATTCCATCTCAATGACACTATTCCCCACATCTAATAATATGAAAATAAAATGACAATTCAAAAACACAAAACCCATACTACTCTTCCCCTGATTTGTCATCTGTTCTAATCTCCTCTTACCCATCTCTCCATTAATTCTAACTGTAACTTAGAAATTTAGGTTAAACAAGACCAACGGCCCTCAAAATCCTTAGTAAGTAAATTAGGCTTAATTTCCGTAACAGACCTAAGGACTGCAAGACTCTATTCTGCGTCAATTGAATGCAAATCCACCACTTTAATTAAGCTAAGTTCTTGCTAGGTTGATGGAATTCAAACCCACGAAAATTTAGTTAACAGCTAAACACCCTCATTAACAGGCTTCAATCTCCTCCTCCCGCCATTGTGGGAGAAAGGCGGGAGGAGCCCAGGCAGGATTGAAGCTGCTCCTTTGAATTTGCAATTCAACATGAGATATCTCCTCAGGGCTGGTAAAAAAAGGCCTTGACCTCTGTCTTTAGATTTACAGTCTAATGCTTGCGCAGCCATTTTACCTTTTTTCCCACTTATGTTCATCAATTGTTTTCAACTAACCACAAAGATTCTGGAACACTCTACCTGCTATTTGCTGCATGAGCGGGGATATAGGCACTGCCTTAAGCCTCCTAATCTGAGCAGAATTAGGCCAACCAGGAACTCTGCTAGGAGATGATCAAATCTACAATGTTATTGTTACCGCCCTCACATTCGTTATCATCTTTTTTATAGTAATACCAAGCATGACTGGGGGTTTCGGCAACTGGCTAGTGCCTCTGGTAATTGGTGCACCCGATATGGCATTCCCCGAGATAATAATATGAGCTTCTGACTTCTCCCCCCATCTTTTCTACGCTTACTTGCTTCCTCAATAGTAGAAGCCAGCGCTGGAACCGGCTGAACAGTTTATTCCCCTTTAGCAGGAAACCTAGCACATGCAGGAGCCTCTGTGGATCTGACCATCTTCTCCCTCCACTTGGCAGGTGTTTCTTCTATTTTAGGGGCCATTAACTTTATTTCCACAATGATTAACATAACACCCCCAGCCTTACCTCAGTATCACACCCCTCTTTTCTTCTGATCAGTCTTCATTAGGGCAGTCCTTCTACTCTTTCCCTCCCAGACCCAGCCGCCGGCATTACTATACTATTAACTGACCCTAACCTCAGCACTACTTTTTTTGACCCTGCTGGCAGGTGTGACCCTATCTTGTATCAACATTTATTCTCATTCTTTGGTCACCCTGATGTCCACATCCTCACCCTACCAGGTTTCAGGATAATCTCTCACATCCTAACGTACTATTCTGGAAAAAAAGGAATCATTTGGATGTGGACATACTATGAGCCATGATATCAATTGGTTTCTTAGGATTTACCATATGCGCTCACCATATATTTACAGTAGGAACAGACAGACACACGGGCATAATTCACCTCCACTACCATAATCATTGTTATCCTACTGGCGTCAAGGTCTTTAGCTGATGAGCTACGCTGCACGGTGATTACATCAAATGATCTCTGAAATATTCTGAGCCCCAGGATTCATTTTCCTTTTCACAGTGGGAGGTTTAACCGGAATACTAGCTAATACAGCACATTGTCAAATAAGCCAATATTTAATATGGTACTATATATAAAAATGTCCCTGACATATACACACCTTCCTCCTTCCTTCCTTCCTTCTTCCCTCTCTTCCCTCCCACCTTCCCTTCTTTCCCTTCCTTCCTTCCTTCCTAACTTCCTAACTTTCGATTAACTTTTGATTTTTTCTTCTTTTTTTTCTTTCTCCCTGTTTGGACGAACGGAGGCAAGATGGTGCACTTCCGGGTTCTTCATCCCCACCCCCAACTCTTCCCGCCCCGCGAAAATGCAGCCGGCGCCCGGGAAGGTGTAGATCAACTGGGCGTGCGCCAGGTGACCTCAATCCGAAGAGACCAAGATTTACCTGGTCACACCTGCGGAACGCCCCCCGACACGCCCGTGCCCTGCCTATTGCCCTCCCACTCCTAGAAAAGCCACTCTTGGCCATTGAGCCACGCGGCCTTCTCACAGCCCGGCGGACTTCCCAGCTTCCCAGTCCTGTCGGGATGTGGGAACTCCGTCCGAGAGCTTGGGGGAGGGGAACTCTGCCGGCCTTCTTTGCCGGAGGCCGACAGACTTCCTCTCCACACCTTAGGTTACTAAAATAAACTAGCAGTTTTGCGCCTGACCTTTGCCTACTTGCTGGTTCTTTTGTGCTCGCTCTGGTGGTCTTAGAAAAACAAGACACTCCCTCTTTCCTTCCCTTTGTCTTTTATTCTGTCCAACTACTTCCTAAGCCAGTCTTGTCACATTACTATTTAGAATACTTTGTTGGAAGTGTCATTGCCATTGTCTAACTGTTTCCTAAGGAGACCTGGGCTATGATATAAAGATTCTTTAGAGTGCAGTTTCAAAGAGTAAAGCCATCCAGTAGAAGTTCTGCAATAACAGGAATGTTCTAAATATGCACTGTTGCAACTGGGGAACATTTGAAGTGAGGTTAGTGCAAATAATGGCCTGAAATATTCTTTCTTTTACTTCATTTTAATCAACTAATTATTTACATATGGTTAGTGGCTACCATGTTGAATAGCATCTGTTTGAAATTTTCTTTTAACCTTAAATATTTGTCAATGCCATATATATATATATATAATATATATATATTTGCTCACTCTACATAGATATATACATCTATATATACTCTATATAGATATATATCTATATATGTACTCTCTATATATACTATATATGTATATACTATATATAGTATATATACATACACTCTATCAATGCTAAGGACTATTACAGTTGTGTTAAAAAGAGCAGAGGTATAATTATTTAGAATATAAAAGTGAGTTCATTCAGGAGACAGCAGATGTGAACCTGCAGATAGGAATAAAATAAATTGCATAAGTTCTGTCTAGCCATTTAATTCCCTTTTGATTTGATAGTTAAAAATTCTCCACTTGCAGACAAATTTAGATTATATGTGCTGCAGGTGGTCTTTATATTCCTGATCTGTGGAAGTTGAAAGTTGAACAAAATTCTGTGGATAACCTCAGAAAGGTTGAATGATGCCATTAAATGTGGCAGAATCCATGTAGATCTAGCTCCAACTTGAGGAGGGCCTGTCAAGGACAGCCCTAGATTGGGCAGATTTTCTCACCTCAGTCTGACAGTTTAAATCCTTTGGAGCCTATCTTTGAACCAAAATGTTTTGAATACTGCTAGGAACCTTGCTAATACAAAGACTGAGAAAACACATGCTGAGACCCTGCTGCCTGTTAACTATTTGGAAGTGTGTTTTTTGTTGTTGTTGTTGTTTTGTTTTGTCTTTTGTTTTTACAATGTATGCTGCAAAACAATGGTGAGAATTAGAGAGATTCTCTAGAAAAGATGAAAAACAGCAGGTGAATATCTAATCTCCACAGCAAGCTAAAGATCTTAATTATGAAGCTCCTCAAATCCTTAGACTAGACTACATATGTTATGGATTTGGGTAGACATCAGCCGAGCTCTGTCCTTCTCTTCCTCCCTCCTTGCTTTTATTTGAATCAAAGCATTGTATTTCAAAATAGGACATTTGATCATTTTACTAGTAACTGTTTTCTCTTGTTTTGTAATAGTCTCCCCCAAATAGTTTTAGCTATATTGAGAACATTTTTTTTCAACCTTGCAATTAATATAAAAATTTCTTCTGAAACTTCTATCACACAGCACTCCAAACTGTGATTATTAATAAATAGAATCTGGCACCCAGTGGCACTGTGAAGACATGACTAATCCATCATCTCATCCGGAAGCATTGTGTGGCTGTATTGAGAAAATATATAGCTGCTGGCTATTAAAATACTCTTTGGAATTTAAAAAAATCAATATTGTAAATTATTTTACTCAATGTGCAGGCTTTATAACTGAATCCTATTCAATATAAAAGCTTCAGAAGGAGCAAAAGTAAAATAAATAAACATTTTCTGAAGACCTTTTTTGTTTCAGACATCATGCACATATTGGATATTTAATTATATCTACAAACCATTCAATTGATATTATTAAGCACTTTAATGGATGAAAAAAGAAGACTCAAAATAATTTATAAATGTGCTCTAAATCAAGAAGCTCTTCAGTACCAGAGTTAGAATAAGTGCCTATGTGTAGCTCTGTGGGTCGACAGTAAGTGTTGAACAGAAAAGGGTGAGTTCAGTTGCCGATAAATTTGTCTATGGCCCAGTATTTCTGTAGCTACTTAACTGACTGGGCCCTTTCCAGCTGCTCTGATTTCTCTTGTCACAGTCCTATAGTGACCTCTGGATCACTCCTCTGGACCCAAGGTGAGCAATATTATTAGTCATTGTATTGGTGTATTAACACCAACATCCAACTGACACATCATCATTCACAGTAATCAAAAAGAAAAAAGGAAATTTTCTCCAAACAAAAATGCTACTTGAATATGGTAAAAATACTAAACACAGTTTCAACTACTGAGAACAAAACAAATGGTATAACATTTTATTGGTATTTACCTAGCTTTCTAGAAATGCATTCAAAAAAGAATATAGGAAAATCTTAAAAAAATAATTTCAAGATCCAAACTGCCATTCAGATTTCTTTAAGCCTATCATCCCTTTTTAAAATAATCATATATAACCTTTATCATCTTTTGTTTGGTTTCTATAAGCTGAAATAGAACTTAAAATACTACCTTACTTGCCTTACAATTGTATCTAGTTTCAACTATTAGAATGTGGGCCTCCAGAAGACAGGAAACATATATTTAATATATTGTATTTCTCAAAGTACTTAGATATGTACTCACAAGAATTCAATAGAGTAATTGATTAAAGTTCATATTTTTAATTCAAATAAGTATTTTATGAGACCCAAATAACTGTTTAGGACTCTAAAAAGTGATAAGTTGATCATAAGCCACATATCCACATATTTACTGAGCTGGGGGTAAATATTTGTAACATACTATCGAAGATACCCATATAGTTTAGAAAATGAATATAATCACTTTAGACTTTCCATTGCAGTAGAACTCTTGATCTGGCATCAACATTTTGAAGCATAGGAAGGTAATGTAAAAATTGTTTTATAAGAGGACAGGGTACAAAACTGAATTTGTGTTTACTTTTTTTAAATGAAGATCTCATATGAGATAATCAAATTGTACCATTCTCAAAGTGAACTGATTTGTGTTCTCCCTTAGAGGGATAAAAAAAATTAAGGAGTAACTGCTGCATAATGATGAATTATTTGCTCTGGGTTCTGCTTAACTGAATTACCTGATTTTCTTTTCTTCTCGTGCTGTAGCACATTTAACCCAAGTCACCGGGAGGAAAGTCCAACAGGACTAAATTAGGATATATTAATATACTGTAATGTGTATTACATAATATACATTAATATATCTATATATTGGTATGTATATATCTGTGTGTATGTGCATGTGTGTATGTATCTCGCCATCTTTTTTTAGAAGTTGAAGTTTTTTTTTCACTTGCCTTTATTTTCCATAAATTTTTATCTTTTTCTGTTGAAATAAAGCATTAATTTAAATAGATTAGAAATGCTCAGTGATATGTTAAACAGTTTGATGACCATTGATAACAGACTGAGGACTGGTGGATTTCTTTTCTATTGGCCACTACTTAATGTTTTAATGGTAATACATTGAATCATGCAATGAAATCAATATAAAAGAAATAAAAATAATTATATTACTAGTTTAGCCACCTGAAATATTTGAAGAATAAATTATGTAATACCTAAAATTGCACAGTTGATTGACATTTTACTCTTCAAAAGTAAAATAGTCATTACTTATTGATGTGTAACAAATAATCATCAAAATGCAGTGGTTTGAAACAATAACAACCATTTATAATCACTCACAGTTTGGTGAATTAGGAATTCAGTAGTGGCTCAACTGGTGGTTGTGCCTCAATGTCTATTGGCCTGCAGTTATTAGAAGACTTGACTGGAGCTATAGGACCTACTTCCAATGTGGCTTATTCCAGGACCAGCAAGTTGGTGCTGGCTATTGGCAGAGAACCACAGTTTCTTTTCATATAGATCTCTCCACAGGCCTACTTGGGTATTATCTTGACATGATGGCTTGTTCCCCCTAGAACAAGTGATCCAAGAGACCAAGACAGTAGTTGTAATGTCTTTTAGGACCTAGTCTTGGAAATTATACGTCATCAGTTCCACTGCATTCTGTTGGCCATTCAGGAAAAATCCTGTTTTAAACAGGGAGGACAAAGAGACCAGGAGAAATTACTGAGGGTTATAATGGAGGGTAGTTACAACAGTGAAACAGTTCTTTGATTTTTTTATGGCAAACTCTCTAAAATGTGTTGTTCATGTTCCTGCCATAGAAAGTATTATGCTTCCAAAATGTAAACTTTCTTTTACATGACGTCAAGATACAATGAACATTAGTGTAATATCGTACTGTAGAACAATGAAGATTTCCGAGATAATTGAGGTATGAAGGGACAAGTGGTCCTTCGTGGAACAGTCAAAAGAGGTATGCTCTTTAATCGATATGCCTTTGTTATATGGCCTTAATATCAGGAGGGTGTTTAAGTGTGCCCTTTCACTAAACATCCCCAAACTATATTTCTGTTTTTATTAACACATTTTCTTCTCCTTTCCCCAGTGGCAATGTTTGTTCTTTAATGTCACTTTATATGAATATCAGTGGTTCCATATCTTGCCACTTCTGTTGTTTCTATTTCTGTTTGCACTGCTAGCAGTTACTTTTCTAGAGTTTCTACTTTCGCTTCTCTTTACATGTCACTTAAACCAGGAATAGGCAGGAATTAAAATTTTCAACTCTAGTTCTGGGTAATACCTTCTTAACTGCATAAACAAATGCCAAGTTTTGTCATTTTTATTTTTATTATTATAAGATTATTTTTCATTTGCAGAAAACATCAATTATTTTTCATTTGCATAAAACAATTGAAAGTTAGAAGTATATTGCATAACCATTATGTTAAAGAAGCTTAACCTTCAAGGTGCAGTAAGAAAACAACTTAATCCTACTCCTTCCTTTCCCACTGGCACTACCTGTTCAAATCAACTTTGTAGGGCCAATTACCACCTTTAGATGAGCCCCAGGCATGACTTCTGTGGTTACTCTCAGATAATAAAAAATATCCTCCAGTATCTCTGAGTCACCAACTACAGGTATAATGCCCTTCCACAATAATGACCAACTCTGAATTCATTTAAAATGAAAGATTCCCTTCTCTATCAACTCAATGTAACACCAGGTAGGAATTTTACAATAGGAAAAAAAGGACCATATGATTCACCTCTTTCCTATTTCCCTAGCTGGTACTTCTCTCCTCTCCAGCTTGTCAAATGGTTTTTCCTTGGGGTCATAGAACAAGAAGTAAGAGGCAGTAAGAGGTAGGAAATGTCTTCCTGATTTGTACTCTTCTGATCTGGTGCCAGGTTACTCTTAGCTAGGCTTTGTTTAAACTTAACTCTTCCCTTTCTGGTACTTTGGTAGGTTCATGGGTTACCTTCCTTCACTGGTATGACAGACCAGGTAATAGTCAAAGATGTCCACATCCTGATCTGTAGAACCTTGGAATAGGCTATAAAACATGGCACAACTCATTTTGCAGATGTAATTAAATTAAGGATCTTGAGATGGAGAGATTATCCTGGATTTTCTCGGTGGGCCCAGTGTCATCCCAAGGGTTTATATAAGAAGACAAGAGAAGAAAGTCCCAAACACAGAAG
Organism: Piliocolobus tephrosceles; assembly: GCF_002776525.5. Taxonomy (NCBI): domain Eukaryota; kingdom Metazoa; phylum Chordata; class Mammalia; order Primates; family Cercopithecidae; genus Piliocolobus; species Piliocolobus tephrosceles. The sequence continues at coordinate 94,447,127 of NC_045447.1, read as the reverse complement.
CTTGGGTGACTACGGGAAAAAGAGAAAAATGCGAGGATGCTATGCTGCTGGTGTTAAAGATGGAAGAAGCCATAGTCAAGGAATGAAGGTGACTTGTTTAGAGCTGCAAAAGGCAAAGAAAGAGATTATTCTCCTGGAGACCCCAGAAGGAACACATCTTGACTACAGCTTGATTTTTGACTTTTGACCTCCAGAACTGCAAAAGAAAAAAAAAATGTATGCTATTTTAAGCCGCTAAGATTGTGGTAACTTGTTACAGTAGTAACAGGAAATGAACACAACTAAGAATCCCCGAACTGCAATTGCTCTGATGCAGAAGAATGAATATCCAGATTTCTGAGGATTCTTGCCTTGGCCCTTGAGTAAGCTTTACTACACTATCATGCTCTTTTTACTGAGGCCTCCTAACCTTTTGAGGTGGCCCACTTGGGTAAGATTTAAAACAATACTAAGGAGACTCTCTAGCTTTATACCCACCCAAAATACAGGCCCACTGCAGATGGAAGTGAAGTGACTTCTTACCTACAATTTTCTACTCTGTTTCCACAGCCTGATTCAGTGACCCCCTTGTCCTTCACCCTTTCTCCAGTGTGGGTCTCTCACTAGTCCACTGCATCCCCCAAGCACTACGGAACCTGCATCAGAGTATCCCTTATCAGATCTAAGGTAAAAATAAGGAAATTATCTCCCTTCCATCACTGACAGCTTCCAACAAAGTTGTGGAATTTAGTTAAATCATAACTTCTGTCTCAGTCTCTTCAATCTCAACTTAAAAGAAAAAAATTAAAATACCTCTTTTTAGTATGTGTGATCTAGTCCCTCACTTTGGAATATTAAAATCCTTGCCAACTCTTTTCTTGGCAATATAACTGAAATTGAGACATAAAGAGTTGCATTGTTACATTCTGTTCTGATTATTAAGTCATCTGTATGGGATCAGCCTACAAGAAAACCAAAGAAAGCAAAATAACTCAAAAAACAAACAAATAACACACAATTTCACCCCCTCCCCCACAAAATTAAAAAGCAGTCTTTGGTCTCTATCTCTATCTTGAGATTATTATTCTTCTTAAATATACAATTCTAAAATAAGTCAGTGATCTGATTTTCCAAACCACATTATATTGGTGTGGCAAGCTAAAGAGAGCAGGTCTGACCATTAGGGATAAATAAAAGGATGAGAAATAATGGCCTGTTACAGTTCATCTGTAGAAGGGAAGGCATTTTTAAAAAGTAAGCAAACACAAAAATAATGAGAGCTACTGTGACATTAGCATCATAATGATGACACTGAGTGACATTCATAATGATGGTCATAATGATGACATGGAATCATGTTCAAGAAAAAAAAAATCAAATGCTACAGCTCAACTTTACAAACACAAGAGGCTATAGATTTTATTTTAGAAAGAAAAACACAATAAAAATGTCTAAAACTAAAATGTAGAAAATCTTATAGTTTATATCATTTCTTTTTTAATCATTCATGAACCTATTTGCCACCACATGGGGTGAGGCAGTAGCAACACGAATAGTTAACAATTATTGAATGATTTATCCGTGTGTCAGGAAAAGATACAAATACTATACATATATGATTTAATTAATTCCTGACCACAACCCTTTTGAGGAAACTGGGGCTTAGAAAGATTGAGTAACTTGGCAAATCTCATGACTAATAAGTGGTAGGGACCAAAATTAAAGTGGCAGACTTTAAATTTCTGTAACCACAATACAGTACCACCACCCAGGTAGTAGAAATAATGTAATGTGTATTATTATGCACGTTTTCAAAGGGAGAATCCTGAAGTGTGTAGACAGTAAGTACTTTGCCCCAGGTCATATGACCAGTATACCAGAACAGGAATCAAGACATTCTGACTTCTGGTTCACTTTTTATCTCACTATACATGTCTCTTTGACCTATATGAAGAATGCCCTATTCCTTAATCATTGAGATACATGAAATTCTTCTACAGTTCTAGCAGGGTAATATATTTATTAATTAACCAGAATATTTTTCCCTTAATTTCTACTACACCATAGATACTTTCTTACTTAAGGTTATGTGACATTTCATTGCTTCAAAAGAGGATTTATTCACAAGAAAACCAGAGAAGAGTCAGATCCTTTGCTTTCATTTTCAAGAGCAGTAGTCCAACTATAAAATAATAATAATGAAAACATTTTAAACTGTTGATCAGCAAGGATCAGTTTTTCTTGCCCCTTGGAAACTAAATAAAGGTATCAGAGTTCAAGGAGTGATGGAGGAGAGAGATGTGGAAAGGAAAGAACTGAACCAGGCAGAGGACTAGGTGTCCTAGAATTAGGGGATCCCACATGGATGTCAAGTGAACAGGAGCAGAGCCTGGTCAAGGAATCACCTAGCTCCTAAAGAGCAAGAAGCTCTCTCTGTCAATATCACCGGCAGGCCAGCACTTTGAAGTCCAATGTCCACATAAGAAAGCCCAGTAAGTCATCGATATCAAAGAGCTGTAATGGTTATCCTTCCCATTGTGGTCCACAGGGGACCATGAGAACAGCTTGCACATCTCTTATTGATTAATAGGGGTGATGCCTAAGTCGGGAGATTCTGCTCAGGCCCCAGTCAACAACCCCTCATGCCTAAATCCCACTTAAAATGGCTTATGACACTAAATGTCCTTTCCCCAATGCTCCCCACCGAAGGCATAGAATGTGCCCAGGACACCTTGAAAGGTGGTGGCCATGTGGAACAGATATGCAACTTCACCCCACCTGAATCTCCTCCCACACACATTAAAACCCTAGACTGATGTGAGGCTGAATGGACTCAATCTGAGCTTTACTTTGAAAGCCCACTAGTAATGAAACATAAAAATACCCTAACTTGACTTGCTTCTTTGGAATGCTTTATGTATACTCTTCTCTATTAAATTACTACATCTTAAAGGGCAAGTAGTATAGCTTCATAGCTTTTTTGTTTTCATTTGTTTCACATTATTTGTAATATAAGTTTAGAGATAATTAGGAGCTCACTGGATATTTCTGTGACTGACAGCTTGATTAGGGGACAATTCTGAAATCTATAAAAATGTGCTGACTGTTACGCACATCTCCCCATCTTCTCTCTGTGACCACAACATTTAAATAAACTAAAAATCTCAACCACTGAAACAGAAATCCATAAGAAGACTACTTTGACTAAATTGCTAATGCTTGAGAGTGAGGATTATCCTCTGGGTCCCTAATTCCAAAGCATCTGGTGGTCCAGCTAGAGGAAATGACCATCACCCCAACCAGGTAGTAATTACCAAGCATCGTCTTCAGTAGAATGTATGTTGTCTGTCTTTCCTTTTCCCTTGATTTTATAGCCAGCTCCTCTTCATTCGCCTTTCTTTTTTTAATAGAAAAGGAAAGGCACTTTAAAAATTATTGTTCTAAAGGCGTCTATCTCAGGGTTTTTGTTTTGCTTTTTAATCCTGCTTTTCATCTTTTACAAAGCAGTTGGGATTATGTTTTGTACCAACTTGACAAGAATGACATGAGTCTTGCTTTAATTGCAGTAAGCTGGAGAATGTCACCTGATGTGCGGGAGGCTGGAGACAGTTACTGTAAACAGTCATGCAGCTAATAAATTCCAGTTTAATTCACTTTTTAAACACCCTCCCACTAAATTCCAAATCAGTCTCTATGCTTTATTTATCTACTCTGACTCCAAAGTGTTCCGTTAGTTTCCAGACCTAAAAAGAGAGCAGTCACAGAGCTTTCATGCTGCTGAAAGGCTACCCTCGTTAAGACATCATGCTAACAGTTCAAATTTTTGAATTTTAAAGCTTTGTAGAAATTTTCAAAATGAATTAAGGAATTGGTTACAGGAGCACCAATTCAGATAGAAGTTAAAATTCTTAGACGGGATGAAAATAGTCTGGAGTTACCTTTCCAGCTATATTGCATCTGGTTTTCAGCTCTCATACAAAAAGCACATGAAAATGGGTTTAGAATCTCTGGGAACACGTTCTTCCATGCATATAATGATGTTTTGGGTATATGAAACTTGATTAAAAGAGTGGGCAAATTCAGCACTTCTTAAAAATCAGTTAGAAGGATATATGACCATCCTGCTTCTTATAGGTTTATTTATATTGGGGGAAAAAAAAAACAATGAATAATGCAATTACCAAGATACTGACTGAAGCAGCTGTAGTGTCCATTTTTGCCATCCAATTAAATTTACAATAAAGTATTTAAGACATATTTGCAAGGACAGTTGATGTTTACATGACCATGGCCAAGCTGGTTGCCAATAAAACCAACATGTCTCTTTATGTTTAAATTTGAGGGCAGAGAATATTGATGCAGAAAGAGATGCAGAAAAGAGTCATAGAAAGCCATAGAAGAAATAATCCTGTATCAGAATAGACAGGCCATTGTTTTAGATATTACATTTTAAGGTAACATTCTAGGTAGTTGCTGGATCTATTGGCTATTTTAATTCTTCAGATTTGAAGGGTTTCCTTCTCACTATTATTTTTCTGATGCTTGTTCTGGGCACCAGACATCTTTCATACTCTGGAAGGTGCCCGGGAGAACTCTGGAGCCAATTACATCATTGTGCTCCCAGGAGTGTCACAACATAAACTTCCATTTGCAAATGAGGCCATAGAGTCACTAAGAGGTCAAATGACACATTTAGTCTTCATGGAGCATCTCTGCCAAGTTTACCTTTACACAGAAGCCCACATTATCACACTTAAAGCTTTACTCAAGCCCAGAACTCTAAAACTAAACACAAATTACCCATAATTCACAAAATATTTTGTGGAATTCACCAGGGTTACTAATGGAATACTTGCAAAGATTTTAGCAATTTGTTCTGTAAGAAAGTATAAATGTATATGGACAGGAGAGATGTATTAGTATATCTAATTATTTTATCATTATTCCAGAATGAGGTGTTATATAAAGATGACTTACAAGCTTCAACATTTTGTCTTTATTTGAATTATCCTGATAACATTTTTTTCTCGAATTAAAATCTTTTACCTCTTTAAACAGATGGCATTAACATAATTCAATTTTATCTTAGTGACTCAAGGTCATTATTATGAGAATCCACAGTCATTCTGCAAGGGGAAATAAAGTGGACTAAATTTCTTAGTTAAAAACAGTCAATGTTCATTTTTAAATTATTTCATTTAATATCTAAGGGAAATGTGGATTTCAGTAAGTTATTGAAATTAAAGTTAGCAACCAGTAGATTTCAAAATAAGATTATCTCTTCAAAAATATTAGGGAAAAAACTTATATAGCATAAAAAGAGAAAAATGCCATGGAAGCATAAGAACTCAATTAAAAGCACCATTTTTGTATTATTGCTTACAAAATAAATATATATGGTTAATTTTTTTGTACATGTAATTAACAAAATAAATGCAAGTGGTTAAATTTCTGTGTAAATTCAATGACCCTTACATAGAGCCAAAAGGAATATTCAGATTTTTGCTGTATTGTAAAACAGATTAAACATTTCAATTAAGTGTCCAGGAAATATTTTAAAAATATGTAATTTACTAGAGTTTGACAAGAATTTCATGTAATTTTCATTAAATATAATGGTTTAAATTTAAAACAACCACAGATCTCATGCATAACTGATAGAGTATCATGAGTATATAAAAATCTCTTGTAAGTTAATGTTAAGAGGACAAACAACCTAACTAAAAAAGGAAAAGGGAAAAACAGATTTTACAGAAGAGAAAACACTTTTTGTTACTAAATATCTGGATAAATGCTCAACTTCATGTGTAATTAAGAAAATGCAATCAGGAATATTATGAGATATAATTTTATATTAATTTGAATGGAAAAATTATGAACTCTAATATTCTAAGGGATGGATTAGATATAGATTGGTGGCATTTGTTCAGGTTTGTTACTTGAATAAAGATAGAGTCACTTTGGGGAACAGCTGGAATATCTAAATTTAACTATTCATATACCCCAAGCTTCAGAATTTTTCTTCTAGTTATATACCGAAGAGAAATTCTTACAAATGCCTTTGAGGAAATATGCATATCGATGGTGGAGGCAATAGTGTTCACAATTAAAAAGACCTGGACACAAAGTCCCCTTGGCTACATAAATTGTGCACCTTCTATTACACAGAGGAATATTATTTACACCACTCAAAATAATTTAATACTGCAAACACAGGAATAATCTTACAAATAAAATATTGAGTTAAAAAAGTACTAAAATACCTCAAGCCATATGATACTCATTAGGAAAGCCATTATTTAAGAGAGAAAGAGGATAGTCAACACATCAAGCAAATAGTAAACTTAAATTGAGAGAGACAGGGGGTGGATACTGTAAAACCATATAAATTGGTATAAGGTATTGCCAGTGTCTATGTTGGGTGATAACTTTACTGACTCATTTCAATCTCCCCCACTCTAATTTTAGATTTTCTCAAGCTAACATATTGAATTAAAAATCTCTGCTTGGTGAATCACTGTCAGTGCATTTGGTCTATCCCACTTTATATTCCTTTAGCCCTAATCCCATGCCCTTAAGATCAATTACTATATCTGTTTCCACTTTATTTTAACGTAATAGTCATATATTTCCATGAAAATGGTCTGTGGCAACAAATACTTGGTCATCCAAAGCCTTGCCACCTGAAAACTTTTGATTGTAGGTGTCTACAAGCAATAATTTTAGTGACTGTTTCACCACTGCAAGCCATGGGCAACCAGTGTCTCCTATACAAATTGAATCAATGTGTTTAAATTTAATCAATTTGGAGAACTAATTGCAAGTAAATCAGAACTAATTAAGAGAACCCATGCTTAACTTTCTTTGTTCCTGGAATCATTTCCTTTTCACTGAATAAAATCATTGCCCTTTCCATGATGGAAGGGGTCCATGAATAATGCTTATATCATATTGACAGCTCAACATTGGTACTTGTTTTCAGAAGAAGGCATGGATTTACTAAAAAATCCTATATGTTTGTGCCATGAATCTGCTATTAGGTCTTATAAGAGACTCTATAAACCATCTCTGTTTATCAGAGACACCTTGTATACTATTGGATCTTCTGAGTCATATAAGACTCAAGTAGAAGAGCAGCTTGGACTTGCTGCAGAACTTTCTCTTGCCCTGGTATTCTTCAAATCTGGCAGCCATATGTGTTATTCAGTACATGAGTCATATTAGCAGAGAAAAATGTATAAAATGCATTTAAAAAAAAAACTCATAAAGCATTGTGCTTCCTTTATAGTGATAGGTAGGCAAGGTACTCAACTTGTCTTTTTCATTGAAGAGAATATTGTGATATGCTTTAGACTACAGAAGTCCACAAACTTCATTTGAAGATAAGTTCTTAAAGTTTCCTGGGGTATATCTCTGACTTGCTTATGTCTTACTATGGCAGTAAAGGCAGTAAAGCACCTGACGTTGCTTATTAATCATGTCCAAAGATCCTAATGTCAAAAATATAGTGAACAGTGTGACATTCTAATGCCAAGATGATCAAGAGAATTGTAGACTAGGATTATATTATAGTTAATAATTAACACAGCCCTGAGGCAAGACTCTGAAGGTGTGATATTGACCATGTCAAGTGAAAGTTAATCTGCTTATTATGGCTTGTGTAAATTGGTACAGAGGGCAAAGCAATCTCCAGGTCAATTATCTGCATTCCAGATTCTAGGGAACTGGGGTGACTTACTTCAGGAAATACGCCACACCTGGAATAGCAGCTATAGTTGGAGTCATTACGTAATTAAGATCGTGATAATTCAAGATCAATTTACCTTCCACACAAGAGGAACCAGGATAAATGAGTAGGTGAATTTTTTGTCTTTGCTGGTGTTAGTAAATTCTGAAAATCCCCCAGTCATGTGATATTGCTTAAGGTTCACTAATTTGGTAAGGAGGGGAAGTACCAAGGACTTCCCACTTGGTACCACTATAGCAGTTGAGTGAGGAATTCTTCCCATTGTCAAATCTGTCTATTTGAATATTCAGGAACTGAGATGGTAATCACAAATTGGTTCAATGAACTTACTGGGCCAACTCTGATTCAAATTTGGGACAATTCCCTATTTATCACATGATCTCCATTAGCTCCTAATTTGACCAATAAACTACAGTGGCTTTTCTGGGTTCTCAGTGATGAATGTTAATTAAGACAAACAAGTCTTATAACCCATACGTTCTCGTTATTTATTTTCCATAGTGCAAAGTCACTGTACGGTTGTAAGTCCTTTTGAAGGAAGGCCTGATGTAAGAGTTACAATACATACAATATAGGCTTACAGCAGCATATCAACTCCTCTCCTCAAGAAGATTGTATTAGTCTGTTCTCACACTGCTATAAGATAGTACCCAAGATTGGGTAATTTATAAAAAAAAATTGACTCACAATTTTGCATGGCTGGGAAGACCCCAGGAAACTTAAAATCACAGAAGAGGAAGCAAACACCTTCTACACAAGGCGGCAGTGGACAGAAGAAAAGCAAAGGGGAAAGAGCCCCTTTTGAAACCATCAGATCTCATGGGAATTCACTCACTGTCATGAGAATAGCATGGGGGAAGCTGTTCCCATGATCCAATCACCCCCCTTCCTCAACACGTGGGGATTACAATTCAAGCGATTTGGGTGGGCAAAGAGAGCCTAACCATATCAAGGATCTAGCCTTCTCTTCAAACAAGGGGTTCTAGATATTTGGGCTTGCTTAAGTCTGGAAACTTGGAGAGAGCCTGTGATTCTTAATTGAGATGACTCAAATTAGATTTCTAGTCTCCAGTCCTGGAGTTCTACCTGATCAAGTAAGATTTTTGTACACTTCCTAATTACTTCATTCCTAAGGTTACCATGATATTTAGGATAAAACATTTTAATGAACCCTTTGTTGTTACTGCCCATTCTTGAAGTTTAATGCTTTTAGTAGGTCTCTTTACTCCAGGAATACATTTTCCTTTCTGAAATCAGTGTAATCACTAAAATAATAAGCAGGTTAATCATGCCTGCCATCATTTTAATTTTGTTTTCTTACCAAGGCAACATTGCATGAAAAAGTAATTAAAATAATATTTGTCAGAAAAGAAAGAACACAGTGATCACTTTCACTATTTTTCACTATAGAACTTACCATTTTTAAAATATGCTATTTAATTTTCTTACATATATGTTTTAGGGTTTGTATCCCCCCCAACAATCTAATGATTCTCTTCAATATGATAGACATTTTTATCTGTTTTTTTGCATTGCTATATTTCCAGTGACAAAAACAGTGCTAAGCATTAATAATAATAATATACTTGAAAATTGCTGAAAGAAAAAAATGCATTGTTATATATCCACAGAAAATCAAATAGAATTAATAAAAAATATTAAAGTGAATTGTTTTTGAAAAGTTACTGCGTGGGTATAGTAGAAATATTACAGTATATTTTGAAAAGAATAATAAGGGGCTGAAAATCCTACTACTAGCCCCAGGGGAAACTAGGATGGTGATTTGACTAAAAAAGTTCAAGGGGCAGGTAATAGAACTTTGTAGAAATTGGTACATTTGGTAGAAAGCGGTTAGATTTGCACATGTTTTGAACTTATAACTGAAACATTTTAAAGGCAGAACTCATAGAATGTATATGAAATCGTGAAAATGGCTTTGGCTAATGTATTGATTATCAGCAGCATTTGACCTTGCTGGTTATCCCATTTCCTATACGACACCATATTAGCTTAGCTTTCTGGACACTACTCTCTCATGTGCTTTACTTGCTGTATTCTCCTTTTCTTTTGGACCTCTTAATTTTGGCATGCTCGAGGATAATCCCTTGGATCTCTTTTCTTTATCTTCACTCAATCTTAAGGAGTGTCATCGAGGCTTACAGATTTGAATATCATCCATACATTGATTTCCAGATTCCTCAATGTTCACTCCTGTCCACTATGCTGAACTCAGACTTACATATCCAGTGCTAACTTGACATTTCCACTTGGATATCTAATAGGCATCTCAATCTCAAACTTTACATGTTAAGACCAATTTTTTGATTTTGCCTCCAGCTTCAATAAACAAAAATATGCTCATCACTCCATTTTTCTTTTCTTGTTTTTTCTTTCTGCTTTTTTTTTTTTTTTTTTTTTTGAGACAGGTTCTCAATCTGTCACTCAGGCTGGAGTGCAGTGGCATGACCTCAGCTCATTGCAACCACTGTCTCCCAGGCTCAATTGATCCTCCCACCTTAGTCCCCTGAGTAGCTGGAACTACAAGCACATGGCACCATGCCTGAATAATTTTTGCATTTTTTGTAGCGAGGTGATCTCATCATGTGGCCCAGGCTGGTCTCAAACCTACGGGCTCAAGTGATCTGTCCACTTCAGCCTCCCAAAGTGCTGGGATGACAGGCATGAGCCACCACACCCAGCCTCCAATTTTTAATGTTATTATTACTCATCCAGTTGTTTAAGCCAACAAGGGAAAAGGAAGAATAATAATATTTATCCTGATTTGATCACCACATACTGTGTACATGTATCAAAATGTTACATGTACCCCATAAATATGTACAATTATCATGTAACAATTTAAAAAATAAAATAATTTTAAAAGTGAAAAAAGAAAAGGAGGAATAAAGATGGAGACACCCTTAGCACTATCTCTTGATTAGACAACCATTCCTATTCTACTTTTCCACGCCTCTCCATTGTAATGTATTCAAAGAGTCAGAGTGACTTTGTAAGACACAAATTGGATTATGTCTCAACTGTTCAAAATTTCTCAATGGAATATCATCAATTTTAGGAATTTTAACATATTCTCAGAAATTAGAACATGATTTATTACATAGGAGACCCTGGCAAGTGGAATAATATCCTCCAAAGATGTCCTCATCTCAATCCCCAGAAACTGTGGCTATGTACCAAGGCAAGAGGGTCAAAATCAGGAAAGAAGATGCGACGAGGGAAACAGGGGTCCTCATTAAACAGAGAGGTTTGAGAACATAATGCTTTTGACTTGAAGATTGAGGAAGGAACCACAAGCCAAGGAATGCAAGGGATTTCCAGAAGCTAGAGTAGTCTAGGAGACAGATTTTCCCCTAGATTCTCCAGAAGGAATAGAGACCTGCCAACAGCTTGTCTTAGCCCAGTGAGACCATGTTAGACATCTGATCTACGGAACTGTGAGAGAATAAGTTTCTGTTGCATTAAGCTACAAAGTTTATGGTAACTTGTTTTATCAGCAATAGTAAGGTAATACAGAATTGCCTAATAAATATTGCAAAGTGATTAAACTAGATTCTAGTTGAACAAAAGTACTGGAATTGAAGTCATAGAACTAGAGTTTACTCTCAGCTCTGCCCCATTCACTAAATGATTTTGGAAAAACCCTGGCATTTCTGTAAATTGGAGATCATGTCTCATCTTCTCATGTCTCAGAATTATCAGTTGGTGTACGAGTTTCCTATTTCTGCTGTAAAATATCACCACAATCTTAGTGGCTCAAGACAACATAAATTTATTTTCTTACAGTTCTGGAGGTCAGATATTCAAACTGTTCTCACTGAATTAAAATCAAGAAACTGGCAGGGCTATGCGCCTTTTGGGGGATCCAGGGAAGATTTTGCTTCCTTGCTTTTTCCAGCTTCTAGAGACCACCCGAATTCCTTGGCTCAGGGCTTCTTCCTCCATCTCCAAAGCCAGTAGTCTAGCATTTTTAAATCACTCTGCTTCCATCATCACATTATCTTTTCGGATTCTGACTCTTCCTGCCTCTGTTGATAAAAACCACTGTAATTGCATTGGGCCCACCAAAATCATCCCCGATAACTTTCCCATCTCAAGATCTTTAACTTGATCACAGCTGCAAAATTCATTTTGCCACATAAGGTAATAGATTAACTGGCTTTGGGGGTTAGGTTGTAGACATCTCTGTGGGGGAGCGTGGTCTGTCTACCACAGAAGGTAAAGTTAAATAACCTATTAAAAATATCATAAAGCTGCGAAAGCATGAGGCAAAACTAGGATAAAGTATCCTTAGAAAAGAAGATTTCAATTTGGTCCACATTGTAAGAAAAGACATTGAAAAGTTCAGTTTTTAAAACTAAACTCTTAGTTTTATGTTTATCTTTATAATATAAAAAGATCCCTTTTAATTGGTCAGTCTCTTCTTCATTTCATTGAATGGAGTCCTTCTTTTAATCATTCACTTTTATCACATAACACAAAAAGAAGTTATGTGCTTCCATGAACAAAAGAATTACCTAATTAAAAAACAAAATTTAAAAACTAATAACTGTATCATATGCTCTGGGGAGGCAAAGTCACCTATAATGATTGCTGATGGATACTGTACCAGTCTTATTCTCTGCCAGATGATCATTTAAATTTCAGTGAAAAATATGAACTCTGTTAGTAATATCAATATCATAGAGTATTTGAGAATAGTTTCCAGTGACGTCTCACCCAGGGACCATTTTCTAATTCTGTAACATTTTCCTAGAGGTATACAGTCAAAGAATGGTGAGATTAAACTTTTTGAATCATAGCTATACATCATTAATTGGATAACCAAATTGCCAAAATTCACCCGTCTTTGTGAACAAAGTAAGTGATCCTTATGCATGTTTTCACTGAAGCTTCACCAGTTAATACAGAGAATCTTTTCACATATAATTATACAATCACCACATTGGAGATATATCACAGTCCAATGCTTGTCGAATATTTGAATCTCCTTTCTCATCACCAAAACTCATGAACAGTTTTAGGTCAGGTAGGAGAGTGATAATTAAACATTTCTGAAGCATCATTACCCAAGCGTGTGGAAATTTCTTAGGTTCAGTGAGTGGAAGAATATTTTTTATTGATTTAAATGCACCAAGCCAGATGCAATTACATATTCTGAATGTTTTTCAATTCTTGGTGCTAGTCAGAGTAATTACTGAGCAAAGTAAAGAGTTGCCCTCTTATTTCAGTAGAGAAAGTCAAGAAGTTTCTGATTCACCAACAAAACTTTACCAAAGGCTTTAAAAATGTTTAATTATCAAAAATTAGTTCCACAATTTATGTTTAGTCATAAATTTTAAGTCACAAGTTTAACATATTTAGTCACAAGTTTTTTCTTTTATATAAATACTGTTTTCTTTATGCTCAGATAATATACTCCTTAAAATGAATCTCCAGAGGAAAAAAATACTTAAAATATGGCCAGAAGCTACATTCTCTACCCAAATCCCAAATTTCTGCAAAGCATCTCATAAAAAATAATTTTAAGAAAACTAGCAGAGTATACAGTGAATCTTTCTAAATTACTAGTTCACTCCTTCCCTTAGGCTGGGGAAGGCTAAAAAATGTTTGACATTATGGTTTTCCTTCATGTTATGGGTGCTTGCATTGGAACAAAAAATTAAAGTACTTCTTATCAAAATTATAACTAGACAAGGTAAAAGTATCAAGAAACATGAAATATTTGAAAATATTTCTCTGGAATGAACCATATAAGAAAAATCTTTACATGGGCATAGAAGGTTAGATAAACTAAACGTCATTTCTCAAGATTGATACAAATGAGACTAGCATTTTAATGTGCACAGGAAGAGAGGGATGGGGAAGTGAAAAGGGGTGCGATATGAAAGCCATTCCTTGAGATGCTTCAATTGGATTCTTGTCCCTCCTTCCTAACAAAGAGAAAACCACATATTTAAAATGGACACCCTCTCAGAAATGATAATCATATTGCAATCTGGGTTGCCTCATGATCTGTTGGTTTCCAATGAGGCCTGTTCTTAATATGACAGTACCCTTCTCTGATATATATCTCGCTGAGAAATAAAAGAAAGAGTCATCTGTTAAACCGATTTTACAGCACAGAGCGATCTCAGGAGAGCTCATATCTGGAAAGAAAAGATTGAAGAATTGAACGTCACTAACAGAAAAGATCTCAGAAATTTGAAGGTAAATTATTTGGTCCTGAGCCTACCTGCATGTCTACCCACCCTTCATTCTTCCTTTCCCACCCCTTCCCTCCCCTCTCTTTCTCCTCTCTTCCTTCTATGAAGCAGATACACTATTAGAATAAGATATCAAAAAACGTACTAGTCCTCTTATGGATTGAAATCAATATTCTTCACCTAATTTAAAGGTGCAAATGAATTTAAGTTATTCTTAAAATGAAAACTTTTTTGAAAATTCTGTATAAAAGGATTCTTCCTTGAAATTAGATTTCAATGATCATTAACCCACTTGGAGTAGCAACCTCCAAATTACTTGCAAAATAAATTAAAGTGATTGAGATTACTATGGTGTCTACTTGCTGGAGAAATGTAATCATGAAGTTTGGTAATTTCCATGCTGTGTGTTATTGGAAGCTCTGGAGTTACCACAAAGATATTTCCAGGCACAGAAACGAGGCAGCTCCAAGTTTCCCCAGCGATGTCAAATTAGCAGCTCTATTTTATTTGTTACATACGTTGGACTTCCATGTCAGATTTTATATGAAGAAATGATTCTCTATCTCTAAGCATTTCGAAGAACACAAAGTAAACTTGTTTTTCTAGAAAAGAAAACTAGAAAATTCAAAGAAATGACTTTCTCAAAGATCTGGGGTTTGTTTCTAATTACAAAAGAATCTAGATATTTTGGGGGAGCTTGCAAATATAAAGATACATCTCATTATTTTCTTTATGAGACCAGTATACATCACAGTTTTTTCACCTCTTGAACTAGTCACCACTGGATAAAGGAACCATAAGTGTTTTCACCTCTACTAACCCTTATGTGATCATTTTTAAATGATTATCAGGTAAAGCTAGACCATCCTGATGAAAATACCTTAAAAGCCAAACATTGCTGCAATAAAAATGAACTTAATCAGTAGTTCTTACCATTTTTCCTCCTTTGACATCTAAGGGATAAATTCAGATTAATGATCAGATAGGATTTCAACATCATGACCAACTGCTATAGACAGAGCAGAGGTGACTATTCTTGGAGAAGAGTAGTGTATTCTCTGAAAATCATGGGGCTTGGCCAAGTGCAGCGGCTTATGCCTGTAATCCTAGCACTGTGGGAGGCTGAGGCTGGAGGATCACTTCAGCCCAGGAGTTTGTGGCCAGCCTGGGCAATGCAGTGAGATCTCTGAGACCTAGTCTTTTCTAATAGGTAAATAATAATAATTAGCCAGGTGTGGTGGTGGCCCACCTGCAGTCCTAGCTACTCTAGAGACTCATATGGGAGGATTGCTTGAGCACAGGAGCTTCAGGCTGCAGAGAGCTGTTTGTGCCACTGCACTCCAGCCTGGGTGACAGAGACAGACTCTTGTTTCAAAAAAAAAAAAAAAAGAAGAAGAAGAAGAAGAAAAAGAAGAGGAGGAGGAGGAAGAGAAGGAGGAAGAGGAAGGAAGGAGGAGGAGGAGGAGGAAAGGAAAGAAGAAAAGAAAATCATTGGATTTGGCTTTTGAAATTTGACAGTTTCATATGTATATTGAAAATGAACAGGAGAAACCATAACCAGTCACACACCAACAATGATTTTAGGCAATTATGCTGATAATTTAAGCAAGTAACTCACTGTCTCAATTATTTGGATATTGCAAACATCTTTTTAAAACTTGAAATGCTTGTATTACTTCCTTGATTTTTCATTCTTGGCAATACTATACATGAAATGAATACCCTGTAAGTAATTACATTTCTCACCTTTCAAAGTTTTTTAGTGGTTCCCAAGTAGCTTCCCAACTCAATCACAAAAGTGTTTTTATGTTTTCCTCAAGACAAATTACTGTATTGGTGTTAAAGGACATCACTCCCAACCTCAAAGACCCTTGCATGTCAGTACTTAGGGCAGGCTTTTGCACCTCCTACAAGTCTTCCCCACTGCAAATAGTCTAATTTGAAACCAAAATGTTTAGATTCCTAGAATGGGCCATTAGTTAACAAGTCCTGAGGGAGCTACGCATCCTCTCAAGCTTTTGTCTGGCAATGTGGTTTGTAATGTTCTTTTTGGGGAAACTTAAAGCACAGTTGAAAAGGCGTAATTCAGAAATATATTGTTATTCTTTCCAAGGACATTCTCTTTTATTTTATCCATGGTAGTAAAACAACATAAATGTGTTTGCAGAAGTATTTTCCCAAAGGTATTGTTCCCTGTTTGGATCTTTTGCATCAAAGATAAACAAACAAACACACACACACCTGTTCTATTTCAGAAACTGCTGTTTCAGAAGAAGCTCATACTGGAGTCTGCCCTATCTTATACCCTTTTACTTTTCTTCAGTTTTTATATTATCTTTAATATGTATTTACAGGCAAATCAAGACTTCTTACCTAGTTTTTCTTTTTAAATTGAAAAAACAACGGGGTGAACTTAAAACTTAGCAAAGAGGAAAACTACCTCAGATAAAATTCTACAACACAACTATCTGTTTTTTCCTTTCTACACTTGTCCCACTTGCACATTTGATATTTATTGTCATAATCACAGAAGAAATGCAAGGTAGTACTCTCTCTGTTTTTTATCATCTGATAACTTAACATTTCCCATCTCCTATAATTATTGCCTCATCATCTATATAATATAGTCTAAATGGGTGTACTATAATTTGTTTAGCCATTTCCTTATTATCAGATATTTAGAGAGAAAGGGAGAGATTATTCTCTTCCTCATTTGAATTTTAATTTACCATAAATTCGCAAATGTCAATTTTTTTGAGCCAAATGACAAAACATTTTTTACTCTTGATAAACACAGGTGTATTAAAACACAAAATAATTGTACCAAATTCAACTGACACCAACAAATTGAGAGTAATCTGACTTTACCATATTTATTGTATTTATATTAAAATCTAAGTGCCTATGATATATAAATATATTTCATAGATATATAATGAGATATCTTTTCACTTAAATTTTATAATTTTCAAAAGATGCTTTTTACATAATTGATGAGATTGAAAGAAAGGGGATATTGATTACCTGCTTCATATTGAGCTTTTCTTAAATTAATCTTAAATGCCCAACTCATTTTTATCTACTATTTTAAAGTTGTTCTGTGACGAACAAACTAAAACATTTCAAATTCATTTTTACTTACTATTTCAATGTCATTCAGCAAAACTCAACTAGAAAATTTTATTTTCTGCTGTTTGTGAAGTAGGAATAAGCCAGAACACATGGTTTTGGCAGTGTCTCCCAACTGTCAGAAACAGACAAATTCAAGTTGCCTCAATGTTTACTGTTAAGTGTAAAAAGTCTCTAAGAAAGAGTTAATCCCCACTGTAGCCCCATCATTTGTCTTTACAAAATGACATCCTAGTCTGTTTTCTGTTGCTTATAACAGAATACCTGAAACTGGATAATTTTTTTTTTTTTTTTTGAGACGGAGTCTCACTCTATCGCCCAGGCTGGAGTGCAGTGGCCGGATCTCAGCTCACTGAAAGCTCTGCCTCCTGGGTTCACGCCATTCTCCTGCCTCAGCCTCCCCAGTAGCTGGGACTACGGGCGCCCGCCACCACGCCCCGCTAGTTTTTTGTATTTTTTAGTAGAGACGGGGTTTCACCGGATTGGCCAGGATGGTCTCAATCACCTGACCTCGTGATCCGTCCATCTCGGCCTCCCAAAGTGCTGGGATTACAGGCTTGAGCCACCGCACCCGGCCTGAAACTGGATAGTGTATAAAGAAACAAAATTTATTTCTTACAGTTGTGGAGACTTGGGAGTTCAAGTTCGACGGGGCTCATCTGGTGAGAGCCTTCTTGCTAGAGGGGACTCTGCAGGGTTCTGAGGTGGTGCAGGACTTCACATGGCAAATGGGCTGAGTGTGTTAACTCAGGTCTCTCTTATTTCTCCTGAAAGGCTACCAGTCCCACTCTGATGAAAATGCATTGATCCATTAGTCCATTAATTAATTCATTCATTCTTGAGGGCAGAGTCTTTTGACCTAATCACCTCTTCAAGGCCCCACCTTTCAATACCGCCACATTAGGGATTACGTTTCAACACGAGTTCAGAGGGGCAAACATTCAAACTGTAGCAAATGATAACATCCTAAATCACTGTCTAATAATGCACAAACAGGAACTCTAGTTGTGGTTCCTCAGAAGTAGTCATCTTGATAAACCAACATTCAAATAGATTCAGTTTCTATTTGTCTTATTTCCTTTTTAATGATCTATTTAAACCTAATAGATCCAGTTTCTATTTGTCTTATTTCCTTTTTAAGAAATAAGATCTCTTTCTTAGAGAACTTGTAAGGAAATAAGATAAATAGGAGTTTTTATTTCCTCATATTGCTGATGGTAACTTTCTTTTCGTATATATTATTTCCCTATCTTTGGTTATGCAAGGCTTCTGCTGACTCTGCTTTATTTACTGTGTTTCTTTTCTTTTGTTTGCTTTTTATACTTTAAGTTCTAGGGTACATGTGCACAACCTGCAGGTTTGTTACATAGGTATACATGTGCCATGTTGGTTCGCTGCACCCATTAACTCGTGATTTACATTACGTATTTCTCCTAATGCTATCCCTTCCCCTACTCCCCACTCCATGACAAGCCCTGGTGTGTAATGTTCCCTGACCTGTGTTGAAGTGTTCTCATTATTCAATTCCCACCAATGAGTGAGAACATGTGGTGTTTTGTTTTCTGTCCTTGTGATAGCTTGCTCAGAATGATGGTTTCCAGCTTCATCCATGTCCCTGCAAAGGACATGAACTCATCCTTTTTTATGGCTGCATAGTATTCCCTGGTGTATACATGCCACATTTTCTTAATCCAGTCTATCACTGATGGACATTTGGGTTGGTTCCAAGTCTTTGCTATTGTGAATAGTGCTGCAATAAAGGTACGTGTGCATGTGTCTTTATAGTAGCATGATTTATAATCCTTTGGGTATATTCCCAGTAATGGGATGACTGGGTCAAATGGTATTTCTAGTTCTAGATCCTTGAGGAATCACCACACTGTCTTCCACAATGGTTGAACAAATTTACACTCCCACCAACAGTGTAAATGTATTCCTATTTCTCCACATCCTCTCCAGCATCTGTTGTTTCCTGACTTTTTAATGATCACCATTCTAACTGGTGTGAGATGGTATCTTACTGTGGTTTTGATTTGCATTTCTCTGATGGCCAGTGATGATGAGCATTTTTTCATGTGTCTGTTGGCTGCATACATGTCTTCTTTTGAGAATTGTCTGTTCGTATCATTTGCCCACTTTTTGATGGGGTATTTTTTTTTCTTGAAAATTTGTTTAAGTTCTTTGTAGATTCTGGATATTAGCCCTTTGTCAGATGGGTAGATTCCAAAAATTCTCTCCCATTCTGTAGGTTGCCTGTTACTCTGATGGTAGTTTCTTTTGCTGTGCAGAAGCTCTTTAGTTTAATTAGATCCCGTTTGTCCATTTTGGCTTTTGTTGCCATTGCTTTTGGTATTTTAGTCATGAAGTCCTTGGCCATGCCTATATCCTGAATGGTATTGCTTAGGTTTTCTTCTAGGGTTTTTATGGTTTGCGGTCTAACATTTAAGTCTTTAATTCATCTTGAATTAATTTTTGTATAAGGTATAAGGAAGGGATCCAGTTTCAGCTTTCTACTTATGGCTAGCCAGTTTTCCAAGCACCATTTTTTAAATAGGGAATCCTTTCCCCATTTCTTATTTTTGTCAGGTTTGTCAAAGATCAGATGGTTGTAGATGTGTGGTGTTATTTCTGAGGGCTCTGTTCTGTTCCATTGGTCTATATCTCTGTTTTGGTACCATACCATGCTGTTTTGGTTACTGTAGCCTTGTAGCATAGTTTGAAGTCAGGTAGTGTGATGCCTCCACCTTTGTTCTTTTTGCTTAGGATTGTCTTGGCAATGCGGGCTCTTTTTTGATTCCATATGAACTTTAAAGCAGTTTTTTCCAATTCTGTGAAGAAAGTCATTGGTTAGCTTGATGGGGATGGCACTGAATCTATAAATTACCTTGGGCAGTATGGCTATTTTCATGATATTGATTCTTCCTATCCATGAGCATGGAATGTTCTTTCATTTGTTTGTGTCCTATTTTATTTTGTTGAGCAGTGGTTTGTAGTTCTCCTTGAAGAGGTCCTTTACATCCCTTGTAAGTTGGATTCCTAGGTATTTTATTCTGTTTATAGCAATTGTGAATGGGAGTTCACTCATAATTTGGCTCTCTGTTTGTCTGTTATTGGTTTACAGGAATACTTGTGATTTTTGCACATTGATTTTGCATCCTGCAACTTTGCTGAAATTGCTTATCAGCTTAAGCAGATTTGTGGCTGAGATGATGGGGTTTTCTAAATATACAATCATGTCATCTGCAAACAGGGACAATTTGACTTCCTCTTTTCCTAACTGAATATCCTTTATTTCTTTATCTTTCCTGATTGCCCTGGCCAGAACTTCCAACACTATGCTGAATAGGAGTGGTGAGAGAAGGCATCCCTCAATAAAATACTGGCAAACCAAATCCAGCAGCACATCAAAAAGTTTATCCACCAAGATCAAGTCGGCTTCATCCCTGGGATGCAAGGCTGGTTCAACATACGCAAATCAACAATTGTAATCCATCACATAAACAGAACCAATGACAAAAAACACATGATTATCTCAATAGATGCAGAAATGGCCTTCAACAAAATTCAACAGTCTTTCATGCTAAAAACTCTCAATAAACTAGGTATTGATGGAACGTATCTCAAAATAATGAGAGCTATTTATGACAAACCCACAGCCAATATCATACTGAAGGGGCAAAAACTGAAAGCATTCCCTTTGAAAACACCTTTATTGAGATATAATTCACATGCCATGAAATTCACTCATGTAAAGTGTAACATTCAAGTTAAGCAAAATGGTACTATTAACTAGAAAATTCAAAAGAACAGTTTTCTTTTCATATTCCCAACCAAGCAATCACATATCTCCCTCTCTCTCTTTCCATTTACTTGATTTTCCTCCTCCTTTCTCGTCTCCTCACTGTCTTTCTCTGTCTTTATGTTTATCAGTATTCCCTTCCTTTTTTCTTCAACTTTTAAGTTCAGAGGTACATGTGCAGGATGTGTAGATTTGTTACCTAGGTAAACGTGTGCCATGGTGGTTTGCTGCACAGATCATCCCATCATCTAGGATTAAGCCCAACATCCATTAGATATTCTTCCTGATGCTCTCCCTCCCCACACCCCCACCCCAACAGGCCGCAGTGTGTGTTGTTCCCTGCCTTTTGTCCATGCACTCTGATCACTCAGCTCCCACCTATGAGTGAGAACACGCTGTGTTTGGTTTTCTGTTCCTGCATTAATTTTCTAAGGATAATGGCTTCCAACTCTATCCATGTCCCTGCAAAGAACATGATCTCATTCCTTTCTGTGGCTGCATAGTATTCCATAGTGTATATGTACCACATTTTCTTTATTCAGTCTATCATTGATGGCCACTATGTTGATTCCATGTCTTTGCTATTGTGTATAGTCCTGCAATGAACATACACATGCATGTATCTTTAAATAAAATAATTTATATTCCTTTGGGTATATACCCCGTGATGGGATTGCTGGCTCAAATGGTATTTCTGCCTCTAGGTCTTTGATGAATTACCACACTGTCTTCCAGAATGGCTGGACTAATTTACACTCCTACCAGCAGTGTAAAAGCATCCATTTTCTCTGCAATCTCACCAGCATATGTTGTTTTTTTCGGCCTTTTAAAAGTAGCCATTCTGACTGGTGTGAGATGTTACCTCATTGTGGTTTTTATTTGCATTTGTCTAATGATCAGTGATGTTAAACTTTTTTTTCATGTTTTTTGGCCACAGGTATGTCTTCATTTGAGAAGACTCAGCTCATGTCCTTTCCCCACTTTTTAATAGGGTTGTTTTTTCTTGTAAATTTGTTTAAGTTCCTTGTAGACTCTGGATATTAGCTCTTTGTCAGATAGATAGATTGCAAAATTTTTCTCCCATTTTTAGGCTGCCTATTCACTCTGATGACAGTGTCTTTTGCTGTGCAGAATATCTCTATTTAATTAGATCCCATTTGTCATTTTTTGCTTTTGTTGCAATTGCTCTTGGTGTTTTACTCATGAAATCTTTGCCCATGCTGAGGTTCTGAATGATATTGCCTAGATTTTCTCCTAGGATTTTAATAACATTAAAGTCTTTAATCCATCTTGAGTTATTTTTTGTATAAGGTGTAAGGAAGGTGATATGGTTGACTGTGTCCCCACCAAAATCTCAACTTGAGTTGTATCTCCCAGAATTCCCATGTGCTGTGCAAGGGACCCAGGGGAAGGTAATAGAATCATTGGTGCTGGTCTTTCTCATGCTATTCTCATGCTAGTGAATAAGTCTCATGAAATCTGATGGGTTTATCAGGGGTTTCTGCTTTTGCATCTTCCTCATTTTCTCTTGCTGCTGCCATATAAGAAGTGCCTTTTGCCTCCCGCCATGATTCTAAGGCCTCTCTAGCCATGTGGAACTGTACTTCCAATTAAACCTTTTTTTCTTCCCAGTCTCGGGTATGTCTTTATCAACAGCATGAAAATGAACCAATACAGCAAATTGGTACCAGTAGAGTGGGGTGTTGTTGAAAAGATACCTGAAAATGTGGATGTGACTTTGGAACTGGGTAGCAGGCAGAGGTTGGAACAGTTTGGAGGGCTCAGAAGAAGACAGGAAAATGTTGGAAAGTTTGGAACCTCCTAGAGACTTGCTGAATAGCTTTCACAAAAATGCTGATAGTGATAAGAACAATAAGGTCCAGGCCCAGGTGATCTCAGATGGAGATGAAGAATTTGTTGGGACCTGGAGTAAAAGTGATTCTCGTTATGTTTTAGCCAAGACACTGGCAGCACTTTGCCCCTGTCCTAGAGATTTGTGGAACTTTGAACTCGAGATGATTTGGGGTACCTTGTATGGAAGAAATTTCTAAGCAGCAAAGCATTCAAAAGGTGAGTTGGGTGCTGTTAAATGTTTTCCATTTTAAAAGGGAAACAGAGGACAAAAATTCAGAAAATTTGCAGCCTGATGATGCAATAGAAAAGAAAAAACTTTTTTTTTTTTTTTTTTTTTGAGGAGAAATTCAAGCTGGCTGCAGAAGTTTGCATAAGTAGCAAGAAGCCTAATGTTAATTCCCAACACAGTGCGGAAAATGTCTCCAGGCCATGTCAGAGACCTTCACTGCAGCCCCTCCCATCACAGGTTCAGCGGCACAGAAAGAAAAAGTGGTTTCGTGGGCTGGGCTCAGGGTACCCATGCTGTGTGCAGCCTAGGGACTTGGTGTCCTGTGTCCCAGCCACTCCAGCTGTGGCTGAAAGAGGCCAATATAGAGCTCAGGCTGTGGTTTCAGAGGGTGGAAGCGCCAAGCCTTGGCAGCTTCCATGTGGTGTTGAGCCTGTGGTTGCACAGAAGTCAAGAATTGGGGTTTGGGAACCTCTGCCTAGATTTCAGAAGATATATGGAAACTCCTGGATGCCCACTCAAAAGTTTATTGCAAGGATGGGGCCCTCATTGAGAACCACTGGTAGGGCCTTGTGGAAGGAAAATGTGTGGTTGGAGCTGCCACACAGAGTCCCTACTGGAAGCGCTGCCTAGTGGAGCTGTGAGAAGAGGGCCACCATCTTCCAGACCCCAGAAGGGCGGATCCACCAACAGCTTGCACCGTGAACCCGGAAAAGCCACAGACACTCAATGCCAGCCCATGAAAGTAGCCAGGAGGAAGACTGCACTCTGCAAAGCCACAGGAGTGGAGCTACCCGAGACCATGGGAACCCACTTCTTGCATCAGCATAACCTGGATGTGAGACATGGAGTCAAAGGAAATCATTTTGGAGCTTTAAAATTTGACTGCCCTGCTGGATTTCGGACTTGCATGGGCCCTGTAACCCCTTTGTTCTGGCCAATTTCTCCCATCTAAAATGGCTATATTTGCCCAATACCTGTACAATCATTGTATCTAGAAAGTAATTAGCTCGCTTTTGATTTTGCAGGCTCATAGGTGGAAGGAATTTGCCTTTTCTCAGATGAGACTTTGGACTGTGGACTTTTGGCTTAATGCTGAAATAAGACTTTGGGGGGACTGTTGGGAAGGCATGATTGGTTTGAAATGTGAGGACATAAGATTTGTAGGGGTCTGGGGTGGAAAGATATGGTTTGGCTGTGTCCCCACCCAAATCTCAACTTGAATTGTATCACCCAGAATTTCCACGTGTTGTGGAAGGAACCCAGGGGAAGGTCATTGAATCATGGGGGCCTGTCTTTATTCTCATGATAGTGAATAAGTCTCATGAGATCTGATGGGTTTATAAGGGGTTTCTGCTTTTGCATCTTTCTCATTTTCTCTTGCTGCTGCCACATAAGAAGTGCCTTTCACCTCTTGCCATGATTCTTAGGCCTCCCCAGCACCATGTGGAACTGTAAGTTCAATTAAACCTCTTTTTCTTCTCAGTCTCAGTTATGTATTTATCAGCAGTGTGAAAACAAACTAATACAGAAGAGGTACAGTTTCAATTTCCTGCATATGGCTAGCCAGCATTCCCAGCATTGTTTATTAAATAGAAAGTCCTTTCCCCATCACTAATTTTTGTCAAGTTGTCAAATATCAGATGATTGTAGGTGTGCAGTTTTATTTCTGAGTTCTCTATTCTGTTTCATTTGGTCTATATGCCTTTTCTACTATCAGTACCATGCTGTTTTGGTTACTGTAGCCTTGTAGTGTAGTTTGAAGTTGGGTAGCATGATGCCTCCAGCTTTGTTCTTTTTGCTTCGGATTGTCTTGGCTATTCAGACACTTTTTTGGTTCCATATAAATTTTAATTTTTTTTTTCTAATTCTTTGAAGAATGTTAATGGTAGTTTAATGGAAATAGCATTGGACCTATTAATTATTTTGGGCAGTATGGCCATTTTCATGACATTCATTCTTCCTCTTCATAAGCATGGAATGTTTCTTCATTTGTTTCTGTCTTTTCTGAGTTGAGAAATCGTTTGTAGTTCTCTTTGAAGAGGTCCTTCACTTCCTTTGTTAGCTGTATTCCAAGATATTTCATGCTTTTTGTAGCAATTGTGAATAGAAGTTCACTCATGATTTGGTTCTTTGCTTGTCTATTGTTGGTGTATAGCGATGCTAGGTATTTTTGCACATTGATTTTGTATCCAGAGACTTTGCTGAAGTTTCTTATCAGCCTAAGAAGCTTTTGAACTGAGATGATGGGGTTTTCTAGAGAGAGAGTCAGGTCATCTGCAAACAAAGATAATTTGACTTCCTCAGTTCCTATTTAAATACCCTTTATTTCTTTTTCTTGCCTGATAGCCCTGGCTAGAACTTGCAATACTATGTTGAATAGGAGTGGTGAGAAAGGGCATCCTTGTCTTGTGCTGGTTTTCTAGGGGAATGTTTCCAGCTTTGCTCATTCAGTATGATATTCGCTATGGGTCTGTCATATGTGGCTCTTGTTACTTTGAGTTATGTTCCTTCCATATCTAGTTTATTGATAGTTTTATGTTCCTTTCATATCTAGTTTATTGATAGTTTTTTAACATGAAGGGATGTTGCATTTTATTGATGGTCTTTTCTGCATCAATTGAGATAATCGTGTGGTTTTTGTCTTTAGTTCTGTTTATGTGATGAACCACATTTATTGATTTGTGTATGTTGAACCAACCTGGCATCCTGGGGATGAAGCCAACTTGAACATGTTGGATAAGCTTTTTGATGTACTGCTGGATTCAGTTTGCTAGTATTTTACTGAGGATTTTTTCATCAATGTTCATCATGGATATTAGCCTGAAGTTTTCTTTTTTTGTTGTATCCCTGCCTGGTTTTGGTATCAGAATGATGCTGAACTCATAGAATGTGTTGGGGAGGAGTCCCTCCTTTTCAGTTTTTTGGAATAGTTTCAGTAGAAATGGCATCAGCTCTTCTTTGTACCTCTGGTAGAATTCAGGTGTGAATCCATTTGGTCCTGGCATTTTTTATGTTGGTAGGCTATTCATTACTGCCTCTATTTCAGAACTCTTTATTGTTCTATTCGGGGATTCAGTTTTTTCCTGGTTCACTCTTGGAAGGGTGTATGCATCCAGGAATTGAGCCATTTCTTCTAGATTTTCTAGTTTATGTGCATAATGGCATTTATAGTATTCTCTGATGGTTGTTTGTATTTCTGTGGGGTCCATGGTTATATTCCCATCATCACCTCTGATTGTGTTTTAATGATTCTTTTCTCTTATTTTCTAGCTAGTGATTTATCCTATTAATTTTTTCAGAAAAACAGCTCCTGGATTCATTGATCTTTTGAAGGTCTTTTTGTGTCTCTGTCTCCTTCAGTTCAGCCCAGATCTTGGTTATTTCTTGTCTTCTGCTACCTTTGAGTTTTTTTTCCTCTTGGTTCTCTAGTTCTTTCAGTTGAGATGTTAGTTTGTTAACTTGAGATCTTTCTAGCTTTTTGATGTGGACATTTAGTGCTATAAATTTCCCTCTTAATACTAATTAGCTGCATCCCAAAGATTCTGATACATTGTCTCTTTGTTCTCATTACTTTCAGTGAACATCTCAATTTCTGCCTTAATTTTATTATTTACCCAAGAGTCATTCAGGAGCAGGTTGTTCAATTTTCATGTAGTTGTGTGGTTTTGAATGAGTTTCTTAATCTTGAGTTCTAATTTGATCGTGCTATAGTCTGACAGACTGTTATCATTCCAGTTATTTTGCATTTGCTGAAGAGTGTTTTATTTCTTATTAAGTGGTCAATTTTAGATTAACTGCCATGTGGCAATGAGAATGTATATTTTCTTGAATTTTGGTGGAGAGTTCTGTAGATATATGTCAAGTCCTCTTATCCAGAGCTGACTGAAAGTCCTGAATATCTTTGTCAATTTTCTGTCTTGATGATCTAGTATTGTCAGTGTGGTGTTAAAGTCTCCCACTATTATTGTGTGGTAGTCTAAGTCTCTTTGTAGGTCTCTAAGAATTTGCTTCATGAATCTGGATACTTCTGTATAGGGTACATATATATTTAGGATAGTTAAGCTTTTCTTGTTGAATTGAACCCTTTACCATTATGTAAGGCCCTTCTTTGTCTCTTTTTGTTCTTTGTTGGTTTAAAGTCTGCTTTGTCAGAAACTAGGGTTGCAATCCCTGCTTTTTTCTGTTTTCCATTTACTTGGTATATTTTCCTCCATCCCTCTATCCTAAGCGTATGTATGTCTTTGCATGTGAGATGGGTCTCCAGAAGACAGCATGCCATTGGGTCTTAGCTCTTTATCCAGGTTGCCATTCTGTGTCTATTAATTTGGGCATTTAGCCAATTTACATTTCAAGTTAATATTGTTATGGGTGAATTTGATCCTGTCATCATGATGCTAGCTGGTTATTTTGCAGACTTGTTCAGGTGGTTCCTTCATAATGTCACTGGTCTATGTACTTCAGTGTGTTTTGTAGTGGCTGGTAACATATTTTTTTCTATATTTAGTGCTTCCTTCAGGAGCTCTTTCAAAGCAGGCCATTGGTGATAAATTCCCTCAGCATTTGCTTGTCTTAAGAGGATCTTATTTCTCCTTTGCTTATGAAGCTTAGTTTGGCCAGATATTAAATTCTGGTTGGAAATTCTTTTCTTTTAGAGTGTTGAATATGGCCCCTAATCTCTTCTGGCTTATAGGGTTTCCACTGAGAGGTCTGCTGTTAGTCTGACAGGCTTCTCTTTCTATGTTTCCTAGCCTTTCTGTCTGTCTGTCCTTAATATTTTTTCTTTTATTTTTACCCTGGAGAATCTAGCAATTATGTGTCTTGGGGTTGACATTCTTGTGGAGTAACTTAATTGGGTTCCGTGCATTTCCTGAATGTTAATGCTGGCATGTCTTGCTATGTTGGGGGAAGTTCTCCTGGATGATATCTTGAAATATGTTTTCTGACTTGGCTCCATTCTCCTCATCTCCTTCAGTTACATCAATCAGTCACAGTTTCAGTCTCTTTAAATAATCCCATATTTCTTGGAGGTTTTGTTCATTCCTTTTCATTCTTTTTTCTCTAGTCTCGTCTGCATGTCTTGTTTCAGAAATATAGTCTTCAAGCTCTGAGATTCTTTCCTCTGCTTGGTCTATTCTGCTACTGATACTTGTAATTGCACTGTGAAGTTTTGTGTTGTATTTTCATCTCCAACAGGTTAGCTATGTTCCTCTCTAAACTGGCTATTCTGGCTAACACTTCTGTATTGTTCTATTATGATTCTTAGCTTATTTGCATTGGGTTACACCATGCTCCTTTAACTCGGCAAAGTTCATTATTACCCACCTTCTAAAGCCTATTTCTGTCAGTTCAGCCATCTCAGCCTCAGCCCAGTTCCATGACCTTGCTGCAGAGGTGTTGCCGTCATTTGAAGGAGAAGAGGCACTCTCTTTTTGAGTTTTTAGCATTTTTGCGTTGATTATTTATCATGTTTGTGGGCTTATCTACTTTCAATCTTTGAGGTTGCTGACCTTTGAATGGGGTTTTTGTGAGGTCTTTTTACTGGTTTATGTTGTCATTGTTATTTTTTGTTTGTTTGTTTTCTTTTCACTAGCAATCTACTCTTCCAAAGGGCTGCTGCAGTTTGCTTAAGGTACACTCCAGACCCTACAACTTGGTCCCTCCTGCATCTGATGGTATCACTAGTGAAGGTGCTTCACTCAGCCGTGGTTGTGGGTTCCTTTGGCTGTGTGCCACTCCCAGGTGGGTCATTGACCCACTATGCTTTTCTTTATTCTTCATGAGTTATTTGCCTAGTCAGTCCTAATGCAATAACCTGGACATTTCAGTTTAAGGTGCTGAATTTCCTTGCTAGTTTTATTCCTCTCCATGAGTGCCCTGGGCTGTAGCTGCTTCTAATCAGCCGTCTTGGCCCCTCCCTGAAAATCCCATTTCCAAATCTTTTAGTAATAGCCATCCTAATGGGTATAAAGTAGTATCTCATTGTAAGCTTAATTTACATTTCCCTAATTGTTTTATGATGTTGAGCATTTCTTTTGTATGCTTATTGCCCATCTGTATATCTTCTCTGGAGAAATGTCTATTCAATTACTTTGTCCATTTTTAATTGGATTGTCTGATTTTTTTATGATGATTTGAAGGAATTTTTGTATATTCTGAATATTAGCTCCTTATGAGATATATAATTTGCAGCCCATTCTATGGGTTGCCTTTTAACTCTGTTGATAGTGTCCTTTGATGTGCAAAGCTTTTTTTAATGCAGTCAATTTTGTCTATTTTTACTTTTGTTGACAGTGCTTGTTTTTTAGGTTTTTTTTTTTTTTTTTTTTTTGTCATAGCCAAGAAATCATTCCTAAATTTAGTGTCTTGAAGCTTTTTCTCTATTTTCTTCTAAAAGTTTTACAGTTTTAGGTCTTACATTTAGGTCTTTGATAAATTTTGAGTGATTTTGCATATATGGTGTGAGGTAAGGGCCCAACTTCATTCTTCCGCATGCAAATATACACTCTTCTCAACACAATTTGTTGAAAAGACTGTTCTTTTTCCATTGATGGTCTTGGCATCCTTCTCTAAAATGATTTTGCCATATATATGAGGGTTTATTTCTGGCATCTTTATTCTATTCCATTGTTATATATGTTTATTTTTATGGTGGTACCACACTGTTTTGATTACAGCAATTTTCTAGTAAGTTTTGAGTTTTTCTTTCTTTGAAGATTATTTTGGTTATTTGGGATCTCTTTAGACTCCACATCAATGCTAGGATGGATTTTCTATTTTTGCAAAAAAATGCCATTTGGACTTTTATAGGAATTGAATTGAATCTGCATTACTTTGTGTAGTATTGGTATCTTCATTGTCTTCCAATCCATGAACACAGGATATCTTTTCATTTAATGATGTCCTTTTTAATGTCTTTCAAAAAGGGTTTGCAGTCTTAAGAGTGCAAGGCTTTCACCTCCTTGGTTAAGTTTATTTCCACAAATTTTATTTTTTGAGGATACAATAGGATTGTTCTGAGGATTGAAAATAAATGATGCTGAGGAAAAATATACAGATACCTTATGCATAACAATTCCACACAATATACATAGGTACATCCCTCTCAAAAAGGTGGAGCATAACTTCCCACCATTTAAGTGTGAGGTGGCATAGTGTATTCCTTCCAAAGAATACAGTATAGAAAAGCTGAGGCAGTTGTATTTGTATTGAAACCTGACAGGCACTGCCTCATGCAGGTGCTCAAGGTTAGCATCAAAAGTGATAAGTCATGCTGATAGCATATATCCTTGATATGATGTGCTGAAAATAGTGCTTCCGTGTTCCTCTCCACAAAACCCATAATCCTAACCTAATCATGAGACAAACATCAGAAAAATTTCAATTGAGGGCCATTTTATAAAACACCTTGCCAGTACCCCTCATAATTGTCAAAGTCCTTAAAGAGAAGGAAAGTTTGAGAAACCATCACTGCCAAGAGTAGTGTGAAGAGACATGACAACCAACTCCAATATATTATACTGGAAAAGACCCTGTAACAATAATAAAAAAGAGAATATTAGGTAAAAAGTGAGGAAATCTGAATAAAATATGGACTTTAGTAAATAATTGCATCCTAATATTGGTTCATTATTTGCAACAAATATACTATATTAATGTAAAGTAATAATAGAGGATACTGGCTGTGGTGGATATGGTGACTCTTCACTATTTTACAACTCTTCTGTAAACCTATACATAGTCTATAATAAAAGTTTTATTTAAAAATTGATATATGTTAACATGACTAACCATTAAGGAAATGCAAATGGAAACCACAATGAGATATCATCTCATACCTGTCAGACTGGCTGTTATCGAAACTGACAAAAGGTAACAAGTGTTGGTGACAATGTAAAGAGAAACAAACCCTTGTACATCATTAGTGGGAATGTAAATTGGTACAGCCACTTTAGGAAACAGTATGGAGGTTTCTTTAAAAACTAAAATAGAGTTACCATATATATCTATATATCCAGCAATCCCACTTCTGGATATATAGCCAAAGGATTTTAAATCAATATGTCAGAGAAGTGTCTACACTTCAGTGTTCTTTGCATCATTAGTCACAACAGCCAAAACATGAAAACAGCCTAAGTGTTAATCAACAAATGAATAAAGTAAAAATGGCATATATACACAATAGAACACTATTCAGCCTTAAAAATGAAATTCCATCATTTGTTACAATATGGATGAATCTGGAGGACATTACGCTAAGTCAGAACAAATTACTGCATGATCTCACTTATATGTGGTACCTACAACAATTAGACTGAGAAGGAAAGAGTAGAATGATGTTTGTCAGAGATGGAGGGTTTGGGGGAGTGGGGATATGTTTGTCAAAGTTTCAGTTAGACATGAGAAATACGTCTTTTAAGATCCATGACACAGCATGTTGGCTATAGTTAATGTATTGTATATTTCAAAATTGCTAAGAAAGTATATTTCAAATGTTCTCATTGCAAAAAGTGACAAATATTTAAGGTGACTGATATGTTAATTAGAATGATTTAACCATTTCACGTTGTATATACAAAACATCATTTTATAATCCCTAAATATACACAATTATCATTTGCCAATTTATAATAAAACATAAAAAAATTCAAAAATAAATAAATAATATAAAAATGATTCATGGATGACATTAGCCTATTTAAAAGCTCAATAAAAATTGGTTCTAATTATGATGAGGTTTTTTGTTATTTGACTATATTGTTAAGCCAGATCACATCGACTCCCACATAATTTGATTTCTAATATAGATAATCCTGCAAAGTATATTTTGACCACAGGGATACTTCTTATTAAAGGATTTTTGCCTTTTTCAAGTCGTAATGCAATGGGGAAAGAATGACTTTGTCAATAAATGGTGTTCAGTCGATTGGAAATTCACTTGGAAAAAGTTATATCTTGACTCTTACCTTGTACCATACACTAAAGTGAATTCCAGATGGGCTTTACATCTAAATGTGAAAGACAAACATTAAAACCCATAAAGGAATATATAGAAAAAAAACTTGTTACTTTGAAAAAAGAAAAGTTTTCTTAAACACTACACAGAATTACTATGAAAGTTAAAATAATTAATAAAACTATCTTAAAATTAGGAATCTATCCAAACAACATTATTAAGAGACTATATTGGCAATACAAAAAGTAAGAGAGGATACTCACAATGAATACATTTGATAAACCTCTTTCGTAGTATTTATAGGTATTCTACAAACAAATATGTAAATGCTGAATAGAAAAATAGACAAAATACTTAAACAGATACTTCCTAGTTGAAAATATAAGAAATATTAGGAAAATATGTTCCTGAATGTTCATAGCAGCATTATCTGCAACAGATAACTATCCAAATGCCAATCAACAGTAAAATTGGGGTATATTCACAGACTCAAATACAAAAATAATAATTAGGAATGAATTAAAACTACATGTACAATTAGATAAATCCCACAAACAAAATGTTAAACAAATTAAAAAATACAAAAAAATTGTTTGAATGAATAAAAAAGCAAAACCTAAGTATAAGGTATCAGCAACAGATGCATGTTACATATAATGAGATTGATTGAAAGCAAATACATAGAAAAAGATGTATCATGTAAACAGTAAGCATATGAAACCTGGAATAGCTATATCAATATCTTATGACATTGACTTTAAAGAAAGAGAATCACTATTGAAAAAAGGGCATTTCATAACGATAAGGGCATTAATATATTAAAATGATATAACATTGCTAAATGTATATGAATCTAATTTATAGAACTTCAAAATGCATGAAGCAAATTCGACAGAATTAAAGGAGGAAATGGAAGGATATTTTTAAACTACCTACACGTAGTAATTAGAAAAACAAGTAGACATGAAAAAAATCTGTAAGGTTGGATGACATAAACAACAATATAAGCCACCTTAACTTAATTGGCATCTATAGACCCCTACACTGAACAACTATAGAATCACATTATTGTCAAGTATATATTGTATGTTCACCAAGATAAACTTTAGACTGAGTCTTAAGATAAGTTTCAATGCATTTAAGGAATTGAAATTATATTGAGTATGTTTTTTGACTGTATTAGTTTACTTGTCCTGTCAAAATAAAATACCATAGAGTGGGTGACTTCAATAGCAGAAATTTATTTCTCATGGTTCTAACCACTGGCAAGTCCAAGATCAAGGTCCTGGCAAGGTAGGTTTTATTCTGAGGTTACTACTGTTGACTTGTAGACTGTGTGCTCACATGGCCTTTCTGTGTGTGTTGTAGAAAGACCAAGATCTCTCTTTCTTTGTCTTTTTGTGAGGCCACCAATCCTATTGGATTAGGACCCCAACTATATGACCTCATTTGAATTTAATTACCATTGTATGCTTAGCATATATATGTTTATATATATATGAAACTAAGAATTAGTAACTTGTGTGAGTCATTTGACCTCAGTATCGTTAAAAAGGATAATACATAAAGTCCTCATAGAGTTTGTCCTGGGAATTCGAGGTCGTTTTTACATTTAAAAAGTTATCAATGTAATTTGATCTTACTAATAAAGGTGAGAAATTATATGATTATATGTCAACAAAAGAATTTTTGAAACTCCAATGCCCATTTATGATAAAAAATAGCAGCATACTAGGAATGAAAGAAAACTTCCTCAATCTGATAAAGAGTTTCTGTGAAAAAACATTATGCATCATGAGAAACACTGAAGAATCTTGCATCTTTAAGTGATAAGCCAGTAGCTGCTTTTAATGTCAACAAAGAAATTGGTGAAACTGTCACTTACTGTGTTTTAGGACCAAGACCATTGTATAATAACACGAGAACTTGAAGAAATTTGATACAGAAAATTGGATAGGAAGTCTTCTGGGATTACCTCCAAGATACAGACCAAAGCCCATTTGATAGTTAAAAGAAGATTCAACCTTCCTAACAGTGTCTTTCTGCCTGTAGCCAACAATTCAAGATGGTTAAGATGGTTAAGATACTCATGTAATTTCTTGGATTGCAAAGACCTTTTTTTAAAAAAAAAAACTCAATCCAAGAATATAACTGCATAATATTTCTGTCATTGTAATTTGATAACCTAATGCAATTTTCAGAATTCAGACAGACTGGCAGCCTACCTCTCTTTAAAATATATTTAGGTTTTGAAATATTTTAAAATAGAAATTATAATTTTCAATTTTTAAGCCAGTCAAAATTTACAATTGTTCAATCTTTAAATCAGTTTCAGAATCTGTGTCCTACCAGACTAAAATAAAAACTAGACTGCCTAATTAATGTAGTCACTTTATAAACCCCTCTATGTGTATCAGTAATGAGCATATATCCAAGCAGAAACAGAATGCAGGGCAGATTGGGTGGCCAAAAGGAGCTCACTTCACTGTCAAAACTCACAGCCTTTGCCCTCACTGTCAAGCAAGAGATGATATGCAATATGAATTGCTTTACATAACAGGTTGTTTCTTTTCTCGTTTTTCTCTTAGGGAAATTTTTATTGTTTTTATTTTCTTCTAATATTTTATATTTTCTTTTGTTGTTGAGAGTTAAGTTACTTATTTGAGGTGATGAAATTTCAACTTCATTTCTGGCCAAGAGAAATGTAAATCACCCAGGGATATTAGATTTGAGACTAGAAGCAGTAACTAAAAGACACTGTCTATTCTGGTGAAGAGTTATGTAGGTTTTAGCTTCTTAAGATATAGTTGCACTGCATTATATGACAATATTTTTCAACTGTACATAAGAGAAAGTAGGTGAATGTGCATTCTATGCAAACAATGTACAGAAAGTAGTAGAGGCCTGTTGTTTTTATATATTTTGAAATCCTGTTTGTCATTTTTTATGAGGAATTCAATGTCGAATCCAATGAACAACCACTTCTTAGGGGCTGCTGTGTGTTGTCTATCTCCAATCCACCTTCTGTACATTACGAGTGAAGGCACATGATTCACACTAGCAAGGGGCTGTATGACTCCCCTGACCACAGTGAATATATAAGGGTGAGTATATGGACCCTGGCTTTGGATATATGGGTGCTGAAAGACAGGGTGTTTTCTATTTCCGTGTAACAAATTACCACAAATGTAGTGACATAAAACAACACAAATTTATTTTCTGTCAGTTCTAGAGTTCGTAAGTCTAAAAGGAATCTCATGGGGTTAAAAACAGTGTCAATAGGGCTGGTTCTTTTCCTTGCATTTTCAGCTTCTCAAGGCAGACAACAACCTTGGCTTTTGACTGCGTCACTCCAACTTCTGCTTTCATTGGTACGACACCTATGCCGCCTGTGATGCTGCTGCCTCCCTCTTATAAAGACCCTTGAGATTACATTGAGCACACGCACATAATCTAGAATAAATTATCTCTGCATTTCAGGATCCTTAATTTAAGCACATCGGCAAAGCCCCTTTTGTTATGGAAAATAACGTATTCACAGGTTCTGAAGATTAGGATATGGACATCTTTGTGGGGAGCATAAGTTGGCCTACCCCAGTGTGTCTTTTTTAATTTCATAGTTGATATATTACTGTATTTGTAAGTTTAGAGTTATTAGCTGAGATTATTATTGACAAGTAGGAAGAGCTTTTCTTAAAGGCAATGATCAAAGGGAAATTGAGGGAGATCGAATCAAGATGGAGAATCAGAAGCAGCTGTAGCCGCAGCACTCACAAAGAGGAATGAGAAGGGGCAAGTGAATTCATCACCTTCAACTGAAATATCCAGGTTCTTACATATGGACTGACTAAGCAAACAACAGGGTGACTCACAGAAAAGGAAGAAAAGTTGGGTGGGGTGGCGGGCAGTGGCCCACCCACAGCAGCACAAAATCAAAGGGACTCCCACCACCGGCCAAAGGAACCAGTGAGTGATTGCGTGACCCTACCCAAGAAACCACGCTTCTCCTACAGATCTTTGTAATGCATGTATCAGGTGATCCCCTGGGTCTGATACACAGAGCTGTGTGGAGTCTCCGCAGAGCAGCTGCTCAGGCACATACAGAGGCCCAGTTTTACATACTCTGGCTCTGGGATCCCCCCCAGCAAGACAGGAATTCCATCCATATATATTCCTAGGAAGGGGGCTGAATCCAGGGAGCCAAACAGTGTTATTCCGCAGGCCTCACTTCCACCGCATCTCACAAGTTAAGACCCACTGGCTTAGAATCCCAGCCAGCCAATGGCAGTGGGTTGGAATCTGTCTAAGACGGGTGCGAGTTCCTGGAGAAAGGCATGGCTGCCATCTCTGCGGTTCAGTTAACTCAGCTGCTCCAGCCTGCCAGCTTTGGAGAATACAGGCAGTCTAGATGAGAAATGGTACCCCACAATGCAGCACACTTCCTCTGCCAAAAAACAGGCAGACTGATTTTCTGGGCAGGTTCCTGATACTGTTCTTCCTGACTGCATGAGACCTCCCAATGGGGGTCACCAACCAGCTTCTACAGGTGTGTGCAGGGCAGCAACAAGTCAGTACACCCTGAGGCAGAGCTTCAAGAGGAACAAGCTGGCCCCTATGTTTGCTGTTTGAGGGGATTCACTGGTGATAACTCCAGGTATGGAAGAAACCGAGGCCACTAGGGTCTGGAGTGGACCCCCGCAAATAGCAGCATCCCTGCTGTAGAGTGGCCTGTTAGATATAAAACAAACAAACAAAAAACAAAGAGGCTGGGTGTGGTGGCTCATGCCTATAATCCCAGCACTTTGAGAGGCTGAGGTGGGTGGATCACCTGAGGTCAGGAGTTTGAGACCAGCCTGGCCAACATGGGGAAACCCCATCTCTACTGAAAATATAAAATTAACAGCACATGGTGATGATGGTGCACATCCGTAATCCCAGCTACTCAGGGAGGCTGAGGCAGGAGACTCACTTGAACTCAGAAGGCAGAAGTGGCAGTGAGCCAAGAGCATGCCATTACACTCTGACCTGGGTGACAAGAGTGAAACTTTGTCTCAAAAAAAAAAAAAAGAAAGAAAGAAAGAAAGAAAAAGAAAAAAGAAAAGCAAACAGAAAACATCAACAAAATGACCCCATGAAAACCTCATTCAAAGGTCAGCAACCTCAAAGATCCAAAGTAGAGAAGCCCACAAAGATGAGAAATAATCAACACAAAAATGCTGAAAACTCAAAAAGAGAGAGTGCATCTTCCCCTCCAAATGACTGTAACACACTGCAGCAAAAACACAGAACTGGGCTGAGGCTGAGATGGCTGAATGACAGAATTAGGATTCAGAAGGTAGGTAATGATGAACTTTGTTGATCTAAAGGAGCAATGTAAAGAAGTAACCCAATGCACCGAAGATAAGAATCATGCTAAAACAATAAAGAAGCTGATAGCCAGAGCAGCCAGTTTGGAAGAACATAACCTACCTGATGGAGCTGAAAAGCAACACAAGAACTTCACAATGTAATCACAAGTATAAACAGCCGAACACACCAAGCGGAGGAAAGAATCTAGAACTCGAAGACTATCTTTCTGAAATAAGACAGGCAGACAAGAATAGAGAGAAAAAAAGAATGAAAAGAAACAAACAAAACCTCTGGAAAACATAGGATTATACAAAGAGACAAACCCTACAACTGATTGGGGTACCTGAAAGAAACAGGGAGAAAGAAACTAAGTTGGAAAACATACTTCAGGATATCATCCAGGAAAATAGATGATAGGAAGACAGGCCAGCATTAAAAATCAGGAAACGCAGAAACCCCTGTAAGTTATTCCACAAGAAGATCAACCCCAATATACATAATCATCAGATTCTCCAACGTCAAAATGAAGGAAAAAAATGACAGACAGAGAGAAAGTCCAGCTACCCTAGAAAGGGAAGCCCATCAAACTAACAGTGGACCTCCAAGCGGCTACAAACCAGATGAGATATGAGGCCAATATTCAACATTCTTAAAGAAAAGAATTCCCAACCCAGAATTTCACATCTGGCCAAACTAAGCTTCATAAGCAGAGGAGAAATATTCTTTTCAGACAAGCAAATGTTGTGTGAATTC
This sequence comes from Piliocolobus tephrosceles, assembly GCF_002776525.5. Classification (NCBI taxonomy): domain Eukaryota; kingdom Metazoa; phylum Chordata; class Mammalia; order Primates; family Cercopithecidae; genus Piliocolobus; species Piliocolobus tephrosceles. The sequence goes on along the minus strand of NC_045447.1, from coordinate 94,409,111 downwards.
ATCACCAACAGGCATGCCTTGCAAGAGCTCCTGAAGGGAGCACTAAATATGGAAAGAAAAAACTATTACCAGCCACTGCAAAAGCACACTGAAGTACACAGACCAGTGATACTGTGAAGCAACCACACAAACAAGTGCAAAATAGCCAGCTAGCATTATGATGACAGTATCAAATTAACACAACAATACTACCCTGAAATGTAAATGGGCTAAATGCCCCCAATTAATAGGCCCAGAATGGCAACCTGTATAAAGAGCCAAACCCATCAGTAGACTCTCTTCAAGAGACCCATCTCATGTGCAAAGACTCAAAATAAAGGGATGGAGGAAAGTTTACCAAGCAAATGGAAAATGGAAGAAAGCAGACGTTACAATCCTATTTCTGACAAAACAGATTTTAAAACATTGAAAATCAAAACAGACAAAGAAGGACATTACATAAAAGTAAAGGGTTCAATTAAACAAGAAGAGCTAACTATCTTAAATATATATGCACCCAATACAGGAGCACCCAGATTCACAAAGCAAGTTTTAAGAGACCGTAAAGAGACTTAGAATACACGTTAATAGTGGAAGACTTTAACACCACACTGACAATATTAGATCAAAGAGACAGAAAATCAACAAAGATATTCAGGACCTGAACTCAGCTCTGGATTAAGTGAAGCTGAAAGATATTTACAGAACTCTCCACCCAAAAAGAGCTGACTATATATTCTTCTTGGTGTCAAATGGCACTTACTCTAAAATTGATCACATAATCAGAAGTGAAACACTCCTCAGCAAATTCAAAAGAACTGAAATCATAAAGAACAGTCTGTCAGACCACAGCACAATCAAAATTAGAATTTAAGATTATGACATTCATTCAAAACCACAAAACTACATGGAAATTGAACACCCTGCTCCTGAATGACTCTTGGGTAAATAATGTAATTAAGGCAGAAATCAAGAAGTTCTTTGAAATTAATGAGAACACAGAGACAATGTGCCGGAATCTCTGGGACACAGCTAAAGCAGTGTGTCAAGATGGAAATTTATACCACTAAATGCCCACATCAAAAAGGTAGAGAGATCTCAAGTTAAAAACCTAATATCTCAACTAAACCAGAGAACTAAGAGCAAACAAACCCCCAACATAGCAGAAGACAGGAAATAAGCAAGTTCAGAGCTGAACTGAAGGAGACAGAGACACAAAAAATCCTTTAAAAATTAATGAATTCAGGAGCCAGTTTTTCAAAAAAGTAATAAAATAGACCACTGGCTAGACTAATAAAGAAGATAAGAGAGAATAATCAAATAAACACAATCAGCAGTGATCACCATTGACCCCACAGAGATACAAACAACCATCAGAGAATACTATAAACATTTCTATGTACATAAACTAGAAAATCTAGAATAAATTCATGAATTCCTGGACACATACAGCCTCCCAAGACTGAACCAGGAAGAAACTGAATCCCTGAAGAGACCAATAAAGAATTCTGAAATCAAGGCAGTAATAAACAGCCTACCAACGTAAAAAAGGCCAGGACTAGATGGATTCACAGCTGAATTCTACCAGAGGGATAAATAAGAGCTGCCACCATTTCTACTGAAACTATTCCAAAATATTGAAAAGGAGGGACTCCTCCCCAGCACATTCTATGAGGCCAGCACCATCCTGATAGCAAAACCTGGCAGAGAGAAAACAAAAAGAAAAAATTTTAGGTCAATATCCATGAACAACATTCATGTAAAATTCCTCAGTAAAATACTGGCAAACCAAATCCAGCAGCATATCAAAAAGCTTATCCAACACGATTAAGTAGGCTTCATCCCCAGGATGCAAGGTTGGTTCAACATATGCAAATCAATAAATGTGGTTTATCACATAAACAGAACTAAAGACAAAAACGACATGATTATCTTAGTTGATGCAGAAAAGGCCATCAAAATGCAACATCACTTCATATTAAAAAACTCTCAATAAACTAGATAAGGAAGGAACATAACTCAAAATAATAAGAGCTATATATGACAAATCCACAGCCAATATCATACTGAATAGGGCAAAAGCTGGAAGCACTCCCCTTGAAAACTAGCACAAGACAAGGACGCCCTCTCTCACCACTCCTATTCAACATAGTATTGGAAGTTCTGGCCAGTGCTATCACACAAGAGAAAGAAATAAAGGGTATTCAAATAGGAGGAGAAGAAATGAAATTATCTTTGCAGATGACCCGATTCTATATCTAGAAAACCCCATCGTCTCAGCCCAAAAGCTTCTTAAGCTGATAAGAAACTTCAGCAAACTCTGAGAATACAAAATCAATGTGCAAAAATTGCTAGCATTCTTATGCAGCAACAACAAGCAAGCAGAGAGCCCATGAATGAACTTCCATTCACATTTGCTACAAAAAACATAAAGTACCTAGGAATACAGCTAACAAAGGAAGTGAAGGACCTCTTTAAAGAGAACTGCAAACCACTGCTCAAAGAACTCAAGAGAGGACAGAAACAAATGAAGAAACATTCCATGCTCATGGATAGGAAGAAAATGGCCATACTGCCCAAAGTAATTTATAGATTCAATACTATTCCCAATAAACTACCATGGACATTCATTACAGAACTGGAATATCTATTTTAAAATTCATATGAAACCAAAAAAGAGCCTGAACAGCCAAGGCAATTGTAAACAAAAGAACAAAGCTGGAAGCATCACACTGCTCGACTTCAAATGATACTACATGGCTACAATAACCAAATTAGCATGGTACTGTTAGAAAAACAGACATGAAGACCAATGGAACAGAATAGAGAACTCAGAAATAAGACTGCACCCACCTAAAACCATCTGATCTTTGACAAACCTGACAAATACAAGAAACAGGGAAAGAACTCCCTATTTAATAAATGGTACTGGGAGAACTGGCTAGCCACATGCAGAAAATTGAGACTGGACCCCCTTTTTACACAATATAGAAAAAATTAACTCAAGACAGATTAAAGACTTAAATGTAAAACCCCTAACTATAAAAACCCTAGCAGAAAATCTAGGGAATACCATTCAGGACACAGTCATGGGGAAATATTTCATGATAAAAACACCAGAGCAATTGCAACAAAAGCAAAAATTGACAAATGGGATCTAATTAAACTAAAAAGATTCTGCACAGAGAAAGAAACTATCATCAGAGTGAACAAGCAACCTACAGAACGGGAGAAAATGTTTGCAATCTATCCATCTGACAAAGGTCTAATATCCAGAGTCCACAATTTCCTGGAAATTAAACAAATTTACAGGAAAAAACAAACAACCCATTAAAAAGCGGGGAAAGAACATGAACAGACACTTCTAAAAAGAAGACATAAATGTGACCAACAAACATATGAAAGAAAGATCAACATCCCTGATTATTAGAGCAATGCAAATCAAAACCACAATGAGACAGCATCTCACACCTGTCAGAATGGCGATTATTAAAATGTCAAAACAAGAGATGCTGGTGGGGTTGCAGAGAAAAAGGAATGCTTTTACATTGTTGGTGGGAGTATAAGTTAGCTTAATTGTGGAAGGCAGTGTGGCGATTCCTCAAAGACTTGGAAGCAGAAATACCATGTGACCCAGCAATCCCATTACTGAGTTTATACTCAAAGGAATATAAAATTCTATTGTAAAGATACATGCACACACACGTTCATTGCAGCACTATTCACAATAGTGAAGACATGGAATCAACCTAAATGCTCATTAGTGATAGACTGGATACAGAAAATGTGGTACATATACACCATGGAATACTACGCAGACATAAAAAGGAACGAGATCATGTTCTTTGCAAGGACATGGGTGGAGTTGGAAGTTGTTTTCCTCAGCAAACTAACGTAGGAACAGAAAACCAAACACCATATGTTCTCACTTATAAATGGGAACTGAATGATGAAAACACATGGGCATATGTGAGGAGGGAACATCACACACTGGGGCCTGTCAGAAGTGGGGATGGGAGGAAGGAGAGCCTCAGGAAGAATAGCTAGTGGATGCTGGCTTAATACCTAGGCTGTGGGATGATCTGTGCATCAGACTAACATGGCACATGTTTATCTATGTAGCGAACTTGCACATCTTGCATATGTACCCCAGAACTTAAAATAAAAGCTGAAAATAAATATTTTCTATGTAACAATCTCTGAATAAAAAAAATAATTGGAAATAGTAAGTGTTGGTTGGGGATATGGAGAAATTGAAACCTTTGTGCACTGTTGGTGAGAATGTGAAAATGGTTCAGACACTAGGAGAAACAGGATAGTGGGTCCTCAAAAATCAAAAAAATAGAATTACTTTGTAATCCTGTAATTCCACTTCTGGATATAGACCCAAAATAATTAAAAGCCAGGACTCACACTGATATTTGTACAATTGAGTTCATAGCAGCATTATTCACAAGAACCAATGGTTAAATTGACTGTAGTGTCCATCAACAGATGAATGGATAAATGAAATGCAATATATAAATACAATGGAGTATCGTTCAGCCTTAAAAAGAAAAGAGATTCCAGCATATGCTGCAACATAAATGAAACTCCAGGGACTTTTGCTTAGTGAAATAAGTCAATCACAAAAATACAAATACTATATGATTTTGTTTACAGTATTTCCATTTTGGAGATGGAAATGAGAATGGTGATTGGCAGGGGCTACAGGAAAGGGGAAGTGGGGAATTATTGTTTAATGGGCACACAGTTTAAATTTGGAAAAAGAAAAAAATTTCCCTAGATGTTTGGTTTTCCTCTAGTTTGGTCTTGAAGTCTCTCTAGAGAGAGTGGCTATAAACTCTAGCCCTGCCCTCATGGGACTCTAGGCATTGTGGATATTTATAGGGTGTCTTTTCTGGGATAGTTTTTTTGTTTTTTCTTTTTTTAATCTAATGCCTACATGGCCAACCTGTCACCACGTGTCCCTCTCACAGGAAACCTGTTTAAACTGACAGACACCTTTATGGCTCTTGTGTGACCTATGCCCAGTTTATTCCTACCAAGACAGGCACTGTATAGGAGAACCCAGATCAGAACAAAAGTTAGGTTTGGGTATCATCGGAGGCAAAACAAACCAAAACATGTGGGGTAACAGAAGCAGAGTATCACTTACAGATCCCAGAGATAAGAGAGCAACATGCTTCACAGGGCCAATGGGAAGGGGGAAAGCATCTGGGACTTGCTTATGCGATCAGTGGGTGCAGAACAATATATGTATATGTATATATATGTGTGTATATATATATATAGAGAGAGAGAGAGAGAGAAAGAGAGAGTGAGAGAGAGAGAGCAACTTCTGAACCAAAGTCTTTATTGGGGTCCAGAGCATTACCCAGGCAGGTTTTCTGCAAGCAGTTTGAATCGGTGGGTTTATAAAAAGTAGGTACAAGTTTCCTATAGTCACACTGTGACATAGGTGGTTGTTGCCATAAATCTATGCTGTCCACGTGGAATGTTGGGGTCAGCAGAGCAAGTCAAGTAGGTTGCATCTAGCTGCTTGATACAAGGAAGAAGGTGGTCACCAGGAGACAGATTCATAAAGTAGATTTCTGGGTCAAGCACCTAAGGAACTAACGGAGGCAGAGATGAGGAATTGTGTCAAGGGTGACAAAGCTCTGCTTCTGATGTGATAAAAAGTCAAGCTTATACTCAAAATGGAGGCTGAGGCTACATAAAATTACAAGAATTGACTAGTGATGGTTGTGCAACAATGTGGATGTACTTAATGCCACTGAACTGTATACTTAAAATGGTTAAAGTAGAATAATTTATGACATATGTATCTTATCATTTAAAAAATAAAGAATAAAGCTATAAAAACAATCATGTCGGCTGGGCGCGGTGGCTCAAGCCTGTAATCCCAGCACTTTGGGAGGCCGAGACGGGCGGATCACGAGGTCAGGAGATCGAAACCATCCTGGCTAACACTGTGAAACCCCGTCTCTACTAAAAAAAATACAAAAAACTAGCCGGGCGAGGTGGCGGGTGCCTGTAGTCCCAGCTACTCCGGAGGCTGAGGCAGGAGAATGGCGTGAACCCCGGAGGCGGAGCTTGCAGTGAGCTGAGATCCGGCCACTGCACTCCAGCCTGGGCCACAGAGTGAGACTCCGTCTCGAAAAAAAAAAAAAAAAAAAAAAAAAAAAAATCATGTCTCTGTAATTATTATTAATTTTGTATATTAATTTTTAAAAACATCTCAGAGATGGTAAGTAGCTATTCCAAGATCCTTCAGCTAATATTTGGCTTAATGGGTGTTATCTAACTCCAACATCATATACTTTTAACCACAAATATATATATATATATATATATATATATATATGTGTGTGTGTGTGTGTGTCTATCTACCTATCTAGCTATCATTAATTATGATGAAAAATCTATTTTCCTAAATTTTTTTTGCATACCCATAGAAAGAGGGTAATTCTTACTCCTAAGGGTTTTATAAATTATTGATAATTTTATATAATAAATCAACCTTCATGCAGGTATTCAAGTCCAAATTCTGGGTGTTATTTATGTTTTCTCTCCTATTTTTACCCATGTATGTAAACCATTATAAAATATCTTCAGCCCTATCTCCTTAACATCTCTCACATAGTTTCATCTCTCCCATTATCACTATTTCTAGCCTAGTCCAAAATACAATACTGTCCTAGACACTACTAATAACCTCCTGACGTCATTTTGTATCCCCCTTTAGACCTTCTGCACAGACCATATGACTCCAAAATGTACAAAATATATCATTCTTGAGCTCAGAAGTGGGCATGCTTTTTTTGCAAAGGACCAAATAGTAAATACTTTAGGCTGTATAGGCCATCTGGTCTTGGCTGCAAGTACTCAGCTGTGCCCAACTAGGATGAAAGCAGCCGTAGACAATAGATAAATGTAAACAAATCTGTGTAGCTTCACTTTGATATAACTTTATTATGAAAGCAGGTTGGTGACAAATTTGGCCCATTCTTTTTTTTTTTTTTTTTTTTTTTTCAGACCGAGTCTCGCTCTGCCACCCAGGCTGGAGTGCAGCGGCGCGATCTCGGCTCACTGCAAGCTCCGCCTCCCGGGATCACGCCATTCTCCTGCCTCAGCCTCCCGAGTAGCTGGGACTACAGGTGCCCGCCACCGCGCCCGGCTAATTTTTTGCATTTTTAATAGAGACGGGGTTTCACTGTGGTCTCTATCTCCTGACCTTGTGATCCGCCCGCCTCAGCCTCCCAAAGTGCTGGGATTACAGGCGTGAGCCACCGCGCCCGGCTGGCCCATTCTTAATCTAGTTTAAGACTCACCAATGAATTCCCATTGCTCTTAGAATGAAATACAAGTTCTTAAGCCTGACCCACAAGATTCTACAAGATTTTACATTGCCTATCTCCCCAAATTCTTCTTCCATCCACTTCGTATTCTGGCCACATACATATTTCTCTTTTTCTTCCCAATTGTATGAACATGAGCTTAATGTCAACATAAAGCCTACACATGAGTTTGTTATTCTGAATGGGATGGTCTTCTCCCAGATTTTTTGAACAGCTGGCTTCTCCTCAACACAACTTTTGTCCATACTACCTTTGAACAAAAGGCTTTTCTAGACCACCCAATCCAAAAATTTTCAGCTCTATTACTCTCTATCTAAATGACCCGACTTTGTTTTTAAATAACATTTGCATTTATTTGAAATGATTCAGTTTCTATGTTTATTGTCCAGGTTTTATATTCACCCCTATCTCACCTTCCTATTAGACTGCAAGCCTCAAGAGACAGGACCTAGACCTTAATCTATTGCCTACTATAGTCTCCGTTCCTAGCAAGTTCCTGTCACATAGCAAGTGCTTGCTAAATTGTTGATCACAGAAAAAAATGAAAGATATATTTTTGAAGAGGTTTATATATTTCCATTGTGTTTTCGATATAGAATAGTCCATTAATACCATAATTTAATATATCCCATAGCTAAATTCCCAAAGATTATCTCTACTCACAATCTAATAATCACAACAAGCAAATCTTATATTTGGGGTTTAATTATAAGCACAAAATGAATTTGTTTAATATATCACAAATTGACTATGTAATATGAAATTAAATTTTAGTGCTGTCATTACTCATCTCATAAAATCTTTTGATGGTTCCTAAATATTTTAGCTTAAAAATATTGTGCTTTTATGATGTTACAAACAAACAATGAAAAATTTCACACAGTACACAGACATGATATAACCATTTATACTGTTTTATATCTTAAAGGTCAATGTGTATGTTACTAACATTTTTGGTCTTTATTGCAGTTGATCATATTCTTTTAAATGTAACAGTTATCCTTTCTTTATATTTACATTTATGCTCATTTTTAAAGTAGGGACCTTTCTATCCAAATGTCACTTGTGCAATATAAACACGTCTCCATTCACAGATTTTAATGTATAGCTATCAAAATAAGCACCAAATATTATCTGTTTGCTTATAAATTCTGACTTCAGAATTTAAAAAAAAAAAAAAAAAAATCAGTTCCTTTTAGTTCTCTGTTTTTGCCAATAGGTGGCAATGAGTATTCCTCCTACATTTTGTTTATCGTAGTTGGAGACCATTGTAAGTAATGGTTGTTAACAGTGCAAAATTTTACTAACTAGTTACAGCAAGGGAACAGGGGAATATGATCTAAAAGGCAACTCATTCTTATCATCTAACAACTCTAATTGCTTAAATTTTTCATTATATATTAAGCTAAAATCATCCAATGAAATTTCTGTATTAATCCCAGGTCTATCTTGTGAGGCTATGCAGAATAATTCCATGATCATTCTACATAAAAGCCCTGTAGATACTGAAGTCTTATCTTTTCACATATGGCATCACAAATGTCAACCATTTTACATGAGACATGTCTTCAGATGCTATGTTCTGCTTGACCTTCTTCGACATCTTTCAATTAGTTTCTGTCCTTGTTAATATATGGCACCCAGACTTGATTACAATCTACAATCTATGCCAAATTCATGAGACTATTATCCAAATTTTTATGTATACTATATACCTATTAATGTACCTCAAAACTTTATTATCTTCTTTCGTCAAGCATGTCACACTGTGGCTTTTATAAGCCATATATACTTTTTTTTTTGAGATGGAGTCTCGCTCTGTCGCCCAGGCTGGAGTGCAGTGGCGCGATCTCTGCTCACTGTAAGCTCCGCCTCCCGGGTTCACGCCATTCTCCTGCCTCAGCCTCCCGAGTAGCTGGGACTACAGGCGCCCAACACCACGCCCTGCTAATTTTTTGTATTTTCAGTAGAGACGGGGTTTCACTGTGTTAGCCATGATGGTCTTGATCACCTGACCTCGTGATCCACCCGCCTCAGCCTCCCAAAGTGCTGGGATTACAGATGTGAGCCACCATGCCCAGCCAAGCCATATATTTTTTATAAGATCATCAGTCTTATTCCTATCTTCTATTTTGAAACCAACTTCAGATCTGTTCATTATCCCCGGTTATATTTTAACAATCATTCATGTTTTAATTCTTCCAAGTAGTTGATTAAACAATTTTAAGAGATTTTAATTGAATTTAAAATCAATATCTGCAATTCCAAGGTCTCAATCAGACATTTTATTGTTACTGTTTTTATAACTTCCACAACAGAACTACGTGAATTCACTTGGAACCATGTGAATGGCACAAATCAAAATTTTGGTAATCAGAGATCCCAGGTTTGACTGAGGCATCTCTGCAATGTAACACGCCTGAGTTAGATCATAGACTTTCATCGTGGACCTGTGTTATATGTAATTCTCACTATATAACACAAATTTCATAAAAACCCACTTTGCCATCAGCCAATAGCATAATCTTTAGACCATAATTTTGACCAAGTCAGTCTCTCCAGTTAGAAGTACCTGTATCAACTTCATTACTAAAATCACATAACCAACTAAAACTTTCTGAACAGTCTTTTAGATACTACCTTTTACAACCACTTCAATGGCCCACAAAGAGTCAATATTTCTCAGTTTCAATCTCTTGTTTTAGCTATAGCCCTATTTTAGTTCCTATTATTTAGAGCATAAATCATGGAGGAAATACCTCACAGCAAAATAAGCCTCCCATCAGTTTTGTGCCTCATGTTTACAAAGGCATCATTGCCTAATTACAGTTGTATTGGTCCACGAACCATGGCTTAGAATTATTCAGTATGAGGCAGTAACGGAGGCTTTGATGTAGAGCCCTTAATGCAAGACAATGCAAATGACATTTACTAGCAATTTTTTCCCCCATTAATGAACAGTACTTCAGGGAGTGTAAAGGCAAGAGGCATATAATTTCTGAACTATTTAAATTGCTAATTAGATCTGTACAGGAGGTGTATTCCTAATGCAGACAATTACAACGGCTCCTAAGTGTTTGCCTTACAGTTGCTAATTACTGCAGAAGCCAATTAATTGCTGTTGACTTTTTGTATTCTTTTGCATATCGCCAGTTAATATTTACATTTATAATGAAGACAAAATTGGCAAACACTGTGTCATTTTGTAATGAACAATTCCAGTGTCTAAACAATGAACACATTATCCTCATTTGTGCCTGAAGAGTGCAGCTGATTAGCATATGTTCTGTGCATGCTAGAACATTGCTCTTTCTTCTCAAGAGTAAAAACATCACTTAGGTGCAGGACATGCAGGTGCAATGTCTCCAGGGCTCTTGGAATTGGTGCCCACCATATGCCATATAGCAGAGAACAAAACAGCAGGTATAAAAAGGCATGAGATTGAAATGATCTGAGCTTCTCTATGTAGCAGAAGAATTAAGAGAATTCTGTGGACAACTGCAAATTTTTTGACAACTCAGTATCTCTGCTGCTTATCTATGCTGGAGTAACTTCCCATATTATGAAGATATCCTTCTATAGATGCTGAGAAGGCCAAATACCACATTTTCTAGCCTCCTTCATGACTGAAATTGGGCATTTGTTAAGTTCTATCAATTAAATGCACATTTCCAAATTTGTAATCAGGATCTAACAGGCAAAAGAAACAAGGAACACAATGGGTTGTTCTAGTCATAGTGGTGGTTAACAAGGATGATGCCAGTGGTACTAAGCATAACATCCAGTGTTTAATGCTCAAGGTATCAACAAAGAAACCAACAGCCAATGGCATTTGGTTGTGCACATGGAGTATTTTCAGGTATATTTCTTTTCCAGGCTTTGTATCCCTGTTGCCAGTCTTCTAACCCTCCTGGTGATTCTGAGAGCAATTCAGTGATTTTTAACTGTTTTTTCCTGTCAAAATCAGCCCTTTTTTTTTTTATTGGCTACTAACAAAAATTGCAGGTATTTTACAAGTTTGACAAGGGGAAGAGGATGTGTCCGTGGCCCAGAGTACCATATTTTATGTATTACTTGATTTATTTTATCAAATAATGTATTCAGATGTCTTCTATTGAGATCTAAAGGAAATGCAAATGAATCAATTTCTAATTTCATATTACCACCAAAAGCAAACAAACAAAACGCAGAACCACATATGTAGGTACACACCAACTTTCGTCTTTGTTTTTACCTGCCAAAGGGAGTAAGTTGGAAATAATTCTTTTTTTAACCAGCATATTTGTCAGAGTGTGTATTGCAAACAGCAGGGGCCTGAAGTGATTTTGTCAACCAGTTTTCCAACAGTGAAAACATAACTTTCATTTGCAACAACCTCTGGGCACTGCAAACAGAGGAGAGGTGGAAAATGACTTGAACGAGCAAAACTTCTCACTGCCTCATCCAGGGTAGACATACTATTCTACTATCCCACACTTCATTATTTCTCCTATAACACTGCAGTCAGGTATTAGAGAAAAGACAGAGTTAGAAAACAAGGATAAATAAATACAAAGTGAACAATTTAACTTCCACAAGTTAAAAGCCCCAAATAGATGAGAATATTAAAAAGAAGAAGGGTCTCTATATATATTATGGACACCCAAAGAAGTGATGTGATAAATGTTTGACAGCTTGATCTCCAAAAGAATATAAGAAGTAAAAAACTGTGATTGGTGCCATTGTCCTTTCCTTGATGTAAATACCACCACGGCCACCTTCAACATACTAATGGGACTTCACTGAATACAGAGCTGGGAGGAGATGTTCTGCAGCATATTATATAATATTTCCTCCATACAGATGTAAACATAAATTATGTGTGCAGATATAGATAACCCCAAAAGCACAGACAATAGTAAAATGTGGTGAATTAGTAAGCAATACGTTTTGAGAATTTATGATTTGTTTTAATATCACTTATTTGCTTATGTTTATATAATTTAAATTTTAAAGAAACCGTTTCTCAAAATTTATGAAAACTTTAACAATTGGTTTTTCAAGGGAACTGCTGTGAACTGGCATTAGCACACCACTGTAAAAAGCCTTGTATAATTAGCTGAGGCTAGGTGCTACTGCTTGCTCATTAGAGTTAAGTTTTATCAATTAAAAGCAAAGGTTTCAAAATTTACTTTGCTGGGTAATCCTCAAATGAAATCAACTTGAATGAATTTTGGCTAACTTGACAGTCTGTTCTCTGGCCTTTGAAAAATGCTTGTAGGGACAATCATAATACTGCTACGACTAATAATAATATATGACCCAATCATTATTACTTAAGTATGGCTTTAGAATCAACTGTAATGAAGTCATCAAAGGTGGATATTACATTATTCCTCAGGGTATTTTCATTCTGATGCAAAAAAACATAGAAGTAGCCCTTAGCTTATCATCATTCTCATTGAGATTTTAAACATCAGGCATTCAAAATCATTACATTCTTTTTTTTTTTTTCTTTCTTTCTTTCTTTTTTTTTTTTGAGATGGAGGTCTCGCTCTGTCGCTCAGGCTGGAGTGCAGTGGCAATCTCGGCTCACTGCAAACTCCGCCTCCCGGGTTCATGCCATTCTCCTACCTCAGCCTCATAATTAGCTGGGACTTACAGGCACCCACCACCACGCCCGGCTAATTTTTTGTATTTTCAGTAGAGACAGGGTTTCACCGTGTAAGCCAGGATGGTCTCCATCTCCTGACCTCGTGATCCGCCCGCCTCGGCCTCCCGAAGTGCTGGGATTACAGGCATGAGCCACTGCGCCCGGCCCAAAATCATTACATTCTTAATGAAAATAAGACACTTTGACGAAGTCCTCCATGCCTATATCATGCGCTGAATGATCTGACACTGATTAAAATGTTCATTAGCCATCAAAATAATGCAGTAGTCAGCCTGAGAATAACGCAAGGGGAGCAGAGGGAGACAGGGGTCAGTCTGTAGCCTTTGGTATTCAGCTCTATCTAAACACTTACCACATCTCTGTGTGTATACACATGTGTGCATTCGCATGTGTATATAAGAGTGTGTATGTATTTTTTATTAGCATTTTTCAAGCAAAGAAATGGAGGTTTTTAATATGAGTTTAAGCTACTTGTTTATTTTCAAAGTTGTTTGTACATTTTTCAAGATATTTTTGTCTAAAGATGATTTGTTTGTTAAAGCTTTGTTTACACAGATAACTTGATTTAACTTGATTGTATAGGTCTTGATAAGTATTTTAATGTCCTAATATGAACAATAATTAAAAGCAAGACAGTCCAGGCATTAACATCTTGTGAAGGACAAAAAAAAAAAAAAATCAAGAAACATTTTAAGAATCTTTATCTGTGGTACATGGCGTGAACATATGCCAGATAAGAAAGCCTACTGTGTATTAGTAGAGTGAAAACGAGAATGTTTGGCCTCTGAGTTAAGCAAATCCAGTCTCAGAAACATTTACAGATCATTTTGATTCTCCAAGTTGCCAGAGTTTTGCTTATTATACTTGAATTTCTCCCTTTCTCCACTTCTTTATATGTTTAATTTCATGCATTAATTGCTTTGAAAGTTCTCAGAAAGTAATAACGTTAGCTTCATGTTATTCTTGTCGTTTCCAGATTGCAAAGCCAGAGATTCCTAAAAACAATTTCTCTTCTGATGAGGCCACACGTGTTTCGCCTCTGACGTTTCACTGATGCAAGGACACTGTGATAAATCAACTTCCCATGTAATTACAGAACCTAAATGTATAACATCCATCAAATAACTGTTTCTGTTTTCTCTCTCTCTGTTCTTTTGGCCCTTCCTTCTCAGGAATTAGAACAGGCAGGCTGGATTTGTACCTGCTCCATAGTGCTTCCAGGTTTTCTTTAGGTCCTCAGCTTCATCCTGCTCCAGGGCTGGGTTTTCCCGTGTGTCTCCCTCTCTCTTTCCTCCTCCAGTCTCATCCCACCAACTTTATTTGAGAAGGCACTCTAGCCCTTAGAGGGAAAAGTTTAATTGTAATCAAACCTTTACTTGAGTGTATCAGTAGAATGAAATTTAAAGGAAAGGGCTATTTTGAAAAAAAAAAAAAAATGGAATCCTTAAAAAGAAATAAATTATGAACTTAATTGACTCAAACTAATTCACTGCCTTATGCAAACTGGGCAAGCCTCCTGTCACTCTACAAGTCTTTCTCTGTGAACTTCTTGCCCCTCAGCTCTGATTCTCTGAGCATAGAAAGAATGACATAATTTAGGTTGAACTAAAGGTCATTTGGAGAGACTCCAGCTGTCCGGTTAACTAAACTACAAGGATAAAGGATCTGGGGATCCCTCTTAAATTTAATTTTCTGTATTGTCACTAACTTGTAGTTATGGATGTGTGAATTTCTTGCTGAGTTTCCTTGGCCTCATCTCTAGTATAGTGAACACCTCATACTTCTCATTTGTGCTTTGTTCTCACCCAGCATGCTCTTTGTTTGGAGTTGGTGGTGATGGATGCATGTGGCATAAAAAAACCCTACGAAATCACTCAAACAGAAGGAACAGGAGAGGATTAGAGGAAACCAGCTGGCTAGAATGAAATTGGCAGAGTTCAGCCAATGAAAGTCAACTTGCCAAGATTTAGTCTTCTGTTAGGTCATCTGTTTCCTCCTAACTAAACAACTTTTGGATATTTATAGACATAAATGAATTTTTATTCTCCACAATCGCCAATAACTTGTCATTTCTGGTATTTGAATGTCAGTCATGGGGAAAAACAAGGACTTGTATATAGAACACTCAAATGTAGTCGCCTACAAGTGGAAAACAAGGAACAGATATATTATTTTTCTATACTGAATGCCAAACCAAAACAGAATTTGTGGAGACTTTATAAAGTTGGCAGACATTATACATATTGCTGGACAGCTGCATGTTATTTATAAAACTTTCCAAAGTTTAAGTATTTTTGAATATGTACATTTCCAGTCCTCTGACTTCAGGCTTCCAAATGACCTGAATAGTCTATAATCACTTTCGGTGACAAGGTATTTTTTTCACCATGTCAACTTCAACCCAGGCCTGACTCTCAGAACGCGAAGCTCAAAGTTCAATTTATACCTCTCCTGCTGAGGCAATTAGCTTCCTTTATTTGTTTGCTTATTTGTTATTTAGCACATATCTCTAAAACTTATTTTTGCATTATTTTCATGCAAGTTGCCTTATGATTGCATTGATTTCTGATTTTTCTTGGAAGTTCAAAAAAGTCAGGGTGACTTTCAGTTTATTATCACCTAGAACTAATTTTTGTTATATGTGAGGGAATGGAAAAACAATGTGGGAAGTGTGTGTGTGTGTGTGTGTGTGTGTGTGTGTGTGTGTGTGTGTGTGTGATGTTTATATACATGAAGAGACACATATAAAAGTACATGTGTACCTTTTGACTTTTGTACATGTAACTGTCATGATGGTGTCTACTTTTCAGTGACACAAAATGTCCATGATCTACAGTAATTGGTATTTTGCTAAACCATGAATTTAAGTGGCATGGGTCACAAGTGTAATGAGCAACCTCTCTATCAATAGGACCATTATGGTTTTTCGGTTTATGGGGTGTACAGCAACTTTTGTCCAAAAAATTTGTTTTAATTTTTTAAAAAATATATGAAATTCAACACTGTAAAATTTTGCTGAAAATGTTGCTAACTTATGGGGTGACAATATGTATAGGAAATATGACTTTGGGGGAAAATGTGCTTCAGACATAGCTAATAGCTCATAAAAATATTTCCTGACGAGGCATTAAGCATATTGAAACTACATGAAAGCCTTGATTATTTTCTCCTTCACATTCTAGAGCAGAAGTTACAAACTCTAAAATTTCTAGAGCCCAGGGAGGTCGTGGTGTCAATGAGCAAACGGAACTAGGTGCAAAAAACATTCTGAGAGGTGAAGAGTAGTGGAAAACTTGGGAGCATATACCACGTCTAAAGAACAATGGATATTTAAATTCAAACATCATGGGTGATTTCCAATTTTTTTAGGAAAAGCCATAAATCCAGATTTATAAGCAAGATTATCCAATTTGTAAATATCAGCTTAAATGACCAAAAAAAAAAAAAAAAGATTGTAAGTCGTAAAAAGAAAAATCACAGTAGCCAGCTAGTTTACAACTTCTGACCTAGTACCTGCACAAACACATACATATATACTTAGAGAAAAATGATGAAGGTATTTATAAATTTTCAAGCAGCTGAAAGGATCTTAATCAGAAGAGGTAACTAGTTGATGTTCTCATCTCTCACTCATAAAAATAGGTGCCATTAAAAGCAGCACATCAGACTGACTACTCATTGCCAAATCAGCATCACCACCATCTCCCTCAAAGATTTCATCTCTATTATGGAGGAGAGGCAGGAGCAATAATTTCCAAACACCCTCCATGAATGATAGCATTTGCCGATGAGAGGCACTTGCACAAGAAGGGAAAGAGAGGTCATTATTCTCTGGAAGCAGATCTATCCAGACATGTGGGATTTGATTCATGGGAACTTTTTGGTAGGCTCTTGACAACCACCCTTTTGCTGCCACAGACGGGAAATCATTGGTGGGAATTTCCCAGCAATTCTTGAGAACTGCAACAGCTTCTTGGGACAACCATGAGAACCACAAGATTCAGAGTAAATCCGTAGTGGATTCACACACTTTTGCTTTCTAAGCTTTTCCTAAACCTCTTGTGTCTTATACTGAAACCCTTTGTAACTGGAATACATAGACTTGCTTCCATTTCTTAACCAAAACCATGACTGTTCAATGCAGCCTCTGAAACATGAGGAATATGTAAGTGGTTTTCTTAGATTAGTTAGAATTACAGTGTTGTAGAGTTAAAAATAATGTAGTTGTTGGAATTGACTTCATTATTAAATGAGATCAGGAATCATGTTCTTTTCTAAGTATTCGATTCATTTATTTGCCCAGATACAGTTCATTTATTCAGTAACATATTTTTATTTGCCTGAACATGCGGTAGTTGAGGCAGGTGGGTGCAGGATCGTGGGAATGTTGGTGAAAAATAAAGATTATTGCAGGTTACTGTGGACCTCTTTGTAAGTAGAACTAGCTCCATACAGACTGCTTCCCTTTATCTGTCACTCTCTGTTTTTTTTTTTTTTTTTTTTTACATATGCACACACTCCCACACATAGTCTCATACTATTTAATCTTCTTAATTGTAACACATTCTTGCTGTAACTCACATTAGTATTATTTTAAGCAGCCATTTATTTATTCAATAAATGTTTAATGAACGCCTACTAGGTACTACATATCCTTTCTAGGGATTTAGGTTATTGGAATACAACAAAGTCCATGCCTTTATGGAGTTTACATTCTAGCAGGGAAAAACATAATAAATGCCTTAATATTAATAAATATGTAATAAGCATAAAGAATTCAAAAGGGATGAGATAGAAGATCAACCTGTGGAAGGCCAGATATTTGAGAAGGGCTTAAATAAAGTGGTCTACTAGTATAACAAGCAGGGAAGAATGAGGAAAGAAATGGGGCTACTTGTTAGGTGATAAAGTCCAAATAGGAGCAGAACCCAAGGTCCTGCAGGCCCTAGCAAGGATGTCAGACTTCATTCTTAGAGAGGAAAAGACAAAGAAGGGGTTTGTGCAGAGAAGTAACCTGATCTGATTTTCGGTTTTAACATGATCATGCTAAGCAGCTTTGTGGAGGTTTGAATGAGAGGTCACGAGGAGAAATGTATGCAGTGTAAACTGAATTTTCCACCTTTGTTTTGCCAGAGTATTAGTACCCTTCAGCCCTCAGTGTCTTCATCTGTAAAACAGAAATGTTATGGGAATTAGATGAGTTAACATGTAGAGGACATAGAGCCTCATTGGCACATGTGAACCAGCAGGGGTAGTGGCTGTGGCAGTAACAGCAGCAGCAGCAGCAGCAGCAGCACAGCCACCTCAATCCTCTGCTGGATTGTAAGGCCCAAGGCCAATTTAGTATTTATCCTACCAAATTTTTCCCTGTATACACAAACTACCCTACACAAATCATTTTACTGACTTTTCTTTTGGTACATGCTTTTTTTCCTCTGAATCTTTTACTTCCTTATCCAGTAATATTCATGGACATTCTATTACATCAGTGCAAGTGGGTCTATATAAATTGTTTAGTATTGCATAGTACCCTATAGTATAGAGACACTATAATTATTTGACATTTTCTGTAGGTTTTCTCCTTTTTTTTTTTCTGGCTATGACATAAAGCTGTGATTATTGTGTATCATCATGTACCATTTGTGCATGAGTTACAGTGAAACAGACTCCTAGAGGCTGGATTGATGGCTTGACAGATATGTACACTTTAATTTGGATTGTCACTACCAAATTACACTTTTAAAAGCTTGTTTTGATTTACAGCCCTATCAATTGCATGTCCCAGAGCCTTTTTCACATAATCTTAGCAGCTATATTATTTTTAAACTTTTGATGGTCTAAAGTAAAAAATGTATATATCATTACTATTTTAATTTGCACCATCCTAAACAACAGAAATATTAGGCATATTTTTCTATTTTTGTTGACTCTTCTGATTTGACTAGCCAAGTTGTGACTTTTGTGCATTTTTTTTTCCATTATTTGGTACTTTCCCAATTTGTAAGAGCTCTTTTTATTTAAGCAATATTAATGTTTCATATGTTTTATATATTACCCATATTCTCTTCTCATGTGCCATTTGTTTATAACCTTAATTGTGGTGACTTTACCTGATTTTCAAAATTTTGGGGTAGTCAATCCATCAGTCTTTTATAACTTCTGACTTTTTTTGCATTGCTTCAAAAAGCCTTCCATATTCAAAAAGCAATATTCTTCTAATATTTTACAACTGTGAAGTGTTTATGTGTGGATAATTGATAAGCTTGGAATTTATCTGAGAGTGGATGGGTTAGGGGCACAATTATTTCAGATTAAAGAACCAGCCAAATATTTAAAAAGAATTATTTTCTAAAGTGGAAATGTGCTTTATCTCCAGATCTAGTTATAAAACCACTATGTGATAGTCGATACTCTCTCTTCTCTGTACCTGTTGGGTAGGCTGTTTATATCATTGTGAAGCTAGAAGGAACCTGGGTCCCTGAGCCACTGCTAGAAAGGAAGCTACTAGGGAGAGGTTCAGATTCACACTGTTCTGTGAGCAAGAAATATGTCTTTATTTGTTTAGGAACTGTGATACGGGGTTTATCTGTTACTGCAGGGAGAATGAGCTTGTCTTTGCGAATGCAGGCACCAAATATAAGTAACCATACTCTGGTATGCTCTAAATGTACTGTAAGATTTCTGAAGAATGGAAAGACATCTGCATTAACAATAAAAATTAATAATTTCATGAAGTTCAGAGATTTGAAAGGTAGAAAATGAGAAGAGCACATAAAATTGTGGAACCCATGTGAGGGCTACAGGTGACAAAGTGAGAAAACAACAGAAATATTCTTAGGGAAGGATCTGGAAGCAAGGCTATATAAGTAGAGCAGACACGGACTATTAACTAATATGAAAAAGCTAAGTTAAAATAGAGACAACTAAATCAAGCGAAGTGTTCCATAAGGTGTTTTCTGGGAGGTAGTTATTTTCTTGTCTTGAGGAGGTTTCTCTTTTTCCTGATGATTTATTCTGGGCATTGTATCTGTACACAATGCTTCTGTATCAACTGAGAGAGTCATGGCCCAGGCTACCCTCCTCTATTGATTGCTGTCCTCCTGGCCTCAGGGGAACCACTTGTCACCTCATAGTGACTATGATATCTACTACTGCAGAGGAGAAAAAATTCTTAGCTGTTGCAAAACATTTTCTAGTGATTTAAGGATCTAGCAGTCTACCAACTTACTGTTATAATGAGCTGTGGGGCTTTTCCCTTGGATTTTGCAGGACGTGTCCTTGAATTATTTATAACAGAGCAGCCACCTGCTTGCGACTGTTTTCCATTTTGTCTTGTGTTCAATCGGCCTTGTCAGTGGCGTTGCGAGTACAGTGGCACTCTGCATTGCACCCTTCAACCCCCTATTAGAGCAGTGCCGACAGTGAGCTGCCACACACCTTAAAAGTTCTATTCCACTACAGCCATGGCCTTTGTCTAAATAGATAGTTCTATAAGCTTCATTATGAAGAGAAATGCTGGTTCAATTGTTCAGTGAGGTGCTGTCAACTCCAGTGCTGAGAAAAGTCTTTCTCTTTTCTTCTTTTCTGGAAGACTGAAATTTATGAATATACATGCTTGTGTTGACAAAAAGCAATTTGGGTGGTGGGAAGGGAAAACCAACCCACCTGCATTCCAAATACAGCCCTGTGCTGGCAAACAAGCAATGCCTCCGCTCTTTTCTCCTCCACTTTAACAAAAAGAAACATTACATGTTTGAGTAGACAACAAGAGGTACCATTAAGATTCAGAAAATTGAAAACCTAGACTGCAATAAAAAAAAAAAAAAGATAGTCACAGGGGAATTTGTAATGGCTTCCCACGTTTTAGTGGAATACTTCCGTTTTTTATTCACCTCGCAAACAGTGTTCACAAACAACAGCAAAGAACAAAAGCTGTGATTTATATTTGTGGACAGGTATACACGCACCCCTGACCTCCTGCTGCCTTCCTCACCCTTCGTACTAGAAGCAATTTATGGAGGCTGGTCTAAATAAACATTAAGGAGGCAAGGCCACAGACTGACAGCCAGGAAAATCGATGGTCTCCAGAAACCAGCAAGTAGGATCAATAAAAGAGATTAGGCATCACAAGCTAGTGTAAGGTCGTTACAGGTAAATGTGGCTTGCTCATCATCTGACAGGGTTCTCAGCAACAGGATAAAAACTCATATAAACAGAAGCACACAGCGAGCAGCCAATGGTGGCTTCTCCTGGGTTGCAGAGACTGATGGATGACCCCAGAATGAAAGGGATTTATATAGGGGCCTAAGGGATTTGTCATCTGCTCTTCCAGCAGTGGGGCAGCTCAGGAATGGGGCAGGAAGTAATGCAGCTATATCCTTTGAAAAGTCTCTCTGTGGCTGGGCGCGGTGGCTCATGCCTGTAATCCTAGCACTTTGGGAGGCTGAGGCAGGTGAATTGCCTGAACTCAGGAGTTCGAGACCAGCCTAGGCAGCATGGTGAAACCTTGTCTCTACTAAAATACAAAAAATTAGCCTGGTGTAGTGGCGTGCTATTAGTCCCAGCTATTCGGGAGGCTGAGACAGGAGAATTGCTAGAACCTGGGAGATGGAGGTTGCAGTGAGCTGAGATCATCCCACTGCACTCCAGCCTGGGCAACAGAGTGAGACTCCATCTCTGAAAAAAAAAAAAAGAGAAATAAAAATAATAAAAAAATAAAGAAAAATCTCTCTGCTTTTGCTTCTCATAAGTTAGCTTTCTCTGGATTTATTTATTACTCCTCTCTGAACACAGACCAGCATAACTTAGCCCACTCTGTCCTTCTATGCACACACACACACAAACACACAGAAACAAACACACACACTCACCTTCAACATTTCTTAACAGGATTATTTATACTCAAATGCACAGTAAGTATGAATGGGAACTGCTATGATGCAAACTTAACTCTCTTTTCATATGTCTCAAGAGAAAATCCATGCACTCATAACTTAAAACATTAGATTGTTAACTTGCAAGCTGAAGAATGAAGGATAATTACATTCTTGAGTTTGCAAGTTTTAATGTCCAAAGCTTGTCAACAAAAGAATGAAGTATAATTATGTTCTTGAAAAGCAGGGATACTAAGAGGAAGAACCAAGGCAAAATAGATTTTTCCTTTTTATGGAACAGGCCAGTTAGAACTTAAAAATTCAAATCTTAGCTTTGTGGGAATGCTTACTTTAAAACCAAAATCATGCTTTGTTTTGGCTGAGAATTTTCATTTTAGAAATGGGGGTAAGGCCTCTGTCTGACAAGAATATAATGGAACCACAGATGAGGATGAGTATAGGAAGAGAAAGTTTAATTTCCTTGATCACTAAAAGACAATTGGAATTTTAATTGAATTTTAATCTTGGGACAGGATAAAGAGAGGCTAATGTTCTCAGTAGTGGTAAATGAAGAAAAATATCACACTGTTTTGCTTCCCTTGAATCTGTGGCTTCCCTCCGTTGGGACCTCCCAAACTGACCTGATGCCCTGCTTTGACTGATGTGATGTGGAAGGTGTCATGTGAGTTCTCATTTTAAGTTTCAAGACGACTTAAAGCTTATTCTCTTGATGTTCCTGGATAACACAATGTGAACAAACTCAATGCCATGGTTTACATGTCCCCTTCAAAACCTATGTTGAAATTTAATTGCCATTGTAACAATATTAAGAGGTATGTAGTATTAAAGATGTGAGGTGATTAATGGTGTTATTGAGGGAGTGGCTTATTTATTACAATAATGGGTTCCTGATAAAAGAATAAAGTTTGCTCCCCCATTCCTCTGTTTCACATTTGCCTTTACATCTTCCACCATTAGGTGATGAAACACAAAGGTCCTTGCCAGATATTGACACCATGCTTTTGGACTTCCCAGCCTCCAGAACTGTGAGAAATAAATTTCTTTTCTTTATAAATTACCCAGTTTGGGATGTTCTGTTATAGCAGCAGAAAACTGACTAAGAAATAAAATTAGTACCAACATGGGACTATTGCTATAAGAAATACCTGAAAATATGGAAATGGCTTTGGTTTGGAACTGGATAATTAACAGAAGCTAGAAGAATTTGGAGGAGCAGGCTAGAAAATGCCTATATTGCCATAAAAGGAGCATTATAAGCAACCCTGGTGAGAGCTTAGAAGAAGAGGAGAGCTATAGGGAAAAATCTGAATATTCTTAGAGATTACTCAAATAGTTATAACCAGAATGTTGGTAGAAATATCAGAAGTAGAGACCATTTTGATGAGGTCTAAGACAGAACTGAGGAACCAGGAATTAGAAACTGGAGTAAAGACTGTCCTTCTTATACAATTGGTAAGAACTGATGGAATTGTGTTTGTGTTCTGGGACTTTATAAAATGCACAAGTTAAAAGTGATATACTAGGTAATCTGGCATAAGAAATATCTAAGCAGGAAAAATGGCTACTTTTAACTGCATACAGTAAGATGCAAAAGGAAAAAGTGACTTAAAGGCAAAATTTCTAACTAAAAGAAAAGCAGAATAAAATTATTTTGAAAAATTGCAGCCTGGCCATTTAAAGTACGAAAAAACCCTGTTTGGGAGAGCAAACCAAGGATGTGGCCAAGCCATGGTTTACTAGGAGATGATTAGGATTAGAAGAGATCATCAAGACAGTTACAGAATGATGCCAAAGGCATTTCTGACATCTTTAAGGCTGCCTTTCCCATCACAAACCCAGAGCTCTAGAAGGGAAAAATGGTTTGGGGGAACTAGGACATCTTCCATGGAGTCTCTGCCCAGAATTGCTTCAGGTCTCTGCATTCTACAGTCAAAAACAAAACAAAACAAAAGAAACAAACAAAAACACTTGGCCACCTGGGTCATGACTGAAGCAGACCCAGGTGCAGCTTGACCCATTGGTCTGTAAAGTATAAGCTATAAATCTTGGCAGCATCAACATGGTGGTAATTCTGCAGGAACGTGGAATGCAAGAGCTATGGAGACATGGCTCTCTCCACATAGATTTGAAAGGATTTTGCAAACAGCCTGTGGGACCAGACAGAGACCTGTTCCAGCAGCAAGGCCCCTGCAAAGAGACTCTACTAAGGCAGTACCAAACAGAAATGCAGGGTTGGGGCCCCTACAGAGAGTCCCTGCAAGAGTAATGCTTAGTTGAACCATGAGAGTAGAAAAGTGGCAGGCATGAGACTTTAACCTGAGAATTGATGGATGGACTGAGCCAGCAAAGCCATAGAGGTAGCACTACCTGAAGTCTTGAGGTCCCAATCCTCACCCCAGTATGCCCAGGATTAAGGATATGGAATCAAAGGAGATTATTCTCCAGCTAGAAGATTTAACATTGTTTCCCCTCTTTGATTTTGGACTTACTTAAGACCCTTCTTGCCTATTTCTCCTTTTTGGGGTAGAAATATCTATCTTATGCCTTATCCGCCATTCTATTTTGGAAGCACATAACTTATCTTGATTTTATAGGCTCAAAGCTGGAGAAGAATTTCACTCAGGATGAATGTACCTTGATTTTCACCCATATCTGATTTAGATTACTCTGGACTCTGGACTTTTGAGTTGATGTTGAAATGAGTTAATAATTTTGGGGCTATTGAAATAAAATGTATGTATTTTGTATGTGAGAAGGACATGAAAAATTTAGGAGGGTCGGGGTGGAATGCTGTGCAAAACTCATGTTAAAATGTCATTGCCATTGTAACAGTATTAAAAGGTGAAACCTTTAAGAGGTGATTAGGTTATGAAGACCCTGCCATGGTGGATAAATAAATGTCATTATTTCAGGAGTGAGTTAGTTATAAAGGGAGTGGGTTCCAGATAAAAGGATGAATTCATCCTCTTGCTGTCTCAATCTTGCCCTCTGTTGCCCTTCCACCTTCTGCCCTGGGATGATACAGCATGAGGACTCTTGCCAGATGCTAACACCATGCTCTTGGACATCACAGCCTCCAGAACTATGAGAAATGCAATTATTTTCTTTATGATTGTCCAGTCTGTGGTTTTCTGTTTTAGCAGCAGAAAACAAATTAAGGCACTCAGGCTTGGTTGCTGAATGCTAAGCTTTATGTGCTCAGTTGCTCCTGACACCCTGTCCAACCACAGTTATGTGGGTAAGACCATCCTAGATCACCTAGCTGGTCACTGAACTATCAGCTGACCACATATGTAGGAGCAAGTACAGTCAAGAGCAGGTAAGTCAGCTCGGACCAGAAGAACTGCTCAGTCAACCCGCTGGGTCATTATCTAAATCAACTGCTGCTGTTTTACATCACTGTTTGGGGATAGTCTATTATGCAACAAAAGCTAACTGATTCATCCATTAGGTAAATGTTAACTGCACAGTAGTCCTGGGAATGGTGAAGGGGTTCACCTTAGTTTTGTCTGCATTTTCTCATTGTTCCTAGCAAAATACATGACCTAAACTTTCTCTTCCTATGACTCTGATACTTTCAGTACACTGTGTAGCTTCTTATAAGTATTAGATTAGTTTTCTTCCTTCTTCACCCCAAATAGGAATCATGCTGTTTTCCTGTACACATTTTTTGTTTAGTATCTTATAAGCACTCAAATAAATATTTAATAAATGATTATAATATAGCTTGAAGGTGTAGTGGCAATAAAACCATATTACTTCTGTTTGTAGATGAAGACCAATTAGAAGAGAAAATTATACATATATGTATGTGCATATCTATGACATATACACATTCAGTGTGAACATACATACATACACACATACCTATACACACATATATATGTACACATATAGAGTGAATATATATTATATACTTTTATATATAGAGACAGAGAGTTGGGATGAAGAATAATCTTTTTCTTATATGAGGCTATAGTAGATTTTATATTTATTTCAACTACCTGCACCCTGATCCAATAAGAGGATTGTATGATCTGCTTGTTGCCATGTGACTTACAGAGTCTTTCAGTGGAGAGCTATACTTTCGCACCTCACTGGTATCAAGCCTGGAATGCCTGGGCTCCTGGCCAGTGAAATCTGAGCCAAAGTAGTTAGCCAATGGAAAGCAGAAGCTTAAAGAGGATCAGGAGTTTCTGCTCCACCTCTTGCTGTTTTCCCCCTGCCATGAGAATAGTACAACTAGGTAGAAGCTGATCCTTCTGTGTGGATCTCAGATTGAGGAAAACACATCTTGAGGAACCCAGCAGAACCACAGTGGTACCACAAAGAGCATGTAATTTGTGAGGAATAGCCTTTGTTGTTATAAGCCACCATAGTTTGGGGATTTTTTTGTTGTTGTTGTTACCATAGCTTCACCCAGTAAAATATGACTAATACAAAACCTTGTATTTTTCCCAATCGAATGTCAGTTATGAAAACAACAGATTTGATAAATGTATGACAGGGTACAGTGTAATCTGTAGGGTTCCTTCTTTCTGAGTCAACTTGTGCCCCCTTTTACATCACTGTCCTATGGTGGACAGTTACAAAAAAGACCATGTATTTTTAGGCTGTCTTTTGACCAGCCAAAAAATGAAAGAGAGCCTCCTAAAGAATTCCTAGGTTTGTGAAGAAGTATTTCCACACCCCTTGAAACACAAGGGAGTCATAGGGTCATTCCAAATGATATGATGGCAACATTTTTAAAATGTTGCCATTTCACAACGAGCAGTAGAAAGGTGAAGATTTCAGGTTGCCCTGAAAGCGCAAAGCATTTTTACTTGATAAAGCTTTTAATGGTAAAGACAATTAAATATAAACTAAGTGGGGAGAAGAGAAAAACAATAAAAGGCTATGAGAGACCAGCCATAGAACGTTAGGCAGCATGAGAGGTGTGGACTCCAGTCAGCTGAGTGTCCCATTCTAATTTACCTTCAATTCATATAAAGTCTGAATTTCAAACACGAAAGTGAAAATGGAACTGGGGTGGCCTAAATTGTTGCAAATTCATGTATCAGTGGGCACACCCTCTAATCAACCCTAGCTTGTCATCTCCAAAAGGAACAGCAGGATTTTTCTGTAATGGGAGGGAAGTGGGATGGGAAGGATTCACATTAGAATAGGATAGTGGTCTCTCTCTACTTCTTCAATATGCCTGACATTTGCAACGAAATGGGAATGCTTTCCGTTGTTAAAAAGCGTAACCTGACAACATGACTGCATGTCTCAGAGAAACTTGTCAAAAAATAAGATCATGGGACACTGTGCGCATCCACTCTGTCATATTAATGGAAATTCCCCAAAGCTTCAACATTCATTTTTTTTCCTTTGTGCTTCCAACAAGAAAATCATTTGAAAGAGAAGGTAGGAAGACACATATGCTCTCACAGCTCCCACCATTTCATTAGAATGTTTTGTGCTAATTTTCTTTTAAACCTTCCCCATCAAAGAAGAAAGCTATTTTTCTTTCATATCAGATCTCTCAACCATATTGTTTCTGTTCTTGTCTCATTGCCATTATCTACCGTTTATAAGTTATTCACCCCACTGCGTTTGCAGTGGTGGTCTTTTGCCTACCCTGCTGGAGGCCCCAATCTTCCACATTATAATCTGTGGCTTCCCTGTGAGTTCTTGGTGCCTTTATTTTCTGATACATTTTTCCAAACATAAGATGACAGCATACATCCCTTGGGTACAGTTATCAGTGGAAGCCATGCCAGGAATGTGTTATAGGCTCTTTGGAAAAGATGAACTATCTGCTCTCTTCTGATGCTTCCTCTATACCCAAAGTAAAACGTGAATATGTGCCAGAACATGGAGCTACCTGGAACTCGCTGTGGTGGAAAGATTCAAGTTCCTTGCCTCTCTGTACTTGGTGTGTTTGGTAGGGGTGCATGGGGGTTCAGCTGAACCCTTTTCAGCTTCTCTCAGGCCCAGTCATTTCCCATCACAGAACCAGGCCAGAACCAGGTCAGTCTCATCTAACCCAGAGGGCATCATTACATTAAAAAATCAGAGGCAGATTGCTAAGTTCTCTGATCTACTCAAAACTCTCATTTTTAATTTCCTGTATGAGAGATATATATGTAGCTTTGACAAGTGGGAACATTATTATATAGCCATGCTCTTGAAGCTTAAAATGATGTATGCTGGCTCTGAAGGAGATCGGTCATCAGCCTAGAAGGCAATGGCAGTCTTTTCACTTCGTATGGGGTTCAGTTTTCATGGCAAGCCAATTTTCATGGATGAACACAGCCCATTTGGACTTCAGATAAAATTATTATTGAGGAATCATTAACTGTATCTTTCTAAAAGTACACTCACTATTATTTCTGTTCCAGCTGTTTCTCTCATGCCCTTATATATAGATCCAATCTGAATTCAAGAAAGGTATAATTAGCAGAAAGATTATTGTGTTTTTAATGCTATGAGGAACACACAATGTACTCAGATTCAGAAATTATTTTCAACACCCCCTGTTTACTTGTTATGTAAGCTTAGGCAAGTCACTTAACCTCTCATCTTCTTGCCTTGGATGATGAAGATGGTAATATCTGCCTTACTTGACTCACAGGATAGTTGTCAAGCTCAAAATAAAGAGACAGCATAAAAGAAGAAGCTTGATATCAAATATCAAATGTGTATGGTTATAGAATACAATAAAAGTGGGCAATTTTTATGAATCCAGCCATTCAACAAACAGCAGATAATCACTATGCCAGGAATAAAGATAACTACAATAGGTTTCTTGTGTATGTGGGTTCACATTCTAGATTCAGAAGCAAATAAAGAAGCAGAAAACGATTTGAAAAAAAAAAATATAGAAGATATGGAGATCACCAACCTCCACCACTATTTCCACTATGTAATGTGTATTAAGAGCTAACACTATATCAGGCCCTATGCTAAGCTCTTGACATCCATATTCCATTTAAGCCTTATGATTCTCTATAAAGAGAAAAATATTGTCACCATTTTACAAATGAGGATATTGAAGTTTAAAAAATTGAGATACTTACTGTAACCTTAAAACTTCTAACATAATATCAGAATAGATGGAGGTTTGGTAGAGGACTATCATGAGTTTGTTTTTAAACATTTTTGGTTCCTGTGTGTTATATAGTTGATAAATTACAGCTGGCCATTTGGATACAGGTTTGGTGCACCAAAAGGAAAAAAATCTAAGGTACAGATTTGGGTATCACCAGTGTCTACCAAACCTTGTGTTTGTCTCTCTACAGAGAGTTTGAGCAAAAAGAAAGAAGTAAAATAAAGCCAGTCATATCTGGAAGATCCATTTTTGCAAGAAGAACTCAGCTTTTAAGACTCTAGGTTCCTGGGCTTATGAGGAGTCAAGGTTAAGTTTCTGCCTTGGTAAGGCCACCACTTAGAGAAAAATCCCCATGTGTTATCTTTTAAGTTCCTACAATTATCCAATTATTAGACAAGCAAGTAGAAGCTACACTGCAAGTCATCAGGTACTCTAAAGCACAAAATTCCAGAATGTCATGATGTCTGGACAGTCTTTCATGAGTCAGGATTGATTTTAAGAAATGATGAGTGACTGTTTATTTGGAAAAATTACATATTTTATATTGTCTTCATTTTCTTTTATATTGTTATTTTAAATAATTTTATCTTAGTTATATTTTGCAGAAATTGTCTAATCTATACTGCTATTTTACTTAACAAGAAAATCTTTTTACAGTGATACCAGTTTTGGTACTTGGATGTAGGACTCCAATACTAACTGATAGCTACGGACCTCCCAAAACCTGCATGCTATTTTGCACGTACCAAGTCTATGGATGCAGATTCCCAGGCAGGATAACTTTGCAACTTCACTTTTTAAGGGTAGCAAAAGCTACTATTGAAAAAACATGGGATGCAATAGAAGATTGATGGACACATCCAGTAACAGAGTTGAATGGTGATAATAGGAACAATAAAGCACAATTAAAATTAGCAGACAAAATAACTTCAAATAGCTCATGATTTTTTCAGAAGTGTTTTTGAATTTGAATTAACCAGCTAAGTTATGATAATATTTATCCAATATAGTTCTCCAGGTGGCCCTAGGACCAAATCACTTCTCCCCCTTTTCTGCTTGTAGTTCTCAAGAATAACTGCAGAATGTTCTAAGAATACAACACCTTGAGATAAGAGGGAATTGGCTGGAACAGCCTGGGCTCTGTTTTAGCCTCCCCTAGAGACAGGATGTCCTTCAGTGCCTTATCCCAGCAAGTAATGTCACCTCTGGTGCATAAAATCCAGAGTAGACTGCTTTCCATGGTCCCTCAGCTGCAGTACAAGTAGGGCACGTGTATTTGAGACTCCATACCCTCTGGGCAGCTTTCTTGATCCTTGGGTATCAGCTTGCAATGAATCCTAGGCTTTTGTTGTCCCTTGTTGTCTATCTGTAAGTAGTAAGCCCAGTTCATGTAACCTGTTGTGTGTGTGGGTGTTCTGTCTCACAGGACTTAGACAAGCTACTAACCAGGGCACAGTGAACCTGTTTCATTCTTTACCTGTAATAATAAAAACATTGATATCTACTGAAGAGTTGGAAACCAATATTACTCA
The DNA here is from genome assembly GCF_002776525.5 of Piliocolobus tephrosceles. Classification (NCBI taxonomy): domain Eukaryota; kingdom Metazoa; phylum Chordata; class Mammalia; order Primates; family Cercopithecidae; genus Piliocolobus; species Piliocolobus tephrosceles. Next base: position 94,378,599 of record NC_045447.1, on the reverse strand, counting down.
TGTACATTTCATAAATTCTAATGTCTGAAATAGAGTGTTTTAAAATTTACTTTGGTGTCTTGTTTGTAGTTACATGCCTGCATTATTGATCATATGTATCATAGTCATACTAAAATCATCATAAAACATTAAAAGGATATTTTTACTTCTTTAGTTTGTTTACTTTTAGATTTACATATCAGAAAATGACATGAGAAATTATTATATAATTTCAAGCTGTTTGTAGTATCCAGTCTAAACTATTCTGGGTCGACTGTGGGTTCTCCATTCAGAACACTACACATTGACTTCTTTAGGAACAGGCACTACATAAGTCAGTCACACCAAGTCTTGCTGTTAGTTGTAGATAAACTTTCATTGACATTTGCACATTCAATTCATTAAGAAATTGTTGTTACTGGGCAAAAATTAATTCATTCACAAGTAGTCACTTACAAGCAGAAATAGTTAAAATTTTAAATTAAGGCATAGATTAGCTATTTGCCACATTATTTTTTTTTATCATTTTAGCACAGGAAATAGTGAGGCAAAATGACAGTTTTCCATCTGTGATATTTGAGGTGTGAAGGAAATGTGTTGTGCTTTTTTTCTAACTTGTAAAAGGGATTTAGAGGTGCTTTCCAAATGAAGAAAATATTTTTACACAGCTGCAATGTAATGTAATGGACAGAGAAATAGTCTTAGCTCTTGAAGGACTTCAAATTTGGAATATAATATCACCAACTATACACACTTGTAGAACAATTCAGTTTCCAAGTTACTTTTATATTCATTATCTCAACTGAGCCTCACAAAACCCATAGAAAGAGGGAGAAAGATAAAAAATTATTCTAATTTTCTTTAAAAATTAGCATTATTTGTTGCTGTTTGGAAAACTATATCTGCTTATTATATGAAAATAAAAAATTATTTACATCCCACTGTACAGATATCGACTGTAAATATTTCCATGTATACACACAATTTTTCTTAGTAACATTCAAACATGCACGTATTATACATGATGATGAATCTTAAACTGTTTTTTCATATGCCGTTAGCATATTTTACATCAGTGAATTAGATATCTACATCATTATTTTAAAATGGCTTTTAATTTTATTCTATTTTAGAATCAGAATTTAAATACACTTTTTAGTAAGACTGAAGTTGCTAGAAAACCAGTCACAGTGCGGCGAACTGGGTACTCCTTAATTATTACCACTAAATACAGTTGATGTGTGTTAAATAATATTTTCAAAACATCACCCAGATATATAGGGTTAAATTCTGTAAACAAATAAATGAATAGAAAAGCAGTCCTTCACAACAAAACGATAAAATGAAAGCTCAACATTTCCTGGCTGAATTTTTGAAATGTAAACACTCATTGTAAGATACCTTTCAACGAAATGTAAATTGAACTAAATGTAAATTGAAAGATAATATTTGACTGGGAAATAAATTACAATTTGGCCATTATTGCCTACCACAACCCCCTTCACATTTCCTCATTATAAACAGAAATCCATTTGGTTTGCTAGAATCAGCCTCATAATTGATAAAGATAATGGGATTATTTTAAAATCTGTACTGCAACCCAACCTGATTACTTTCTGTGACCTTCGGATTTCTTAAGAAAAATTCAGCCTTAAGCAGTCTATCTTAAAAAAAAAAAAAAAAAAAAAAAATCAAATTGTAGTCTAATCCTGATTTAAAATATCTTAAAATATTTCTTAGTTATCTTTCTCATTTTGTCTAAGGGCTTTAGAATGCTCTGTAGACATTATCTCATTAATTCTTGGAGGATCCTGGGGCAGCGATTGTAGGAGAGATTTTCCTATTACCATCACTGCTCCCATGAAATGGAGACGCTGGGAGGTTCCATGAATTTCCCAAGGTTATAGACTGATGCCGAGGAGTAGCTAAACCCCGACTCCAGGTCCCAGGGCTCCCTCTCCATATGGCATTTCCTCTCTGCAATAAATAACATTGCTATTCTGAAAGCTGGCTCTTAGATCATGTTTTATGTGGCAGAATTCAAGTTAATATGAGTTTCTCAGTGTTTTGATATTTATTTTAGATAGGGGTTGTGTATACTTAGGAAACACGTGAAATGCACCACTCTCAATTAATTTATTTGGTCCTCTTAAGGATCTCTGGAGATTGCCCTGTAATTGCTATGACTATAGAGATTGGTATTTGTCATTAAGACTGAAATGGCAATATCAGCTCATTCACTGTTTCATCACCCATTGTATATAAACATGAGAGGAGTTTAAATAAGTTGAATAAAATGTTGCTCAAAGTGTGACAAACATGGTGACTCATCAGAAAAATCACAGATTGAATGCTACAAATTCTTCTAAGTCAGGTAAATACAATTTTTAAAACATAGCATACTTGAAAAACAAACTAGTATTTTCTTCCTTGAATGTAGTTCCCTCCCATTTATTTTAAAATGAGCTAGAAAGTTAACACATTTTTTAAAATAGTGGGCTTCCCACTGCTTTTTCCTGACATGAAGTCATAATCCCCTGTTTGTGTCATCATAACCATTTCCATAGCAACTAATGGTGATATCAGAACTCAAAGACTGAAGTTTCAAGAGAGAAAGGAATTATAAGGACAGATCATCTCTTATAAATAAAGATTATGTTTTCAAGCAGATATTACTAACAGAAAAGAAATGAATGGAAAGATTACCCACATTAAGGGAAAATCATAATTAGAATATAGATGTTTAGTAAGTAATTATTCAGCTAATGATCTCTTTTCTACAATAAAAGAAATTGAAAAATGGGAATAAAAGGGAAATATATCCATGAGAGGATTTTTATGGACTAATTATGCTAAATAAAAGAGGCCATATATTTCTTAAGTAAATCTGAGGATGTTTCACATTTGATGCACACTGAGAAAGGTGTGCCATAAACCATGCTCATGTATTAGTGATATGAGCAGTATAATGCTAATTATCAGAGTAAAGATTAAATCTCACATATTCAAATTATTTTCTTATGGCCTTGCCATACACAGTATGATTTAAATGTTTCAGATTCATTTGATTCCTTCATGTGTTAGTGGGCATATACACCCAATACTGTAGGGTACCAAGAAATGTTAGCTTATCCTCTACACAAACTAAAAAGGTATTTTCTCATTTATTGCTGTAGTGATAAAAAGATAGGTAAGGGAAGGATAGTGTGGTAGGCAGCTTCTAAGTTGGCCCCCAATAAGCCCCGCTCCTTGATATTTATAGCCTCATAGAATCTCCCTCTGGTGTATGTTGGACTTACAAATTCACTTACAATACAATATGGCAGGAGTGATGGAATATTAATTCTGGCATAAGTTATAAAAGAACTATGGCTTTCTTCCTGGACACTCCTTCTCAGGCTGTTCTATTTGGGAAAGCCAGCTGTCATGTCTTGACAGGGGGACCAACTGTCTGAGTTTTCCTGAAACTTTCCTGCATTTAGCCCTTAAAGTCCAGTATACGAAACAGTTGATCACTTTAGCAAGAGGCTCATGTAAGTGAGCTTGGAAAACGCTGAGGTCGCCAATAGCCATGTGAGTCAACTTGGAAAAATATGTTCTACAGAAAGGGGCAGCAACCCTTTTCTGTAGAAGGTCAGATAGTAAATAGCTTAGGCCTTGCAGGTCATGTGGTCTTTGTTGCAATGATTTCACGGTATCTGGATTTGTTTTAATTAAGTATGGTAAGACACACAGATATGAAAACAATTTATCATACGGGAAGAAGGTTTTATTATAGGCACAGTCCCCTAGAAGCAGGAGGCATGGCATGTCACATAGGGCTACTCAAGGAAGCACCAAGGTGAGATGAGTGGGCAGAGGTAGTGCTGTGAACAAGAACCTTTATTGTGGCTTTTGAGGGAAGGAATGGATGAGGTGAGGTAAACAGGCTAAGCAGACTTAGGTTTGAATTGTTGGAATAATTTTGGTGGAATATGGACTATAGGAGCTGTTCCTAGTTGTCTAGTACCTGGCCCTGATGTGATTGGGCAGGAGGGTAGTGTGAAGACTCAATAAAAGGAGCAGTTAGAGGCGTAAGCTCCAGATTGGTTGGTTTGCATATCAAAAGTGTGCTTGCAGGCAAATTGTTTACTATTTCTAGGAATTAGCTAACCCTGGAAGGGGCTGCCCTTTCAGGTCAGCAAGGTACCAGATGTCAGAGTATCAAGAGTACAAGAGTTAAGAAAATGTACGTAATACACACAGGTACTGAATTCTGCTGTTGTAGCATGAAAACAGCTATAGACAATATGTATACCAGTGAGCATGACTGTGTTACAATGATATAGCTTGCTGACTTCTGTTTAATGCCTGCCAATAGCCACTTGACTTGAGTAAGTTTGGAGGTAGGTCTTCTCCAATTGAACTATCAGATGAGAATACAGTTTTGGCTCCAGCTTTCTTGCATTCTCATAAGAGGCCTTGAGCCAGAACCACCCAGCAAAGCCATACCCAGATTTCCAACCCATAGAAACTATGAGATAATAAATATGTGTTACTTGCAGATAATATGTTTTGAGGTATTTGTTATGCAGCAAAGATAACTAATACACATGAGTTGAGTAGAATTATTACAGAGGGTAAAGAAAATGACATCAGCAATATGGTGGAATAGGAGGTCTCCAACTCATAAGCCCCCACAGTAACAATAATTTTGTAGCCATCCATGGACAAAAGTGACTTAGTGAAAGCTTTGGGATTCAGGTAGAAGGCTGTAAAATTCCAGTGGAGCCCAGGAGCTAGTAGGGCCATTTTGGGAGGATAGACCCATGTTCAAGTGGCAGGCTTGCCAATGTGGTCCAGACTCTGGACCTGGAAATGGCCCTGTACCTCTGTGAACTTATGTACAGCTCCATTTGACCTTGGTCTTCCTATCAGAACCATCCATCAAGAGACCTTGGAGGAGTCATGCCCACTTGTGCCTTGGAGAACAGGCTCACCAACGTTGGTTATAACAGTGGACCCTAAAATGGCCCTATCACTAAGATCTAGCCCCTTTCAGCACTGGTATGTGAACAATTGTGGCTGACTGCCATGGTTTCTACTTGAGACCATCATTATAACAGCTACTAATGTCACTACTTGAGACCATCATTATGAGACTGAACAAAGGGGAACAAACGTAGAAATGAAAGCTTAAGACGAAAGAAACTGTTTTAAAGGAAGGGGCCAGCGGAAGAAGAAGAGAGCTCCCTGGTTCTACTGAGCAAAGGCAGCCACCCTGAGGTTCTGCAGCCCTTCATATTTGCTGGGTAGAAAGAACAGGAAGGAGGAGGTAACAATTGGTCTGCTGCTTGATTGATCACAGGTTCATGTTATTGCTAACAGGCTTCCGATTTGCCTAATCACAAGAATTACTTGTGCCTGGGTTGTGAGTGCCCTCGGCATTCCTTCTGGGTGGCAGACACAGTTTGTCAGTTTGCCAAAGTAAAATTGAAGAATTTTACTTTGTTATTAAAGAACAATAACAGTTTGTTATTGTTATGAAGACTGCTTTCATGAGAACAGTTTGCTGTTTACTAATATAGCCTCCAGTGATATACTGAGTTGATCACGACCCTCATTCTTTTGGACTTCAACAAACAATCTCGCCTACACAGATACCCCAAGGAAGACATGTCTATCTTAGTCCCTGGAGCAGGTCTGCCTATGTCAGTTCCACAGCAGATCCTGAAGTGACCCTATTCCTCAGTGGCAGTCCCTCACAGCTATAGTCTGAGACAGTCCTGCTTGCCCAGAGACACAGAGGGAAACAAAAATGTCCATGCAGGCCTCCTTATATCAATTTCACCGAGGATCTTGAAAGAGCCTTGTAACTTGGCTCTAGCCTCCCTCAGCTGCAGTCTGAGAACAGTCTTGGACACCCAAGATCCTAGAGAGAGATACACCTGTCTGTATCTACAGGGGCAAGACTGTAGACCTGAAACAACCCTGTGTCTTGGTCCCAACCCTTTCAGCTGCAGTCCTTGGCCAGTACTGTCTGCCCAGGGATGCACTTAGTGACCCAGTAAGAGTACTCCAAGAGACCTGAAGGAAGCCACACCCCTTTTTGTGCCTGGTAACAAGCCTACCATCTGTGGACTCTGAAGTGGCTGCTCATTCCAGCACCAGCCCTACTGACCAAGGTCCTGGAGGCAATACAGTCCAGCTAGGGACCAGACAGGATTCACATCTGCTTGAGCCCCTGGTGACAGATCTACTAACCACAGACCTTATTGTAAACTCAGCAACACTCACATGACCTGGTTCCAACCACAGTCAACTACAATCTTTTAGGCAATCCTGTCGGCCTGGGGACTCAACTTGAGAAGACTTTTATTTGCCAAAAACAGTCTGTAAAGACCGGAGGCTGGGCGCGGTGGCTCACGCTTGTAATCCCAGCACTTTGGGAGGCCAAGGTGGGTGGACCACAAGGTCAGGAGATTGAGACCATCCTGGCTAACATGGTGAAATCCTGTCTCTACTAAAAATACAAAAACAAATTAGCTGGGCGTGGTGGCAGGCACCTGTAATCCCAGCTACTTGGGAGGCTAAGGCAGGAGAATGGCGTGAACCCAGGAGGCGGAGCTTGCAGTGAGCCAAGATCACGCCACTGCACTCCAGCCTGGGTGACAGAGCAAGACTCTGTCTCAAAAATAAAATAAAATAAAATAAAAGACTGGAAGTAGTATTCGCTCCTTCAAATGCATAGATACCAATGCGAAGCTATATAGATTAAAAAAAAAAAAAGAAGCAAATATGACATCACTGAGAGAAACTAATATAGCTAATAAAGTTACTAATAAGCTGTAGTAACCAACGCCAAGGAAATAGAGATCTATGGATTGTGTAAAAGAGAATTCAAAATAGTTATCTTAAAGAAGCTCAATGAGATACAAGTAAACCCAGATAGACAATGAAAGAAAATTAGAAAAACCATGGATGAACAAAATAAGAAATGTAAAATAGAACAAAAAATAACAATGAACCTGAAATCCTAGAGCTGAAGAATACCATAATAGAACTGGAAGACTCAACTAAGATCATCAAGAGCAGATTTAACTATGCACAAGAAAGAATTAATGAACCTAAAGACAGGCCATTTGAAATTAATCAATTGGATGAACAAAAAGAAAAAAATGAATAAAGCATAAAGAGCTTATGAGACATCAAGCATAAGAATTTTAGAATTATAGGAGTTTCAGAAGGAAAAACAAGAGAGAAAGGGCAGGAAGCTAATTTAAAGAAGTGCTGGTTGAAAACTTCCCGAATTATGGAAGGAATATGGACATCTAGACTCATTTCCAAAGGAAGTAAGATCAACATTTCAGAGATATCTGCACTACCATGCTCACTGGAGCATTACTCACAATATCTGAGATACAGAAACAATCTAAATGTCCATCTAAGGATGGATAGATAAGGAAAATGTGATGTATAATGGAATATTACTCAGCATGAAAAAAGATGGAAATCCTGCCATTTGCAACAACATGGATACATTTAAAGGACATTATACTAAGTGAAATAAGCTAGACTCCAAAGGACAAATATCATTTGATCTCACTTACATGTAGAATCTAAAAAACTTAAACTAATGGAAGCAGATAATAGAATGGTGGTTTTCAGGGGGTAGAGGTAGGGGAAAAGAAGATACATTGGTCAAAAGGTAGAAACTTTCAGTTACAAGATGAATAAGCTCTGAGTATCTAATGTACAATGTGGTGACTATAGTTAAAAATACTATATTGTTTACTTGAAATTTGATATGAGAACAGATTTTAAGTGTCCTCACCACACATGTACACACACACACACACACACGTAACTCTGAGTAGTGATAGATATATTAATTAATTTGACTGTGGTAATTATTACACTGTGTGTGTGTGTGTATATACAACAAAAATCAAGTTGTACATCTTGAACATATACAATTGTTGATTGTTGGTTAAATATTTTAAAATTTAAAAAATTCCGAGTCTTAGAAATAATCCTGATTTTTAAATTATCCCTCTTTTTCGTTTTATGTTTCATACTGGAGCCTTTTCCACAAAATTTGTAATAAGTAATTAGTGAGACCGCTTCACCATTTCTCTGGAAAACTTTTAGATCTCTTGCAGCCCACTTCATTTTTGGATAATTCCAATTGCCTAGAAAAGCATTTCTTGCAGTTGAAGTAGAGAAGCAAAGCTTTCCCTCTTAAAATTGTGTATCACTGCCTTCCCTGCAGTTCTGAGGCTTGGCCCACTAATCCGGTGACTTCAAAACTTGGTTTGTGGACTAGTATACCTATCATATTTGACATCTAGTGAAGACTTTTTTTCAATAAACAATCCCCTCCTGTATACAATCACATTATTTTCAGTAATAATAATGTGATAATCACTCACCATTACTTTCTAATTATCATTTGTTTTTAAACAAATATTCTTAAAAGAATAAATTTTCATTTTAGATATATTATTCAAATTAGTAATTTGTCCTATGAACTAAAATTTGCACTCCCCAGACAGAAATAGTATACTTCATGGTTTGTAATCTGTATCAATCACTAGTTTATATTTTAAGTACAAACAAATCTCCCACATAGAATAACAAAACTTTTCTAACTCGAGTTCTGTTTCTTCATTTTTGTAATCATTCTATTAATATTTTTTATTTAAAATTTGTCTAACCACAAAAATATGTAATACCACAGAGACTGGGGACATGGATTGTACCCAAAGTAAGATTGAATTATTCAGAACCATTAGAAACTTACTACAGAAACCTGTTCCTATAACTAAGTCTAGTGTATTGGAAGCTGGGAGTTTTCCAAGTTAACTTCCATGCAGAATATTGTATAAGTAATAATGTGCTATTCTGAATCTTACATACATATTATTAAAACACCAGAGGAGCTGCAACAGTTATTTTCAATGGAGACTAACAAAAGTTTTTTGGTAAAGGAGTATTTTTCCACTTACATTGTTTAGAACTGCTGGTACATGATGATAATAAAAAGCAGATCAATTGTTAATTGTATTTATTATTATTTCTGATTCATCTTCAGACAATGTACCCCTATTGCCTGCACCTAGGGCAGGTTTCCTTGGCTGCTCGCCTTTGGCATCTCCTTGGATTTTGGAAATGCACTCTATATGGCTGGAAAAAGCAGAGCTTCTCTAGTTAAAATTTGGACAGAGAACTCTACGTCACTTGTTCCATGCATGGAGGTAGAAGGTGGGGTAATCAAGATCTACCTGAGGCATTTCTGGAGAAATACTAGGGCTTCACAGAGGAAATTTACAAATCAAAGAGAAATCTACCCAGAAGCTCCACAGTGCATGTGTGATCATGATAGGAGAAGGAGGCTTGGAATGTTCAGCACCAAAAGCTATTCTGCGGAAAAATTTCTAAACTATCAACAGTTAAAAACACCTTTCTACTGACTGTGCTAAAAAAAAGGCTGAAGTGTCCTCCATTTGCTCTATCTTTTAATCTCTTCTATATGCAAACATAGAAATTAATATTACAACATCATAGTTATAGGAAAAGTTGATCAAGAAGTCTGCAGTCCAAAAGGTAGGCTAAAAAGTACCATAAACGTGTGAGTCAGGCAGTTAACTAATAAAAACATTGTTCTTTTTTTCTGGACTTTGGGACGTTTCTAGTATTTGTCAACACTTTAAAAGTCTGAAGTTTCTAAATGAGTATTAATTTACATATATAATGTTCTTTGCTTAAAAAGGGTCCCCAAGTTAGATAAGCTTTAGGTCTCACAAAATCTGGGCCGCCCCTGGTGAAAAGCATCAGTTTGGTCAAACTCTGTCTCTCCTCCTCCCTCTTCTTTCTCTCTTTTTCCTTCTCACCCTCCTCCTTTTTTTTTTTTTTCTTAACAAATAATGAAATGAAACAAAAAGAGGTCAAGTCTATACTCTGTCTGCATAAATGTCCTTAAAATAAATGATGGCTGCTTTCACATCTCCCTAAATGCTTCTCTTTTTCTTTGACTAAACTTTCTTAGAATGGCTTTTGCTGTGTCTTCAGACTTTAGTCCCATGCTAGCAATGTAATAGGGGCTCTTACTACCCTCCTGAATAAGTGAGTTCTTACTTTCTTTAACATTTTCTCATATTATTTGTTTCCTGATCTGTAACATGTAAACCATCTTTTCCTTTTCTGAGCACATCCTGGTTTGCTGATCTCCCTCTCAAATTGCAGCACCCAGAACTATACACATGACTTGACTTGTTCTGTTTAATATTCACTAAGTAAAATACTCAACCTTTCCCCTTGCCACTGCTAGGAGACATCTTGGTCTCTTGCTCAACCTACAGCTAGAGGGGTTTCTATCTTTTCATTCTTGCCTTAAGATATGGCTTTGCTCTGACCATTCAAAAATCTCAGCATTCAACTATGAGTGAGATGAAGAAATTGGATACAGACATTGCCTACAGCTCACATCTAATACATGGGTTTTGACCTGGGGAACGGGGTACAGGACTACAGAGTATGCAGTGACATTCCTAAATTCTTCAATTCACTAGGAAAAGGCAGCATTTGGGTCTCCAGTTGACAATATTGAATTTCCAAAAGTGTACATAGGCAAAACTGCAAAACACAAAGTTTGCCTATGAGACCCCACTACTTTTTTTTTTTTGCCAGCTCTTCCCTGAATGCTAAATCTCTCTGACTACTGGCCTGGCACTCTGCCGTTTTCATGTGGTTTTCTGGAAAACTTCTCTGCCCATCCCCTCTCATTTCTCCAGTTTCTTAGCAGGTTTTATGTTCCTCACCTTTCTTTCAGTAACCACCACCCAGTAAATAATTGATCTTCAACGTCTGTTCAACTCATTCATATCTAGCTGTCCTAAACATATAATGTGGGTGCCATTAAGGAAATAAGCCTATTCCAAGTCATTTGGACAGTTATACTGAAGCCAGAAACTAGGGATTTCCCAGTAGGAATGGACCGGAGACACACTACAATGCTTTCTGTTTTATTCTACTTCATTCCCAATGCTGATCAATTCTCACTAATTTTACATTATTACTCACCATAGGGTCACATCCATCATTTCAAAATCACTGCTGTAGAGGAAGCCTCACAGCACCCTTTGTCCTGGGCCACAGTAGTGAACGCACCCTACAAGCAATTGTGTTGCAGCTGTGCATAGAACACAGCACAGGAGAGCTGAGGGTTTGAGGGAACACAGAGTGCATTTGCCTCCCACCTTAGTAGAGCGGGCTGCTCTTGGTACAGTTTTTTCTCTTGTATTCTCAGTAACAATGTGATAACACCATGTGTATTATTTTGCACTTTTCTGGCCTGATTCCTCAAATATGCATAATAAGGAACATGAATAGCACTAATGTCATTTTGTTAAATATGCCTATTATTGAGATGCTATGGTTCAGTGTTAATGGAGTTTTTTGGTCTTTTTGAGTTCCTGATGTTGCATGCTACAGTGATTTATGGAAGGCCAAAGTGTTTTACCTCAGTGAAGGTCTGTCATGCTAAACACCCACTGCTCCCTGCCTATTTTGTACCAGCCCACATTAATTTCCCTGTGACTTAATCCATGCATTCATATAATCCACCGTAAGTCCTATCTCCAAAATATCACACACACACACACACACACACACACACACACACACACATATAAATATAAACATGACACCATCTCCCCAGCCCCCATCCTATTTCAAGCCACTACTACATCTTACCTACCGTACTACAAAGGCTTCCTAACTGGTTTCTCTGCCTCTAGTGCTGCTCTCCTACAGTCCATTGTTCATCCTAGAGTCAAGTTGTTAATTTCAGATGGAAACTAGGCACAGTCATATCTCTGCTTCAAAAAATGTAAAGAAAGGTGGCATGTGTGTATGTGTGTTTGCATGAAAACAGCTTCTCTCTCTTCAATTAGCATGTTTTCTGCCTGAAATGTGCAGAAACTCTACCTGAAATGTGCAGAAACTCTACCTGAAATGTGCAGAAACTCTACCTGAAACGTGCATCTTTCCCAGCAGTTACAATCTTTAATTGTAGTATTAAAAGTAATGGCAAAAACTGCAATTACTTTTGCAGTAACCTAATATTAATAGTTCTGCATGGATGCAAAAACAAAGGTAGTACAAAATGAAAAGCAATAATAATTCAGTTGTCCAGCTGAACTCTCTCTCTCTCTCTCACACACACACACACACACACACACACACACACACACACACACACACAATAACAAGCAGTTTTTCAACCTTAAATTTGGCCACAGCTTCCAGTGCCTAGCTCGTCTGGCCCTGCTTCCTTCTGTTCTTAAGTGTCAGGTACTCTCCCTCTCCTCATTATGCATCAGCACCTTCTCATCCTCCAAACATGTTGAGCTTCTGTCCAGTTCATGGTGTCCTTTTCAAAATGAGCACCTTTTCATTCTTCATGTCTCTGCTCAAAGGCACCTCAAAGAAGCTTTTCCTAAAGCAGCACTTCAATGCCAAAGTTGGATATTTTCTTTGTCACATTCATCACAATTGTTTGTTCCTTTATTTGCTTATTGTTTGTCTCCTTTTATTAGATTATAATAACTTAAGAGACATGTTCTCTATTGAATTAGAGTACTTAGAATAGTGCTTGTTACATAGTAGGCACTCAACAGATAAATGAAAATTAAGGCTTGCTTTAATATGATGTGTGCTATGTTAAAATGAAGGAAAGTGGTATTTAGGCATTTTTATATTAACAAGATAACGAAATCCTATTGTGCTCTGTACTTTTCACAACTGAAAGTTATTTTCAGAATATATGAACATGCAATTTACCACTTAGCTGATTATTCAAAAACGTTTATTCCTCAAATGATTGTGCTAATGAATGTTGATCAGAGAAAATGTACATTATATTTTCCCTATTTCAAAAAAGTTAGTTCTGGTTTAAGATTTCCATTCTGCCTACACTGATGTTCACAGATAGGTATTATTTCAGGGCAAATAGTAACAGATAAAAGTACTCCATTTAAGGTGTCAATGTTCTTTACAGTTTTCCTTAGTGAGCAATCTCCATAACAGTTAAATAATGAAGATTTTCCAATGAGAGTCTACTCAAATTTTTGTCTCCTATTTTTTTTACAGGAATATTTGTTGAAGAGTTTTTCAGGATACTTTATAGCAGTGCTAGATTAACAGATAGCCATGATCTAAATTTCTTAAGCTCATTTTAGAACCATGGAACTCCTAAAAATTCTGTACATATTTAAGAAAAACTAGTTTGCTGCCTGGATATTTGTAACTCTTCAAAAGCATTGTTTTTAATTTATTTAGGAATTTACATACTGTTTTCCATAATGCTGCACCAATCCATATGCCCACTAACAGTATACTAGGATTCCAATTTCTCCACACCCTCACCAACATTTGTAGCTTATCTTTTTGATCAGAGCCGTGACACCAAGTATGAGGTGATATCTCACTGTGGTTTAATTTTGCATTTCCCTGCTGACTAGTGTTGTAGAGCACCTTTTTATATACCTGTTGGTCATTTTTATATCTTCTTTAGGAAAAAGTCTCTTCAGGTCATTTGTCCCTTTTTAAATCAGGTGATTTGTTTTCCTGAAATTGAGTTAAGAGGGTTCTTTGAAATTTTTGGATATTATTAACCTTTTATCAGATACATGGTTTGCAAATATTTCTTTCCAACCCAGAAATTGCTTTTTTTCATTTTGTTGATTGTATCCTTTGCTGTGCAGAAGCTTTTTAGTTTGATGCAATCCCCTTTATTCATTTTTGCTTCTGTCATATGAACTTTTGGTAAGATATCCAAAAATCATTGCCAAGGCCAATGTCAAGGAGATTTTCTGCTGTGTTCTCTTCTAGGTGTTTTATGGGATCAAGTCCTATATTTGAATCTTTTATCCATTTTGAGCTGATTATTTTGTTTAAGATAAGGCTCCAATATAAATTTTATATATTCTTTTGCATGTGAAAACCCAGCTTTCCTATCATCATTTATTGAAGAGACTATCCTTTTCTGATTGTGTCCTCTTGGTGCCTGTGTCAAAATTATTTGACCATACATATTTGAATTTATTTCTGGGCTTTCTATTCTATTTCATTGGTCTCTATTTCCACTTTTATGCTGGTTACATACTGTTTTGATTTTTCTAGCTTGGTAATATAAGTTTAAATTGGAAAGTGTGATGTTTCCAACTTTGTTTTGCTTTCTTAGTATTATTGCTTTGGATATTCATGGTATTTTGTGGTTCCAAACCAATTTTAGGAACATTTCTTTTATTTCTATGAAGAATGTTATTGAAATTTTGATAGGAATTGTGTTTTACCTGTATGCAGTAGACACTTGAACAATGCAGGTTTTAGGAGCGCTGAGCCCCCAAGCAGTAGAAATCCACATATAACTTATGATTTCTCAAAACTTTACTAAGAGCCTACTGTTGACGAGAAGCCTTGCAAATAACATAAACACTTGATTGGCTCATATTTTGTAATGTTATATGTATTCATATATCATAGTTTGAGAGTAAGAGAAAAAATGTCAAGAAAATAATAAAGAGAAAACATATTTACTATTTATTTACTGGAAGTGGATCATCATAAAAGTCTTCATCACCTTTGTCTTCACATTGAGTAGGCTGAAGAGGGGAGTAAAAGGAGGTGTCAGTCTTGCTATCTGGAGGTGTCAGAGGCAGAATAGGTAGAGGAGGTGGAACAGGAGGCAGGAAAGGCAGGCACACTTTGTGCAAACTTAAGTAAAAAATATATATGTGTGTGTGTGTGTTTGTGTGTGTATACATATATATATATATATATGTAGACCTCTGCAGTTTAAACCAATGCTATTCAAGGGTCAACTGTATTGCTTTGGGCAGTATAAACATTTTAATCATACAACACAGTAGTGCTTGTACATACACTCAATGGAGATGAAATTACCATCTCATAAAGTTATATGTACTCCTGTGTTTATTGTAACATTATTCACAATAGCCAAGATATGGAACCAACATAAACAATTATCAACAAAGAATTTGATTAAAAAAAAAAAAACCTCTCTCTATATATAGATAAATAGATGGATGGATGGGTAAATAGATAGACGTAATAAAATACCATTCAGCCTTGAAAAAGAAGCCAATTTTGCCGTTTGCCACAACACAGGTGGACCTAGGGGACATTATGCTAAGTAAAATAAGCCAGAACAGAAAGAAATACATTACATGATCTTACCTACATGTGGAATCTTGAAAAAAAAAAAAGAGTCAAATATACAGAGATAGAAAATGAAACAATAGTTACCAGGAGTGGGGTTACCAGGAGGAGGAAATGAGGAGATGTAGGTCAAAGAATACAAAGTAGCAGGTATATGGGATGAACAAGTCTAGAGATCTAAGGAGCAATGTAATGACTATAGTAAATAAAATTTTGTTGTACTGGATATTTTTGTTAAATAAGTAGACATTAGCTGCTCTTTTCACAAAAAACAACTGTATGAGACCATAGATACGTTCATTTTCTTCACTATAGTAACCATTTTACTATCTGTGTGTATCCTATAACATTATGTTGTAAGTTTCAAATATACACAATAAAATTTATTTTTTAAAAAATGTAGGGACTGGAACTCTCTCCCCCTGCAAACAAAATACAATAAACAAACAAAAAACATTATTTTCAGCTCAAGATAAGCTTTCCATTAGAAGCCAGTCCTCACTTGGTTAAGACTCTGCAATCTACATTGAAAACCCGTCTTCATTAGTTAATTATTTCCCAGCACTTATATTCCTAAATGTATTGAAAGACTTGACCCATTCAAGCCAATTAGCCAAAACACTTGTGTTTCTTGGCAAATACTTTACGTTATACTTCCTTATCATCATCAGAGTTGATTAGGACAGAAAACATTTTTCTCAACTTTAGAATTTTGTTGCTTCTCAACGTTAACACTATCAGCAGCTGACTTCTCATGAGCACTTACTAGTGTTTGTGCCTGTCATTCTTCATTATTTCATTTAATTGTCCCTCAAAACCACGGAAATAGCTACAATTACTATTCCCATGTTGCAGACGAGAAAAATGGGGGCCAGAGAACTTAGCTAGTTTTCCCTGGGTCATATGTCGGTGATTCAAGCCCAGCTAAGTGAATCATGCCATGTGTTCCTAGCCAGTCCTTTCCTGTATTTCCACTGTGTGAAACCAGTGGGGGTGATTTCTGTTTCCCCAGAGCAGATCCTTCTCATCGCTGGCCTTCCTACTTCCTGGTTTCTGTGCTCTAATTGTCTCTCACAAACAGAAGAGCCATGCTGTTACTCATTGGGACATACTCAGAATTACAAAGAGACAGACATTCATCCCCCCAACATCTCTGCTTGCTGTGTACTTTCTCCCAGCTTTTCCCATGAACACAAGTCTAGAAACTCCTCTGTTTTCCCTCCTCTCTTATTCTTCTTCAGGAAGTGTGAAAACATAGGCACAACAGTGACTTTTATAAATACTGATAAGGAAAAACCACTCCTATGGTGAAAAAAAAAAAATGCCACCTTACACTTATACCATTTTCTTTCCATCACTCTTGTAAGGCTGTTTTCTCCCAGGGAGTAGAGGAGTGGAATAATGTTTAAATGAGAAGCCTTCACACCTTTTCTCAATCTCACGGCTCAAGACAACTCCAAGGTCAATTTTCTTCCAGGCTTAACTTAAAAACTACTTGGAATAAGGAGGGAAGAAAGGAACAATCTATTTTCTTCCACTCAGATAAGCAAGTGTGCAGGTTCATGACTGATTTAACATTTTGTATTTGGGTGCTGCTCTCAGCATAAAGGTGATAGAAATGACTACAAATTTATGGAAGGACATAAATAGAGATGGCATTTTAAGGTGTGATGAGTAAAAAACCTTCAGCTTTTGACCAAAGTCATTTTTAATGAAATATTGACTAATAATTCTTTACTAAAATAAGTAAAAATGCATTTAAGAAGACAAGAAACTAGGCTTTGTCCAGCTTAAGCCATCCGGCTCCACAAGTATATTCTTCCCACAAAGAAATGTTTATCACAGGTTTGCAGTTACACACTTTGGCAGCTTATTAAGAATTCTGTTTGTTTTTCCCCTTTTTCCTATTATCCTATTTCTTTTATAAGGATTTTTTTTAGTCATACACCTTTAGACTCCAATTTGTGAATTGTTTCTCACAAATAGATACAAAACCATTCCCATGAAAACTTAATTTGTTAGTTTGAAAGTGTCCAAAATATAAAACAAATCAACAACATAAAGTAAAAATGCTATAGGAAAGATTGCCTAACAAATGCTTTAGGTAAACCAGATGATTCTGAGTTTAGGCAGGCAGTGAATCTTCTATTAACACACACACACACACACACACACACACACATTTGTAATATATATGTAACTATATTGAAATATATGTACTTAATGTCTCATAGTTTTCTTCACTTTGTTATCAGATGGCAATAAATTCAAGTTGGATTAAAAAGTTTTCCATGTCAACCCCTGAGGACAGCTGATTATAGACCTGACCTTTTGAGATTCTGTGTATTTCCCACTTAATCAGTGCTGGAATGAGCTTCTGCTAAGTGGGATATATAGGATTCCTACGGGAAAAGTGAAGCCATTTAAAAAAATAATGAGTCTCCCTTCTGCCCCCTCTTCCTTTCCATTTTGAGCTCTATTAGGCCATGATAACAGTCTTCATGAAGGCTTCACAAAAGCATAGCATAAGCATATAATATTTACACTATACAGGGAAAGAGTGGGCTAGGAAATGTTTTGGGGAGCTCTGAATGTAAGACATCTTTTACAATGGGATCAAAAATCCTCTACTTGCCCTTTTACTGATGGAGAAAAATGTGTTTGGTTGCAAAGAGGTCCTGTGGGGCTTTTAAGCTCCAGCACCTCAGATTTTGACAGTGTAATTGGATCCCTGTTGCCTGGGCAATCACACGGAATTGGAACCATCTCCATTTTGTCTTGTTAGAGTAACATACGTGATAGTTTAGAAATAATCTCACAAATACTCTAGTTTGGTCACCATTGCATTTCTTAAAACCTACAATATGAGTGTGTGTGTGTATTTGTTTGCGTGTGTGTTACACGCCCCCAATCTCATACCCTAATACCTCTAATTTTCTTCCCCAACCTTCTGTGAAACTGAACAGCATAATAGATGTAATTAGACCTTCAGTAATAGGACCGAACGGAGCAAGCAATGAGACTCCTTCTAGGGAAGCAATCAGTGCATTAGGTCCCCAGGACTGAAACCACTTTTAACAAGGTTTGGGGCCTAGGGAATGTCAGTCTAGGCTTCTACTGCTTCCCCAAGAGGAAGTTCTACCCAGAATGCAAATCTTCATTTACCATTTCTACAAAAGGGAGAAAAAGAACATTAGCAGCTTTATTACACACATAATGAAACAAACTTTGCTGTTAATATTTTTTCTCAGCAGTCAATCAGCTGTTCCCAAACGCTCTGAAAAGTAAATGTATATTTTTATCAGAATTTAAGAATCATTCCCTATGTTTTCATCACCAACTTTTTGAAAAAGATAACACCGAACTGTGTCAAACAAAGGCAGCCTTTATGCTTTCAA
This sequence comes from Piliocolobus tephrosceles, assembly GCF_002776525.5. Classification (NCBI taxonomy): domain Eukaryota; kingdom Metazoa; phylum Chordata; class Mammalia; order Primates; family Cercopithecidae; genus Piliocolobus; species Piliocolobus tephrosceles. Next base: position 94,360,000 of record NC_045447.1, on the reverse strand, counting down.
GAGCATGCTGAACCGTTTCTATAAGGGAACAAGCTTTAGTCAAACAATATTTCTGAGACATACATTTAAATAGTCAGTTTCAGTAACTGTAGATATATTGGCAGACTGAATATGACCTATTGGTGCTATTCTATTCCATGATGTACTGAAGTAAACTCTTCTGAAGAAAAGTGTACATCCTATTTATGGAGTACAACAAACTCCCATTCTTTATTGTATACCTTGTATTTCGCAGTTCCTATTCCTTGGCATTAATAGTCTACTAAGATGACTAGTTTGAGGCAATTTAAGGACGAAAATACTTCAGCTTTCTAAATGTACTTATGTAGAGACAAGTTGAAAGATAAAAGACAAATATGGCACCCAAAGCACATTATTTGTCTCTAATGATCTGATGTCATCTCTTCATACATTTAATCCTTATAATAAATATTCTTCCAGCCAGAGGTAAAGGAATCACTTACAGGTAATGGAAGATTCATGAAGGATGCAGCATCAAGTCCTTTTGGTGAAATAATCAAAGATTAGGAGAGAGCAATCCCAAGATAATTTGTTTGTGAGCAGAAGCAATTTTATTGGGAAGACAGCCATACGTTTGTGTAAGATGTGTGTGTGAAAAAACATACTCGTGTCTGTGAAAGGCATGTGTGTGTGTGTGTGTGTGAAAGGCCCCATATACCAGCCTAATCTAAAGAATAAAAGTTTTCCTAACCAGTGATGAAACTTCAGCTTTGTTATATAAAATATATTTGGTATAATGTACATTGGCCAATAGAATGAATGTCAATTATGGTATTTTTAATTGTTTTAACTAATAAATTAGGTTAAATTTGGCTATGTTTTGACAAACTCTGTTGTTGAAAACTTCCCAGACACATAACTAAATCTACCAAAGTTACTTGAGCAACATAGATGAAACTTACAAACCAGAAAAAATGTTTTTAAAAGCCTGGCATTAAAGACCACATATTATATGGTTCTATTTACCTGGAATGTCCAGAATAAGAAAATCTATAGGAACTGGAAGTTGATTAGTAGTCACCTAGGGGTTGGAGACATGAAAGGATTGGGGGGTGAAGGTGAAAGGGGGCAGAATTTCCTTTCGTGGCAATGAGCATGTTCTATAACTGATTGCAGTGATAATTACATGACCCTGAATATACTGAAAAATGAATTGTACATGATAAATGAGTAAATTTGAACATATATGAATTATAACTCAATAAAACGGTTACCAAAAATGTTTCCTGAGTTACTAGGAGGGTCCTAGCAAATCAGAATTCAATATTCTAATTCTTAATTCAGTTTTTAAATTCTATATTCTGATTCTTTCATTTAACCCATTGTAAATTTATTTAAAAGGGGGGTATTTTCATTAATGACATGAATTTAGGTGTGAGACATTATTAGGACTGATTCTAAGTGGTTTTTTTTTTTTTTTTTTTTTTTTTTTTTTTTGGGAAGTATGTAATGGAGAGCTTGTTACACTGCAGATTCTGTGATGACCTGAGTGCATAAGGTAGATACAACTTTGCCTTTTCAAAGGTTATGATCAAATGCAGATATTGAGAAGGAAATTAGAAGTTTGTATGCCATGTTAAGGAAAATTCAAGGTGACTTAGAAGGGATATTTAACTTCAGTTTGTAGTGAGTAGAAATCTTCCTGGATGGTGTAATATCTAAGCTAAATTTCCAAGGAAGAAGCATAAACCAAGTGAAGAAAGAATGGCAAGGGAAGTATTGAAGCAATAGGAATATCAGATATTAAGACTGAAGACAATGCAAAGCATGGCTCTAGTGGACCTATGCAAAGTTTAGCATAACGTGAGCCCGAAGGGCAAGAAAAACTGTAGTAAAATGAAATAACCCGAAAGATAAACAACAGCTAAATTATAAAGGCTCTTATAAGACAGAGAAAGAACTTAGAAATAGAAAACCAGTGAAAGGTTTTAAGCGGCAGAGTGATGTGATACATTTTGTATTAAAGGGAGATCATCCTGCCAATATTTTGAATAGTGGATTGGAAGAGAGAAAGGCAGAAGGCAACAGTTAGGAAGTTAAAGCAAAATCCAGGTAGAGATAATGATGATGTCTGCTAGAAAATGGCAACAGAATTAAAAAGAAAAGCCAATAAATGTGAAAGTAATTTAGGACACCAAATCCTTGTGCTGGACTTGATTAAGAGGAGAGTGGTTTATTATAAAGAGAAAATTAGGTTTTACACACAACTCCCACATTTTTGACTTATGAGCTAACATTTTAAAATGAACAGATTGCAGTATTTAGGACAGTTTTCGGTTTATAGAAAAATCAAACCGACGGCACAGAGAGTTCCTATAATCCCCCCACCTCCTGGTTTCCTCAATTATTAACATATTAGTATAGTGCATTTGTTATAGTTCATGAAGCAATATTGATTCATTATCATTAAGTAAAGTGTGTAGTTTACATTAATATTCACTCTTCTTGTATTCTACAGCGATTAGAAAACACAGAATGCCACCTATACACAATTATGATTTAATATAGAATAGTTTCACTGCCCTAAAAATCCCTCTGACCACTATTCTGTTCCATTGAGCTGTCTATTCTTTGCCACACTATATTCCTTATTATAGCTGCATAAGAAGCCCTGAAGTTGAGTAGAGTCAGTCTTCTCAGTTTGTTCTTCCTCTTTAGTACTGTGTTGGCTATTTTGAATCTTTTATCTTTCCACATAAGCTTTAAAATCAGTTTGTTGACATCCACGTTGTAACTTTCTGAGCTTTTGATTGTGATTATGTTGAAACTATAGATCACATGAGGAAGGACTAACACCCTAACTATATTGGGTCTTTCTATTCATAATCATGGACTAGCTCTCCAATTATTTAAATTTTATTTGATTTCTTGCATCAGAGATTTGTAATTTCCCTTGTGTAGATCATAGGCACATTTTATTAGCTTTTTATCAAATTATTTGATTATTTCTCATGCTAATGTAAATGAGATTGTGCTTTTTAGTTTCAAATTCTAATTGTTCATTGTTGGTATGAGCAATTGACTATTGTACACTAACCATGTATTCTGCAACCTTGATATAAATGTTTATTAGTTGCAAGAGGTTCTTATTGTTGTTGATTCTTTGGGATCACTACATAGAAAATCTAACCATTTTTGAGCAGACTTCTAATTTATTCCTTCTAAATCTATATACCTTTATTTTCTCTTCTTGACTTACTGCATTAGCAACTATTTCTAATAAAACTTGAATAGGAATGTTAAGACAGGACTTCCTTGCCTCATTTCAGATCTTAGAAAGAAAGCACATAGTTTTCCACCACAAAGTATGCTTTAACTTTAGGCTTTTTGTGGGTCTTCTTTGTTAAGTTGTTGAAGTTCTCCTCTATTCCAAATTTGCTGAGTCTTTTTAACATAAATGAATTTTGAAGTTTGTCAAATGCTTTTTTTTGGCTCTATTGATATGATTGTATAATGGGATTTATTCCACATATGTCAGGCTGTATCATATTTTGAAAATTGAGTAATTTAATCTATCATATCAAAATTTAATCTATTATATAAATTTTGACATGGTAGATTAAATTACTCAGTTTCCAAATGGTAAATCTAGCCTGACACATCTGGAATAAATCCCATTTGGCTATGTCATATAATTATTTTTGTAGATTTTTGGATTCATATTGTTAATATTTTATTGATAATTTTTGTATTTGTGTACATGAGAACTATTGGTTTTCCTCTCTTGTAATGTCTTTTTCTGATTTTGGTGCCCTCACTTTTTAATCTAGAAATGCAGAGTGCAGCTAGAAACATATGGAGAAAAAGTAGTATGTGTATGATTGCATGGGACTTCTCACTGATTTTCTGTATACTCTTTCCTCTTGGTATGAGCTGTCTGCAATTGGGTCCTCCTTCCTAATTTTTCATCTTCTCTTCCTGAAGTTAAAAAGACAGGGCGACAAATACCTGAGGCTCCCAAGTCCTGATACTCTCTATAGCCAAGGACTTTTGGAAGACTTGTTTTTCTAAAATGGATATGAAAATAAACAGAGATAGCTTTCTTACTTCAATTCTCTACATGAATATTCATTATCACACACACACACACACAACTTGCACAGACACATGTATGACTGTCTTCCCAATAAAATTGCTTCTGCTCACAAACAAATTATCTTGGAATTGCTCTCTCCTAATCTTTGATTATTTCACCAAAAGGACTTGATACTGTATATTTCATGAATCTTCCATTACCTGTAAGTGATTCCTTTACCTCTTGTTGGAAGAATACTTATAAGGGTTAAATATGTGAAAAGATGACATTGGATCATTAGAGACAAATAATATGCTTTGGATGCCATACTTGTCTTTTATCCCTTCAACTTATCTCTACATAAGTAAATTCAAAAAGCTGAAGTATTTTTGTCCTTAAATTGCCTCAAACTAGTCATCTTAGTAGAATATTAATGCCAAGGAATAGAAACTGCAAAATACAAGGTATACAATAAAGAATGAGAATTGTTCTCCTTCTGTGAATGAAATATTATGTTCCCAAATTACATGTGATAGCAAGATTTAAGTGAATACCATTAGACTTCCCTTTGGTCAAGGTCATCAAAGATTTGTGGGGTGAGCCAACATTACAGAGCACACATTTTATATCCTGAACCCCATTTTTAATCAGATTTTAAAAACTGTAGAGTATCACAGAAACAAATCAAATCCAACACACACAAATAAATCGCAACTCATAAAACATGCATGGTAATAAAAAGAAAGCAACATTCACTGGGGAGAAGAAAAAGCAAATAAAGAGATCCAAATAAATCCCTTATTAAAGCAGATGATTAGTATTAACATCTCAATTCAAATCACATGAAAAGATAATAATGATGCTTCTTTTATGCCCATTATGTATATTGTCATTGTATTTGGTTATTGTTCATGTAGCCTGGAAAGATTTCAATCATGGCCAATTGTTACAGCTTCTACAATGTGAAGAGGTGACTGGAGTAAGAGATTTAAATAATCTCAATGCTTTTCCCAGAAAGCTTTAAGAATAGAAGTGCCCATCAAGAGGGTTAGGAGGCCTAGACAAATAAAGTGGGACAATAATAGCTCTGTGTCTTATCTATTACACTTTCTTTTAGGGGATTTTTTTTCCCTTCCCACTTTTCTCCATCTTATTTTTAATAACCTCTTAGGATTTCAACAGAAATCGTTAAAATCTATTTCTTTTTTTTTCACACACAGGCTCATAGTTCATTGTTGAAGCATTAATTTATAATCCTAGTCTGCTATAACTAAGGACATTAGCACATGGATAAAATATCACATCTGGTTTTTAAAAGTATATGAGGATTTTCTTTAAATGAACTTAAGAAAAACAATACTGTCTGTTAATGAGCCATACTGCCCATTTCTTCTATGGAAAGACAATACATGTACTCCCAGATTCAGAGACTACTATCAACTGAGGGAAATCCCAGCATTCCAATTCCAAACTTCAGGGACTGAAGTAACGATTGGTTGTTAGGGCAGGTGCCAGCTCTAGCTTGGACTAGAGGAATACTATTGTTCAGTAGGAAGACAGGTTCAAGGATGCTCCTTTGTGTACATGTCGTTGGGGTTATATGTATATGGACTGGATATTGAATAGGTTGGTATAGAAAGACAAGGTTTTGGGTCTCCAAGAAGTTGCTAAAGGTTAAGGAGGTCCCAAATTGTATCTACTCAAAAATATCAGTCATCTCACTAAAGTCCATCCCATCATATAATTTAAATGATAACAAGAATCCTCTAGTAAACCACTTATTCTCCTCTGATTTTATGTACAAAAGAGGGAAATAATACCATAGTTACAATTTGAGTTTCTATCATCCTTAGAAAATAATCAAATGTAAACTCTTTACCCAAACTGCCAACCAGCATAGATTCACTCACAAAGTACAATCTTGCCATAAGTTAAATTGAAATGAAAGTTTTGGGAGAACACTGATTGTCTTCTCTCAGTATGGTACCAAAGAAATGTTGACAAGAGAGTCATTAAGAAAGCTTTCTTGTGAAGGTAAGCAGTATTTGCAGTCCTGGTATAAATTCATGACTCAGGGCATACTATCGAAGGGTTTTTACCACTCATTCTAATTGTATGCTAAAAATAGAGCAAGGTTTTATTAGGAATTTAGGAAACACACATTCAATTTTTAAAAACATGTTTGGCTTCTAGATTCCTGTTAAAATGTGGAAAGAGAATCATTCCCATCCTTACAATATAAAATGTTTGATAATCTGCAAAATTACAACTCTTATTGAAACCATTAGAAAGTGAGGTTATAAGGCAAACAACGAACTTCCAATTCAAAGGAAGATAAAAATCTTCAGGAAAAATAGGAAGCAAGCTCTTGTTTAGATGGGGTAATTGTCAGACATTTGACTCCAAGCTATTGGGAAGAATTCAGCTAAAAAAACACTAAGGATTTGCTAAAGGTTGAATGTGGGCTAGTGTAAAAGTACAGAACACAGGAGAACTTGTACCAACACACAGGCTCATGTTCATGGACCTTACTAAGTGGCTCACAAGAAAAATTGGCAGAAGGTGAGAGATGTTCCTGAGGAAATGCTCCTCTTGTTGCAGACCTAGAGAAGTACACAGCAACCATTGTGGTAAAGGCACAAAGCTCACCCTGAATCCTCCTCCTTTATGTCCCCTACAGAACAAAAATCATAGAAAGCAAACTGTACCATCCTCAAGAAACAGGTGAAAAGTCATGGTAGCTGAGGAAAGGGATCAAGATGAAAAACCTTCTATGTTGAGAAAGGGTCAAAAAATTTACCAGCCCTGGACAGTAAAACCCTGTCCAGTTTTGGGAGTTGCAGGATTACTGAAAAGACCCCATTAATGAGACCCAAGGGCACAGTGCCTGTCTAAGCCTGAACGAGAACTACAAAGAACATGCTCTTCTATCCCCAACCTCATCATCAGGCTGACAAGCACCCCTAATATATAACAGCATGATACTGCTGAGAGAAGTTCAAGAGCAGGGAAAAAACGCAAAGTACAGGTACAAAGAAAACACCTAAAGCTGAGGGAGGAAGAAGGAAAAAACCAACCAACCAACCAAACAAACACTAGCCAACCAATTCACATCACACATACAGAATTATACTAGGGGAATTTGAGGAATGGGGTGCACTAAGGTACAACAATAACAAAACCCAAAAGTAACTCAACTCCTAACTAGATTAGTCCAACTCCTTGCAACAAAAACTTAGCTATGTAAAGAAAATAGTGTGTCATTTATCAGGTATAAATATTAATTACCCCAGTGTTTACTCTCTCACAGTAAATATCTGGGTTCCCACTAAATATTACAAGAAATATAAAGAATTTTTTAAAAATCACAATGTCAAGAGACAAAGCAGTACAAATAACTAGACTCAACAGTTACCCCTACGTTTGAACTATCAAACAAGGAATTTTAAAAACCTATGATTAATATGTTAAAGGATCTAGCTAAAAAGGGGAGGACAGCAAGCATGAACAGATGGAGAATTTCAGATCAGAAATAAAAACTTTAAGATAGAAAGTAATGGAAATAATTGAGCTGAAACGCATAGTAACAAAACTAACAAATGCCATCATTAGATGCCATCAGTAAATTTGATAAAGCCAAGGAAATAGCTGAATTTGAAGATATATAAATAGAAATTACCTACAATGAAACACGAAAAGTAAAAAAGATGAAAACAAAAATAAAATAAAAAACAGAATGGGGTATCTGAGAACCATGGGACGAGATTAAATGGGTACATCCACGTTCTACCTTATGCCCACACTTGTCAGCAACACTTTGGTTCCTCAAGAGATAACATCCACACTGCACAAATGACTGGTCTCCTGACTTTTCATAGCCTGGCTATGCATACCATAGGTAATGACCTGGGTCTTGGATACAATAGTTCATTGTGCAGATTCCACCTGTCAATGCAAGAGCTGCTGGGCTATATTCTGACCATGATGCCACCTACACTTACTCAGGCTTTTCAATACTACAGTCAAACCAGCCTAGGTGGTACTGTAGTTCCATTTCCAACATGACAGCAAACTTTCTTATAAAAACTAAAGAAGCTCCCATTTTCTATTCTAAATTCACACAAGATTTGCAAGATATAGAAGGTAGCACATATGCTAGCTGTATGCCCTGCTATTCGAACATTTGAAGTAATGTTCCTAACTTCAGATTTTGCCTTTTAAAGTACATGTCAGACCATTACATAAGAGATAACTTAGAGCCTCATTTGGGGTTGAATGCATCAGGATCCTTTGAAGTATTATATCCCCAATAGGATAGCAAGACAGCTACCTCTTTTCTCCTTGCTATTCAACCACATCAGTACATTTCTATGACTTCCTGATCAATGAGCCTTTATGCCTTAGGGTACTAAATTTGGTGCAAGATTATTGCAAACCTAGTGAGGTCCACAACCTCATCATGAGCCAACATCATGAACCAACTCTGTGACAGCCTAGTGGACCACCAGATGACCTCAGCCCATGTGACAAATAAAAACCAGACTTTGGCTCTGTTGCTGACCTCATTACTGCTAATGGCCAATGCTGTTCCTCCTTTGTTCTTGCTTTGCTATGGATCCTGTTAACCTCACTGTCCTCCTCCAGTTCTCCTTCTACAGTCCTGCCCCACTACCCCACCCCTTCAGGCCATGGTACTCACATCAAATTGAAGCTTATCTCTAATTCTTTCCTGAAGTCATTGGAGAAATCATCACCTGAGCTTTCTCTTCAGAGTATTCCCTTATCCATCCCCAATATGTAAGGCTCTGCTGCAACATGTTCACCACACCACACAAATGCAACGACACCAGAGCTACACTCAATAATGTTGAAAAAAGGGATTGTCAATACTTACAAAACATTATTTATGCTATGGAGAACACCAAGCTCAGACCCAACGGTGATTTATTATTTAGCTATGTGTTTTCAGGAGCTGCCAGTGGAGTATCTAAAGTTCTGTTTTGGGTCTAGGAGTAACCTCTATTTTGTTCTACTACTCCAGGCTACAGCCTGACACATTCAACTACTGCACTGTCCTAAGTTTCCTATCTAGATTTTATCTGGCATGGAGACTTCATTAATCATTGCCTAGAAGGTCACCACCATCCCATCACTCATGAACAATTCCATACCTTCCCTACCAGGCCCCACTTTCACACCCTTCATAGGCACCATTCATACTTCTAGCTACTTTCCCCTAGCTAACCTCACTGAGTTTTCAGTACAGGGTTCACCGCCCTATCCCCATTTCTGCTTATGTATTTTGTTTTTCTTGAGGCTCAGTTCATTCCATCACAGCAACCAACCCCTAGTCTTGAAGAGTCTCTCCTATATGTATTTACCACTCATGGAGCATACAGTCCAGGTCCTTTGTTGCATTAATTTCTGGGCTTGCCATCAGTCCTTAGATGAGTTACCAGCTCTCATTACCCATATCCAGTCAACCTCATAGAAGGATTTACCTTGACCAGCCTTCCTTTTCCTGTGTACCACTCCAAAAAACCAAAATAATTATTCAAATTGCTCACATGGCCTCTTCCTCTGATGCGCTTTGCAATTTCTAAGAAACACCCCTGCTTTGCTCATACCAACAAGACTACTGACACTTCATGAACAGGATTTTCTCCTTATGTCAGTCAATATTCTTGTTGCTGAAGGGCTCTGATGTCACTTTAATAACACTTGTCTGTCCCTCCATTCTTACACTATCAGAACCTTCCTCTAATATCATAAGCACTGTATGTACTCGAGGAGTTTGGGGTCACATTTTTTCTGGGCCTGCTGCTTCATGTTTTTCAGCCTTATTCACCACAAAAGGGTTACTATGCTATATATTGTGCTTGCCCTACTTACAGGTTGAAGGTCACTGACACTGCTCTAGGCACACATAACCCAGTAAGAAAACACATCATTAATACTGGCCAGGAAACGGTATAGACTGAATGATTGTATCCCTTCTCCAAATTCTTATTCAAATCTGATTCTCAATGTGATGGCATTGGGAGGTAGGGCCTTTGGGAGATGATGAAATCATAAGGGCACCACCCTTATAAATTGGATTAGTGACTCTAGAAAAGAGGTCCCAGAGAGTTCTTTTTCCCCTTGTGCTATGTGAGGACACTGCCAAAACACAGCAGTCTATGATTTAGGAGGCGGGTCCTCACCAGACACCAAATCTTCCAGCACCTTGATCCTGGACTGCTCAGCCTCCAGAACTGTGAGGAATAAATTTCTGTTGTTTATAATCCATCATATCGACCTGTGGTATTTTTGTGATAGTAGCCTAACCATGCTAAGACAGAAAATATCCAGAGTCCCTGTATTTGTTCATCATCACATTGCTATAAAGAATACCCAGTGAGACTGGGTAATTTATAAAGTAAAGAGTTTCAATTGGCTCACAGTTCTGCAGATGACTGTACATGAAGCCTGGCTGAGGAGACCTCAGGAAACTTACAATCATGATGGAAGGTGAAGGGAAAGCAAGCACATCTTACATGGCTGAAGCAGGAAGAAGAGAGTGAAGGAAGAAGTGCTACACACTTTTAAGCAACCAGATCTCATGAGAACTCATGAAATTAAATTAGAAATCAATTACAGACAATATCAGGAAAGATATTTAAACACTTGAAAAGTAAACATCATATGTCTCAGCAAGCCATGTTTCAAAAGTCATAGGGAAGTTATAAAATGTTTTGAATTGAATGAAAATGAAAAGACAACATATAAAACAAATTTTATTCTAAAAAAAGCAGGATACATGTGCAGAACATGCATGTTTGATACATGGGTATACGTGTGCCATGGTGGTTTGCTGCACCTACTGATTCATCCTCTTTAAGTTCCCTTCCCTCACCACTCACCCCCAACAGGCCCTGGTGTGTGTTGTTCCCCTCTCTGTGTCCATGTTTTCTCATTGCTCAACTACCACTTATGAATGAAAACATGTGGTGTTTTGTTATCTGTTCTTGTGTTAGTTTGCTGAGGATGATGGCTTTCAGTTTCATCCATGTCCCTCCAAAGGACATGATCACATTCCTTTTTATGGCAGCCTAGTGTTCCATGGTGTATATGTACCATATTTTCTTTTTTTTTTTTTCTTTTTTTTTGGGGGGGGATGGAGTCTCGCTCTGTCCCCCAGGCTGGAGTGCAGTGGTCGGATCTCAGCTCACTGCAAGCTCCGCCTCCTGGGTTCACGCCATTCTCCTGCCTCAGCCTCCCGGAGTAGCTGGGACTATAGGCGCCCGCTACCTCGCCCGGCTAGTTTTTGTATTTTTTAGTAGAGACGGGGTTTCACCGTGTTAGCCAGGATGGTCTCGATCTCCTGACCTCGTGACCCGCCCGTCTCGGCCTCCCAAAATGCTGGGATTACAGGCTTGAGCCACCGCGCCCGGCCCATATTTTCTTTATCCATTCTATCATTGATGGGCTTTTGGGTAGGTTCCATGTCTTTGCTACTGTAAATAGGGCTACAATAAACATATGTGTGCATGTGTCTTTATAATAAAATAATTTATGTTCCTTTGGGTATAAGCCCAGTACTAGAATTGCTGGGTCAAATGGTATTCCAGGTTCTAGATCCTTGAGGAATAGGCATACTGTCTTCCACAATTGTTGAACTGATTTACATTCCCACCAACAGTGTAAAAGCATTCCTATTTTCTCCACAGCCTCGTTAGCATCTATTGTTTCCTCACTTTTTAATAATGGACATTCTGACTGGCACAAGATGGTATCTTATTGTGGTTTTGATTTGCATTTCTCTGATGATCAGTCATGTTGAGTTTCTTTTCATATGTTTGTTGGCCATGTGAATGTCTTCTTTTGAGAAGTGTCTGTTCATATCCTTTGCCCATTTTTTGATGGATTTGTTTGTTTTTCTCTTGTAAATTTGCTTATGTTGCTTGCATACTCTGGATATTACACCTTTGTAAGATGGGTAGATTGCAAAAAATTTCTCTCATTCTTTAGGTTGCCTGCTCACTCTGACGATAGTTTCTTTTGCTGTGCAGAAGCTCTTTAGTTTAATTAGATCCCATTTGTCCATTTGGGCTTCCGTTGCAATTGCTTTCAGCGTTTTTGTCATGAAGTCTACACGTGCCTATGTCCTGAATGGTAGTGCCTAGGGTTTTTATGGTTTTCTTCCAGGGTTTTTATGGTTTTCGGTTTTACATGTAAGTCTTTAATCCATCTTGAGTTAATTTTTGTATAAGGTGTAAGGAAGGGGTCCAGTTTCAATTTTCTGCATGTGGCTAGGCAGTTTTTCCAGCACAAATTACCCAATAGGAGATCCTTTCCCCATTGCTTGTTTTTGTCAGGTTTGTCAAAGATCAGATGGCTGTAGATATGTGGTGTTATTTCTCTGTTCTGTTCCATTGGCCTGTATGTCTGTTTTGGTACCAGCACCATGCTATTTTGGTTACTGTAGCCTTGTAGTATAGTTTGAAGTCAGGTAGCGTGATGCCTCTAGCTTTGTTCTTTTTGCTGAGAATTGTCTTGGCTATATGGGGTGTTCCTTGATTCCATATAAAATTTAAAACAGATTTTTCTAATTCTGTGAACAATGTCAATGGCAGTTTGATAGGAATAGCATTGAATCTATAAATTACTTTCGGTAGTATGGCCATTTTCACGATATTGATTCCTCCTATCCATGAGGATGGAATGTTTCTCCATTTGTTTGTGTCCTCTCTTACTGCCTTGAGCAGTGGTGTGTAATTCTTCTTGAAGAGGTCCTTTGCATCCCTTGTTAGCTGTATTCCTGGTTTTTTTATTATCTTTGTAGTGATTGCGAATGGGAGTTCATTCATGATTTGGCTCTCTCGTTATCTATTGTTGGTGTTAAGGAATGCTTGTGATTTTTGCACATTGATTTTGTATCTTGAGACTTTGCTGAAATTGCTTATCAGTTTAAGGAATTTTTGGGCTGAGATGATGTGGTTTTCTAAATATAGGATAACGTCATCTACAAACAGAGACAATTTGACTTCCTCTCTTCCTATTTAATATCCTTTTTTTTTCTCTTGCTGATTTCCCTGGCCAGAATTTCCAATACTATATTGAATAGGAGAGGTGAGAGAGGGCATCCTTGTCTTGTACCAGTTTTCAAAGGGAATGCTTACAGCTTTTGCCCATTCAATATGATATTGACTGTGGGTTTGTCATAAATAGCTCTTATTATTTTCAAAAATTGACAAGGTAGCTAAAGTGGTGCTTAGAGTGAGACTGATAGCATTAAAAGCTTGTATTAGAAAAGAAAACAGAATTCACATGAATTATCTAACCTCCTTCTGAGAGAAACTAAAAATAGAAGAACAAATTAAACCAAAAGCAAATAGAAGAAAGGATAATGAAAATGAGAGCAGAAATCAATGAAATTTAGAACAGAAGAAAAAGAAACCTAATTTACCAAAGGCTGATTGTTCAGAAATTTCAATAAAATTAATAAGTTTCTAGTTAGAATGATCAAAGAAAAGAGAAAATGAAAACTACAAATAATGAGAACTAACAAAGAAACATCACTACAGACTGTACAGACATTTAAAGAACAAGGGGATGCTGTGAACAACTCTAAGCCCATAAATTCAATGACCTATATGAAATGGACATATTTTTAAAGACAAAACTACCAAAACTTACTCAAGGTAAAATTCACATGACACTCTACAATCTATGCTACGATAGTGGAAATTTCAGTAAAAGGAGAGTGTTATGTAACACAAGAGAGAGAAATCTCTTATTCAAAGCATATTTTAGTTTTTGCTATTATTCTTTAGTAACTAAATATATATTTCTTATAAATACAATTGTTGTTAAGTCAGAATGGTACTATTAAGCTCACATTGCCTTTTATTTAATAAAACATATATATCTTTTTAAAAAGTCATTTTTCTATACTCCAGTAAAGTAAGGAAAAAATGGGATATAATTATTATTGTAAGCTACACATAATTTTTCCTCTTATCCATTGTGTTTTTATGTTGTTTGCAAAGCTGGTCAGACATTTTTTGTCATAGAAGTCTGAAAAATTCTACCAGGATTTGTCTAGATATGGATTTCTTTTGCATTGCTTGTCTGAAATGTGAAAAAAAAATTATTAAATTTCTCAGTGAAATTTTCAATAGATGAATTTTTAGGGAATTCAGAGAATTTTATTTTGTGATTTCAATGTGGCTACACTTTTATTTGTGCAGTTTTATTTTCACCTATAAAAATTTTTATTAGCCATTGAATAGTGTTCTTGTGTGGTCTTTCAAGTTAATATTTTTCACTTATCCTCAGTCAAAAATAAGAAGGTAAAGTTGAGTTAGAAATTTTCTGTAGCATATATTCTGCTACCCAATGATTCCATTGTACTTTAAATTCTCTATTTTATACATCTGAATAATTTATAGAAGGCTCTCACAAGGATTCTTCCTTCAATGGGGACTATTTGACATTCTGTGTATACAGTGTGAATAAAATGTTCATGTAATAAACTCACACTGAATCAAAGGAAATAACACTTTGGCTGGCCTTGACTGAAACTTGTTTTGCTTTTCTCTTTAAAATTTTTGTTTTTAGTATATCTTTCAGTTTTATGTATCTTCAGGAGGTGTTAGAATCATTGACTATTTAAATGACAGACTATTAAATAGTTATCTCATAAATTAATTCTGGGTTTTGATATTTTGCGTTGAAAGTTATATTGGTATTGAGACCCAAGACATATTCCAAACAGGTCATGAAGTCTAATTAACCTTTTATCACATTCAACTACTTTAAGTTACATGAACTTGGCTCTGTCCTCTAAATATAACAATACAATTTTGGCATCTCATTAATAAACATGACAGCATTTATTAACACTGCCATGTAACTAAAGTAAAACTTCATTAATTCAAATCTCAGGGAACCAGAAGTAATCAAGCTAGAACTAAACAGGAACAAATTATCTGACATCATATTTTAGCGACAGGAGAGCTGAGAAGCTAAACAACTTGCTGTTTCTGTCAAACAATCTTGATTACTTGTCAGTGGAGAAGAAGTTGGTGGGGTGTGGAATGAAAGGTTAATTTTCTTGCACTCACATAACCTCTCCCTCTCTTCTTACAGAAAAATAATCAAGGTCATTAATTGAAGTTTTGCAAATCAATTTCTATAAATTCATGACTCACAGGATCATATATTTTAAATTATAAATATAATAGTATTTGAGGTCATCCATGCCAAAACATCCTACACAAGACTGTTTATTATTATTTTTATTTGACCACACTTTCATTAAATGATTATAAACTAAAAACATATACATTTTTGTTAGTTTTGCACCAAAATTCTAAGATCAAATATTTATTTCCTCTTCATGTATTCATTCATAAAATATCCTTCCTTTCCTTCTTATATTAACCATGTCTATCTGTGATGTTCTGACATCTGAGGCCCTGCTGACCCTAGAGGAAGTCAGCTCACTCCAGGATTAGCCAGTTACTAGACAGAGTAAACAACTCACCTGTGAGCACAACTTTCATATGCAAATCAATCAATGCACAGCTTACATTCTGCACTCTAAGACACTATCCACCTTCCCTTAGCATTCCAGGGCTAGGTCCTAGACAACTAGAGACAGCTCCTATGACACTGATCCTGCTGTAATTTCCCTTCTGAGGAAACCACAATGAAGGCTCTTGGCTCAAAATTTTCCCTCTCCCTTTGCCTCCTGACTGCACCTCCCCTACTGCCTGTTGGCCTGAGCCCCTGTGTCTCCATCTGTAAGTATAACACACTATCTTTTTGTTGTTTTTTAGAGATAGGTTCTCACTCTATCACCCAGGCTGAGGTCCAGTCATGTGATTATAGCTCACGGCAGCCTCAAACTCCTGAACTTAAATAATCCTCCTGCCTCTGCCTCCCAAGGAGCTTGAACTATAGGCACATAGCATCATAATCAGCTAATTCATTTACTTATATGCAGAGACCGGGATCTTGCTATGATTCTCTGGCTGGTTTTGAACTCCTGGCATCAAGTAATCCTCCCATCTTGGCCTCCAAAGGATTATAGGTGTGAGCATCCGTGCCTGACTGACAAACTATCTTTTCAATGGCAGTCATCTCCTTATCTGTTGGCCTTAACATAATTCAGTAATAAAACCTACTAAAAATCTCTCTTTTCCTT
>NC_045447.1:94217735-94343761 GCF_002776525.5 Piliocolobus tephrosceles | reverse complement strand
CTTCCTTCCTTCCTTCCTTCCTTCCTTCCTTCCTTCCTTCCTTCCTTCCTTCCTTCCTTCCTTCTTTTTGTGTGTGGAAACATGTAGAAACCAGTGGCTATTTAAATGAACCATTACCAATTAGCAAAATGTTGTACTGTCTTGGCTAGGCTATATAAAATAAATTTTAGCAAAATGAGTACTACAAGTTCTGGATGTACATATGTCCTTTCATACTTAATAATCCTGAGTGTGAAGAAACACTTCTAAAATCTGCCTTGAGTTATCTAAACTTTAGATGAGTGGGTCAGTCTTTAAATATTAGTTATAGCTTTAGAAATAAGGGGAAATTATTCACCAGAGGACTTAAATAACAGCATATGTTCTTTTCTTTTTATTAACTATAAACAAATATGAAGTTTAAATGTAAACTTTGACTACTAAAACAAAATATGGGTACAGAGTTTTAAAATGGTGCCAACCTCACTTTGCCGTTTAAATTTTGGTTTTTGTAGTACCCTTACTGCCATGGCAGAGAAGTTTAATCATGAATTTAGAAAATGTAATCATCAAAATTTGCTGAAATCAAAGAACAAAAGGGTGAATTAACATTAAAATTATTTTCTCAGCACCTTAAGAAAAGTCATCACTAAATTAGAATTTTTTGTTACCAATTACAGAAAATATTTGTGAACTCCATTTTATTTGGATTGCATACCTTTTAAAATGTGTTCAGCTTTTTGGTTTTTCATTTCATTTTGTTGACTTTATCTTTCCACTTAAGTCTTAGCCTAATTCCATTTTATTTTTGACTTTAATCCTTCTACATTGTTCTCACTTATAACATCATTTATTTTTTAATTCCTCAATCTCCTACTTTCCTTGTTTGCTTGTGATCGATTTGCCCACTCTTTCCTTTTCTCATGGGGAAGATACTCTCATACGCATTCATTCTTCTTTTTATTCACTTGTGAAATTTTTTCTGGGCACTTACCATCTGCTAGTAATAATAGGAGTCCCAAGGGACACAGAATGACAAGATAATTTCTGTTCTGGAGGAGATGAGAAAAAGAATGAAAAGCCACTAATCAATTAAGATAAAATGTGAAAATTGTTGTAATAAAAGCAAATAGTAAGTGCTATGTGCAAACAACAGACACATTACCAAACTCAGAGAAATGAGATGAAGATTTTCCCAGAGGCACGGATGTCAGTGAGGAGCATTGTAGGACAAATGAAAATTTTGTAGGGAAAAAGGGAAGATAGAACATTTGTGACAAAGTTACCAGAATCTTCCAATTGAGTATTATAAAACACCAAGATAGAAGGTAAGCACAGAAAGGCTAGAATTCTGGTAATACTCAATTTATTCTCTTCTCACGTCTATTAGCCAACCTTATCTGACCTGTCCTGTTCCTCAGAAAGCTACTTCTTTGGGCTGCTTCTCCATTCCTCCTTACTATCTTGGCTTCTATTTGGCTTCAGCTAAGGGTTGGCATTGGTGGGAGACGAGGGTCGGGGGAGAGAATAAAGGTGCATTACTTCCTCACTCCCTTCCTAATTCCATGGAGATGTTCTGGTAGAAGATCTGTCCCTCCATGACTGTAGCTTCCCCCTAGATGGCCCCTCCATCTAGGGCAAAGGAGCCATGGACTCCTTCCCCCTAGAATTGGCTCCTCCATGTTTCCAATTCTTACTGAGCTCCAGCAACGTCTTTCCTCCTTTGTCTCTTTGACCACAGGACTGGCAATGGCTTTCTACTGTTTCTGCTTCTGGGGATCCTACCAATACTTTATTTGTTCAAATCCCAGCTGCAACTTTTCAATGCCTCCAATCAATAATTCTCATTTTAGCCATCTGAGTTACATGTTGTATTTTGCAAGTATTCTTACTGCCATGACAGGAAGAAGTTTAATTGTGAATGAACTTTAAAATATCAATTACTTAAAAAATCTTGTTATAACCTGATTTAATATAATCTTGGCTTTCAGTATCTATTTGTATAAACAAAGAAATAAATGACAAACCAGGAAAAATGATAGAAAGCATGCAAACATAAAAGCCCCCAAAATCTTAAAAATCTCTGCATATCAAATAAGATTTCTGAATCAACTTTGATTATGAAATAAAAGGTAAAAGGGAGGCTTAATTTTTTTTTCAGAACTGAATACAAAGTCTAGTAGAAACATTCACAAAGACACAAGATGGTTAGGTGTCTAGGTAGAAGGTATTATCAGCCCAGAAACAAAAGCAGTAAGACACCATAAGCTTGGACTTTGTCGGAGAAGTTATTCTAGCTGTGCCCTTTTCTTTTCCTTAATTGACCTTGGGATAATAATTGTCTATCCTGTTCACGTAGGAAGTCAAGAAACAACAAAGTCATCCAGAATCAGCTGAAAACAAAATAGTAAATTTAGGAGATGGCTGAAGAGTAGCTCAGATTAACAATAATAATACATATATAAAAAGCAGGCTGTTGGTGCCCTGGATACTCAAATCCCATTTCCTAAATTCCATTTCTTGGAGGAAAGTATCTTAGGTCACAGAGTAGGACTAGTGGGTAAATTGAGCAGGATAAAGTGACCAACCAGGATTGCAACATCATAAACTACACCTACTGCACTGTGCCTCCCATCTGCTCCCTAAAGTTACCTGCAAGAATATGTGAGAATCCTGGGTTTTTGCCTGGCCCCAAGTAAATAGCAGAGGCCAGGGTAATTCTAACTGATGATAATTGATAATGAATAAAAAATAAAAATACATGATATCTAAAATTCCCAATGGTATATGAGCCTCTGTGTGTGTGATATACTTATATAATGAACCATCAATGAAATTCAATCATTATGAAAGAAAAATAAGCTAAAGGGTCTACAGCAGAAAAAAACAGAACTAATGAATGAGGTAGACTAATAATGTTACTTAAACATAATAATTACTGCTATGGTTAATATTAGGTGTCAACTTGATTGAATGGAAGGATAGATAGCTGGTAAAGTATTAGGCTTTTGCCTGGCCCCAAATAAACAGCACAGGCCAGGGTAATTATAACTGATGATAACTGATAATGAACAAAAAATAAAAATACATGATAACTAAAATTCCCAATGGTATATGAGCCTCTGTGTGTGTGATATATTTGTATAATGAAACACCAATGAAATTCAACCATCATGAAAGAAAAATAAGCTGAAGAGTCTACACCAGAGAAAACTAGAACTAATGAATGAGGTAGACTAATAATGTAACTTAAACATTATAATTACTGTGATGGTCAATATTAGGTGTCAACTTCATTGGATGGAAGGATGCCTAGATAGCTGGTAAAGTATTCGGCTTGGGTGTGTGTCTGTGAGGGTGTTGCCAAAGAAGACTGACATTTGAGTCAGTGGACTGAGAGAAGAAGACCTACACTCAGTCTGGGTGGGCTGCTAGAACAAAGCAGGTGGAAGAAGGTGGGCTAAGCCAGCTTGCTGAATCTTCTGGCTTTCATCATTCTCCCATGCTGGATGCTTCCTTCCATTCTTCCTGCCCTTGGACATCAGACTCCAGGTTCTTTGGCCTTTGAACTCTTGGACTTACATCAGAGTTTTGACGGGGCTTTCAGGCCTTCAGCCACAGACTGAAGGCTACATTGTTGGTCTCCCTGCTTTCAACGCTTTTGGGCTTGCACTGAGCCACTACTGGCTTCTTTCTTCCCCAGCTTGCAGAAGGCCTATCATGGGACTTTGACTTGTGATTGTGTGAGCCAATTCTCCCTAATAAACTCCCTTCCATAGATACGTATATCCTATTAGTTCTGTCCCTCTGGAGAACCCTGACTAATACATAGGCTATAGGAGAAATGTATAGAAACCAGGAGTCCAGATGGAAACAAGCCAGATGAGAGGTGACAATCACCAATTACTTTTACAGAGATGATAGAAGATATTGAAATTATCTAGCAAAAAAAAAATAATAATAAGTTATATGTTTTAAAAGAATCAACTGGAACTACTGAATATGAAAAATATATGTGATTGTTGAAATAAAGAAGTCAGTTGAGGTACAGAATAGAAGAATGTTTCCACCTAGAAAATGCACTATTGAGTAACAAATCATGGCCAAAAAAAATTATTCCAAACACATGGGAAAGAGATAGAAGAAATGAATGACAAAGAAAAAGGTAAATAGAAATGAAGTAGCCATTGTTATACCTATTTAAATGACCTGCCAGAAGAAGTGGAGGAAGGGAATAACGTTTCAAAACTTCCTTATACAAATATCTTCCAATGTCTGTAAAATAATGGCAGAGAATTTTTCAGAACTAAAGAAAGTTATAAGATATCCATTTAAAAGAGTTTATAAGTGTCAACAGGATAAGTTAAAACACACATACAAACACACAGATAGACACTGTTCAGTAAAATTTTTAAAATATGAAATACAAGTAGAACACTCTATATCCGGGAAGGATAAATATTTTACATACAAAAAGAATATAGTAGATGGAAAAAGGCATGGAATAATATTTGCAAACTTCTGGCAATAAATAAAAAAGAACAATTACATTCCCAATTACACTATCAGTTAAAGGAAAAGTGAAATAAGTATATCATCAAATATATATTTGTATAATTATGAGTAATAAAATTATTTTAAAAGAACAACTTTCCTCTTTAAAGCACTTTGAGGTTACTTCTTTAGAGAATGTTTAATTGAGAAAAAATAGTAAATATATGACTATATAAATAAGCAATGACTATAAGTTATGTAAAACAGTATATCCACAAAAGTTCAAAACTAAAACTCCACCTGAGAGGGAGAGACCAGAGTGAGATGAAAACAGACCAAGACATTCTCTAATTTGAAAGAAAGGCATATATTTTTAAAAGTTTTAAAAACTGAGAGGAGGAAGTAAACATAATATGAGTCCTGTTATTAGAGGCATAATTAATGATAGAATATAAATGTAACATAGTTGTTAGACCAGCAAAATAGTATTCAGTGCATGCAAATAGAAAATCAGTAGAAATAAAAATTGATATTAAAAAAGATACATGATATAAGATAGGAGAAATAAACTCTAATATAAAAGTAATGACAAGAAATCTATATTAATTTAATTCATCAATAAAGGTTTTAAAAATTCAGGAATAAGTTGCCTACAGGAGAAAAATTTAAATCAAAGAAGTACAGAAAGATGGAAAATACAGGATGAAAAAAGATGTACTGGAAATAATAAGCTCATGTAAAACGAGAGTAGAATTTTACATTGGCAAAATAGAGACGAAAGCAGAAAAAATTAACAAAAACTTTATAAGACATCAATAGAAAAGTTTTAAAATGAACATTATATTTAATAGTTACCCACATATACAATCTCAGTGAGAGATAATTTCCTTATACTTCAGAGAAAATACACATTATTTTCTAGCACCTACTTTCACAAAGTCATTAACAGAATAATTCTCAGAGAAAGCATCAAAGAAAACACTCCGAAGATTCAGCATTATAGAGACTCTGTGCTTTCTACACTGCTATGGAATTATAAATTGATCACAAAAATACAAGTACAAAAAATTTATGTATATAGAAACTAAAATGTATATTAAATATCTCTTACCTTAGAAGAAAAATCATCTTTCATATGGGGTTAGTCAAAGCATTTCTTGAAGTTTATAACATTGAATACATTTATGTAAATTCTATAAACTACATATTTCTCAGAAACCCCACTAAAGGGCATAGAAAGAAAATTAAATCGATTAATAGGTCTAGATCACAGAGAAGAAACTTAACAATGGAAAACTGTCAGTTATCTCCAAACTAATCTATAAATTCAATGAAATTCCAGTAAAATACTAGAATAATGAGGAGGTGCTCATATAGGTCCATAAAGGAATCTGGTTTCCATAACTTGGAAATGACCAGATTGTTCATCTCTACGGAAGACGTCTAGGACAGAATACTCCATGAGGATTAAAGGTTATGGTATTATATAAAGCAAAAAGGGGTTGAGTATGAAAAATAACACAATTATACCTAACATAAAATGTGTTCGATTAATACACACAAAAAACACTATGTATTTTTTCAAAGCTATATGTAAATGCAGCTGCTCTAGTAAATATATTTGAATTACATATAGGAAGGGCAGAGTAGACGCAAAACAAAAAGAATAGCAAAAGTTTGAGAAATGAATTGGAATACAAAAATTTTTTATAAAGATAGGTTTATGTAGATTGATGGTGGTAGCTTCATATAATTGAGTAGTAATGTCAATCTATGCACCAGAATTACAATAATAACAATAAAAAATAATAATAAACATTTCACCTCTTAACAGTAAACTAAACTTTCACATATGTTGACAAATTCCTAATTTCACTGCAAAGAGACCTCTGAGAGCTCCTGAGGGCAAAGTATTCAGTATTTACAGAGACTGTGCAGCCCTACCTCTAAGACTGTTGCTTCTTTAGTTCGTCCCACTGCAGAGGTGGGGAGCACTGAATGTGCACTCTAGTCAATGCTGCTATCAGGACTGGAGCAAGAAGGATTCACCTAGGTCCCAACCATCTTTACATTCACCCGACCTCACCATAAGTCTCCCTGTTCCAACTCTGTTCCACATTTGGCCATTAGGATTAAAAGCTTGTTTTTTGTTTGTTTTTCTGAAATGCTTTGTTATTTTCCTACATTGATTTTTTTTATCATTTTTGCTTAAATTTAAACCTAAGGTTGAGCATCATGGCTTACAGGAAGTCAAATATTGCTCAAAAATAATTTATTAAATTTTTAAAATGTCTTGCCAAAATGAATTGCTGGGGAACACAAGTTTTGTTTAGGAGATCTACCTTGAAAATACATTTTTCAATAAGGTTTTCATTTAGTTTTTTAATGAAAATCAAAAAGAAGAAAATCTTTACATTCTCTTACATTTAAAAAAAAAGTTCTTTGAGGAAATTTTTTTTGAGACAGAGCCTTACTCTGTCACCCAGGATGGAGTGCAGTGGTGAAATCTCAGCTCACTGCAAACTCCACCTCCCAGGATCAAGTGATCCTCCTGCCTCAGCCTCTACAGGTGCATGCTACCATGCCCAGTTAACTTTTTGTATTTTTAGTAGAGACGGGGTTTTACCATGTTGGCCAGGCTGGTCTCAAACTCCCGACCTTTGAGGAAATATTTTGAGGATATATCATGTAGAAAAATAGTTACTAAGGGAAGCCTACAAACATATGAAGATGTAAATATTATCATACATACTAGATTTCATTGATTACAAAAACAAAGAACTAAGAAGGGTTTATTCTGTTTTAGCATTGACTTTTTGGGTTATGGGACAATACTAAGTGAAAGGTATATTAAATTTGGAAATATTAAAATTTGGTATGAAGATTACAAATGATTAAGAACTTTTTAAAGTTGAAATACATCTTACAATCATGGTTCTAAAACCTGACTTTATGTGTGATTCTAGGGGGGCTTTAAAAAATACTGTTTTCTAGATCCTAGCTAGACCAAGCTACTGGGATACTATGTGCAAAATATTTAAAGGTAACTCAGTTGCAATATTTTATGAAAATTATCAAAAAGAGAAAAGTTGAAATAACAATTTTATGGGTAATACGCCCATCATCTAGATCCTACAAATAACAATTTAGCATACTTGCTTTATATATACAACTATCTCTCTAACCATCCACCTTATTTTCTATGCATTTCAAAGTTTCAGACATTGGTATACCTTCTCCTGCTCCCAAATTCTTCAGTAGGTTCAATACTTCTTTACTTATCTTTTCAGTTAAATTAATATTCAATACAATATGCAAATCTTAGATGTTCTGGCACGGGTAATAAAAGGTAATGAAGATATATTGTCATAATTCCAGAGATGCCAGTAGTTTATAATTCAATATTCTGTTGATATAGTCTGTTCATACAGATCTATTTCAGGCAAAAAAAAAAAAAAAAAAAAAAAAATCACACATATCTTAATAAGTGGTAGAAAATGACTCCCCAAAATGTATGTTTACCATCACATAGAAATGGTTGTTGAAATTCAGCTGTCTTTTAAGGCAGATCACAAATATAACTTCATTCTAATAGCTTGTCCTGAGTTCTCCCATCAAGAACTTTCTGTTCTATGCAACTGCAAATAGACATATGCAGAGATAATCCTATAGATGGATACATAGGTGCATTGTACATTCCACTGAATTATCTTGCCTTGCAATCTGATTTGGATTTTTGCTTACTTATCTTAATCTGTCACTCCCTGAATGCAGGAAGATTACGTCACGCAGTGCAGTTCATTGTCTACACTAGGCCCTTAATACATGAGGGCTGAGTTGTTTGAATGTTAAAGTTAGGAGTGGGGACCTATTTTGTTTGTTCAGAGGGTCTTTCAATGCCTTTAGTAGATATTGAATCTAACTGATATTACTGCACTTGCCTCATGAATAACTCAGTTGGAATCCACGTTTACAACAAATAAGTGATTTCTTGCTCATCCAACTTTAAAAAGTACATGGAAATTGCATTTAGGAGAGGAGATTAATTCTTAATTTCAGTAATTTTTCTGGAAAACTTACTCGATCAATAAAATGACATATTGGCCATGTTTAAAATGGTGCTCGTTGTAGTGCTTGAACTGCAGCCCTAGATGAATATTGTCAAGAAACCCAAAGCAGTGAAATGAGTAATCTAGGTGCTATGTAGAAAGTACAAAACAACTTAGGGCTCCTGTTTCCATTGTCCTGCCCTTGGCTCCTAACCTGGGTAGCTAATAGTGACCGGTGTGTACAATATTTTAATAAGTCAGTTTTCTCCTTATAGCTATGTAATTTTCAGTGGTTATAATTGGATTTGCCCACATTACATGTGTAGAGAAGCAAATATACCTCCTCCAGTACAGAAATTTGATGAATATGCATTGCTGCATCCCATATCGTAGCTCATCTATGGTTAAATAGAGGCTTTCATTCAACAGAGCTATCAATCTGGCAGCTTTCAAAAGTACTATATTCATGGTAAGAAGAAAAATGTCCTAAAAAGAAATTGAGTAAAATAAATTGGTTAAAATTTAAGAGTACATAAATAGGCTTGACCATAATCAATTGTGAATTATTTGTGGCTATCTTCATATAAATGATGATAAAAATAAATTGTCTTATACTGTAAGTAAACAATACATTTGTTAAAACTATATAGATAAGAAATCTATATATCTGTTATATTCCATTTTTGAATATGGCTAAAATTTTCCATCAAATTATATAACATTTCATATTCTGACATATTTTAATGTTCATTTTTGGCAAAAAAAGAACAGAAAAGCATGGTGAGCATTCTTTTTAGAAGGTTGCACTAAGTAAAATGTTCCAAAATAAGCTATAAATGAATTAGCTCAAGGGCAGAAAATTCAATTTAAATAATAAATTAGAAACATACCAGAAATTAGATTCTTATGTTTCAGGGTAGTTTTAAAAACTTACTTCTGCCCAAGCCTGTTAATGCTAGAACTGCTATTATTAAATTATACTTAAAGTTAAACTGCAAATTACTTACAAAATATATATTTGATTTACATGCCTTCCATATTTGTCAATTCTCTGATAAAATTAATTGCTAAAATGTTTTATTGATAACCATGCTAGGAGATGAATCAGCTTAACCACTTTAATAGCTTAACTTCTGATTAAAACTCCCATAATCAATCCTTGACATAGAAATATTCCTTAATTAAATATTTCAAATAATGAGATGATAGGACCATGTAATTGATAAAGCTTTAGTTACATGGCATTTGCAACATAATAAAAGTTTATAAGAAAAGTCATAAATAAGCTATGGATATAGTCTGTTTTCTGTGTTTTATTGAAATTCTTTGAAATATTTTGAGGAATGTTTATTATGTAAAGCTAACTATATGCTAGTAACTGTGATTTCTCACTTTCAAATGGGGATAACTAAATGTCAAAAATATAATGACTATGTGTCTGCTTAAATAACTGTAGCCTAACAGTTCAAATCACTCCAAAGTAGGTCATTTTATATATATATATATATATATACACGCCATGGGTATTCTTAAAACATATCATCCCTTGGTAATTTTAGCACAAATTTCCTTCAAAGAGATTATAGTATTGTTTGTTGTACTTATATTTTAGTGGCTTTTATAATGATGTTTTCAAGGATTTCCTTTTCTGTTTGCTTTTGAGAAAGAAAGATAATGAATGGAGATTGTAGCAGAAAGATAACTCTGCATTTCTGAAAGTGTACCAAATTGGATATATTTTTAGGAAATTGCTACTAGAAAATTTACAAGAGAAAGATCATTGTTTCATATAATGAAAGTTGAATATCAACTTTATCATCTAAGCAAAGAGTTGCCCCACTGGCAGGAAAACCATAGCCTTACAACAAGATAGAAATGAGCACAGGCATGTAATCAGACATTTAATAGATTCTGAAATTGTGAATATGAAAGCTAAGAGTTCAAAAGCAATTGCAGAAAATACAAATAAGTAAAGAGAAGTAGCTAGATGCCCATACTTGATAATCCCAAAAGAGTATTGCTCTAGTAGGACTGAGGAGTAGTTTAAGATGGCCTTTCATATATGGGAAGATTAAAGTAAAGCCCAGGTGAAGTCAATGTTCAAAGGTGGATTATGGCTGTGTTTGAATACCAGTGTTGTAGTAGGGGCCATGGTAGCTGTTGGTAAAGCTTGTACCAGGTGACCTGGTAGAGCTGGGTGATGTGGTGGGGGAAAAGGGCAGAAGTAGAGGCCATATGCTCAGGATATACCATATGGAAAGAAATTATAACAGAATGCAAAGTAGTTGTCTTTAACCAATTATTGATGTTTTAAGGATTTGTTATAGGGGATTAACCTTTACTCCTTCCTCACTAAACAGCTGGGAAAAATGAATGTGGTCTGTGACTCATGTATAATCCTCTGCTTTACTGGAATTTTTAGTAAATTTTTTACATCTCTAGTAGTATCTCTTGAAAGGCCTAGTTTTGACTTACGGTTTTGACTGTAGCATCTGAAACTTAAAATTAGAAAATGGTGGCTTATGAGATACATATTTATAATCCAGGGCTACCAAATGTATTGCTGTGGTATCACTTTCATATTTCTGAATTGGAACCAAATACACCCCATGACCTACAATGGATGCCTTTGATCATTTGTTGATTTTTCCTCTGAGTTCCACATCAGCAATGGTTTGAGCAGATGTGTATTTAAGCTTATCTTTGAGCTTCAGAAAAAAACAAAGATTCTGCATTAAGTTGAAATTCTTTGAGACTGTTTGTGAGTCAGGACATATGTTTGTGGGCAGCTGTTTTTTTGTGGCCAAATTTGAAGCACTTGCTTCAAACTGGTGTATTCTACCATATGGAGATATGATTTCCAGCCAAAACATTTAATTAACAATGAATTGAGATGACCCTGTCTTCGCTTATGCCACATGCAAGTGCTGAACACAGTGACAAAGTGAAGACAAGTGTACTTGCAGACTAGACCAGGTCCCTGCCCCTTCCCATCTGGTCATGATAACACCCAATCTTATTTTTACATCCTCTCTCTGCTCCATTTTATTGTACACCATACGGAGCCAAGCAACAGATAGAGGGAAAAATACATATATTTGGGAGCAAATAACATAATTTGGTTGGCAATACTTGTCTCTTCTAGAACTAACCTGAGGCAACTTATCAGAAAGCAGAAAACAGGGAAATATGAAAACCATAATCTCACTTTTAGAAGTATTTCAAGGCTACTATTATAAATGCTTTTTAAAGGTTGCATCTATTAGTTCTGAAAATTTCATTGAGTTGTAAGGCAATAGAAGAGGAAGAGAATAAAGACGATGTCCAAAAACCTATGACACAATTCCCCATTTCTTGACATTGTTCATGTTTCTGAGGCATAATCAAAACCATGATAAATAAAAATGCAGAAGTTATGGAGCATCAAAAAGAACAAACCATCCATATGATAAGAAGATCATTTCATGGGGGGAAATTCATAAAGTAATATGTATATTTTAAAAAAGACTATCACCACAGGTTACATATTCTCACAGAAAAGATCAGCTGTAACAGCTAATACCAAAGGCAGAACGTGCCTCAGTAATGAATCCCATGATATTTCCATGAACAAAAAGTATCAGAAAGAACAAATGTTGCCAATGCTAATAAAGAAAAAAATTAGTTCAAATGTCTCTTTAAATTAGCAGTATCACCTTTTTTAGAATGCAAGGGTAACAAAATTATTAATAAGATCTATATTAATACACTTCACGTTTTGTTAACCTCTTTCTTCCCTTACTCTAAGTTTTGAAAATAATAATTTTGGATATTATTATGATCCAAGAACATTTATTGGACCTTAAAAGTTCTTCCTTTACAGCTTATTGTAAACTTTACCTAAATTTGTCATGATCCAGGAGAGGACAACAAGTGTGCAGTCTTTGAAACAAAGCATCAAGTCTTACACCAATTTCATCTGTTTAATATTTTAAAACAGTAGAAACTTCATTTCTTTGATGCCATAACAAACCCAGTTAAAAGGTATTTAAAAGCATCAATAGTTTTTGATTGTAGAATGCCAAATAATGTTTGCTTGTCTTGCTTTTCTATTTTCACTAAAATGAGCTATGCAATGGTGTTGAGTAGGTATATCCTGAGAAAATAATGACAATGTTTAAGTTATTTTTGGTAGTTGCAAGCAAATAATTATTAAAGATGACTTTCATAAAAGAAATCATTGTGGTTAAACAAATATTAATTACATGAAAATACACTCATGGATTTTGTAAAAGGCACATTTTAAAAGCAGCGTTCAGAAATGTCTGTCTGCTTCAATCACCCCATTCACTGAGTGGGACTGGTGTTTCTCTCAGTGGGAGCTGCCATCATAATGACACTTCGCAGCAGGAACTCAGTTGGATGATGCAAACTAGAATAAAAAAGAATGTCTTTATGTTCACAAAGCATCCCAAATCAGAAAGATTCCAAGCTGCAGTGAAAGAGTCCCATGATTTATCTTCAGAGGGAAGCATTTTGTTAACTGAACAAGTTCTAACCAGATGTTAATTGAGCATAAAATTACAAAACTTGGCTGATACCATGGCAGACTGTAAATCCACTGGGTAGAGGATAGACTGACCTCTGTGTCCTACATTGGGCCTGGCATGACTTGGGATGGTCTATAAATACTAAGTAAATGCATCTGGGAAATATTTGGAGTTCAAAAATTACTTCTGAAAAGAAAATGCCATGTCTAGGCATATTTTCTTACTAGTATTTTATTAGTAGTAATGATTACAGTATTCTGCCACTCGCAACGCACTTTTAAGATGTACCAATACATTAATCCTTGCTTTGACACCACAACTTGGGTACTATTTTTCCTAGGAATCTGAGATTCAGCATGCTTTTCCCAAAAAAACTGTGCTACAAATAGCAGAATGATCACATGAACCATCTTTTTGCTCAGAAACCTAAGGAAAATCTCCCTGAGGTTACCCCAATACACTTTAACCTAATTTGATCAATAAATTCACACATACTCAATTTGAATTAGGCTAATATTAACGTCAGTTAGCATGTTAGTATCTTTATTTGCTATTTGGGACAGTAGTACATGCTTCTAAAGGAAACATAGGTCATTTTCATATCCATATCCACACATAAGGCCAGGACAGTGAAAAAGATTATTTTAATATCCTTACTAAACCCTGTTCATCCTGCTTGCCTCTTACCTCTTACTACACACACCAGGTGAGTATTCAGCATCATCTGCCTCCATTTTTATATTATCCACTCTCTTTCCAACTCTCTCCCTATTGTCATTTCTACCATCATCATTCTATTGAAATTCAAGAATCATCAGTGACCTTCAAATTAACACTATCAAATATATTGTCTTGGTCCTTATCTCTTCTGGCCTTCCTATATCTTTTAACATTTTTGTTGATTCTTTCTCTTTGTTAAAATTCTCTTTGACAAATCCTCTGTCTTTCTTCCTTATGATTCTGTCCTCTAACTCATGCTTTCGTATTTTCACACCCACAATTATAAGCTCTCTACTGATGGTGGTGGAATGTTACTTTTGAAGTAAATAACCAGCCCTAAATTCAATGGTCTAGAAGCAAACTTGCCCTCTACACTGCAGACCAGCTTTCCACTGACCTGCCCATTTCTGACAATGGGCTTATTATCATCCCAGTCACCTGTAATTGAAGACTATTTACCCTTTTTACCTTTCTGGTTGCCAAGACCCACCAATTCTTTTGTCACAATCACTGTTTTTTTCTTACAACATATTTCAGGAACATATCTTTCAGATTACTATGCCTGGAACACAACTTAGTGGTACACTCTTACTTAAAAGTGTTCAGTGTTCTCCTCTCCATCTCTCATTTCACCTACTATATGGAGTCCAGCCTGCTAACTTCTTCAGACAAATTCAAAGTTATTTCTCTTTATTCAAGGCAACATGATGTCAACAAGTAACTCATATATTTTATATTCTATACCGTTTGCATTTAGGGCTGAACTCATATCTTCCTTTCTCTGGAATGTGTTATTCGCACAGACTGTATTAATGAATTATCCTGAAAGGACCAGAAGAGATGCTAATTTTCCATTGTAGTCTTACTTGATTTTGTGAGTCAGAAGTACTTTCCTACCCAATAAAGCCTTACATATTATTATCTTTCTTCTTTTCTTTTTTTGAATTCTGTGTTGATACAATTACACATTTGCATATCTATCTTTTGCGGTACTTCTGTCTAGGTCAGTCTGTCTATCTGATCTATCTATCTATCATTTTATCAGTCTCTTTTTTATTAAAATATTGATTCTTAAATATTATACATTTCTTAATGTTAGCAGTATTTCCATTCGTCTTTATTTTGACACAGTGGCAACTGCATATAATAAATTCCTAATTTGATGAATAAATAATGGAATGAAAGACGACCAAATTGCATCAAGAGCAGGAGAAAAAATATTCATAAAGAACATCAAGAAATGTAAAATTAAAGGACGCAGAAACACAAAAGGCTCATTAAGGAGATATGTAAATTGAGGTCAGAAAATCTACAATAATTCACCTCTTAAACATAAAGACGAATAACAAGTCTGGAGTTCAATGAGCCTGTAGGTGAGCAGAGAAGGACAGCCAGAGATATGTCACTGGAGGGATCCAACAACACGATAAGAACCATGGATTGGGACATGTCCAACAATTAAAAATGAGGAAGAAACATGTAAAGATATTAAAGTCAGTCAAGGAGCCAATTCTCTGGACCACTACCACCTAGATTAAAACCTTTCCCTATGATTCTTCCTTCTACCTTGTGCTCTTATATCTTGACACTGTCACAATCCACAGTTTCAGAAAGCAAGGTTTTCCTTCTGGCATCTGTTTTCATATTTATTTTATTGGCAGGAACTGAGCTGATGACAGGGTATATGCTGGGGTGGGCTGTAATGTGAATCTGTGAAGTGATAGCTACACATAAAGGACAAAAGAGACTGAAGACACTGTGACAATAGCCCAGAGCTGAGTACAGAATAATTTAAACAACAGACATTATATAAAAATTTAAATCAATTGATCTACTGAATTATTTCTGAAAGTAGGTGAGCATCTATGTATACCAAGCACTGA
Organism: Piliocolobus tephrosceles; assembly: GCF_002776525.5. Taxonomy (NCBI): domain Eukaryota; kingdom Metazoa; phylum Chordata; class Mammalia; order Primates; family Cercopithecidae; genus Piliocolobus; species Piliocolobus tephrosceles. The sequence goes on along the minus strand of NC_045447.1, from coordinate 94,328,107 downwards.
GCTGGGCTCTATATACAGTGCAAAAGAAGTTAAGCATGGACCCTGCTCTCATGGAACATGCGGTATATTGGGAGTACTCACCATATACAGGCACACATAAAAATACATGTCTATAAATGCTGATGAGTGCAGGAGAAGAAAAAAACTGGGGTGCTGAAACATCACCCCAGTGAGGTATGCTATTGATTAATTAGAGAAGACCGCTTTGAGAAGGTGATAATTTGAGTTGAGGTAAAGTATGAAAGGCTAATTATTTGACACAGAGAAAAAAGTGTTCTAGTTAGAGGAAAATATGTACAGAGGTCAGAGAATTGGTTTATTTAAGGAATACAAAGCAACTCATCTGCAGAATGGTGAGCCAGAGGTGTAGTGGTTAAGATAAGGTTGGATAGATAGGGAGCATCCAGGTATCTGTAGCAATGAGACTGACAATCACAGAAACAATTAGACTGTGCAGTAAAAGCCAAAATATAATTTACAATAATATACCAAATTGATGTGAGGCTAACCTTTTGGGAACTTAACCTGAGAGAGTTGTAGGAATTCAGACAGAGTATTTAATGGAATCCATTACATAATGTATAAACTCTAACTACACAATAGTCTATGCAAATATTGTTATTTGCATGATGGCTTACGCTCTCCAAAACAAAACTCACGTTCCCCTCATTCACCTACAAAACTTTCAAATTGGTCTAATTTAGTAGCCTTACTCAGTCACTTTTTGTACTCCAAATTTCTCTCTCTGAGAATGGCATTCAGTTGGCATCTTTGCTTCTGAAACAAATTCAGAATTCAGGGTCACAGAGATGTCATTTTTAACAACATGCTCCACCTCAGCTGGAACTTCTGCATGTCTGTTGGGTTAATTGCTTCCAAAAGAGAGACAGACAAATGAGATGCTCCAATAACATTGAGTGGCTATATATTCCTTTTTGTGTTCAGCTTTTCCTGTTGGAGTTGCTTTTCTCAAAGAACAAGAAATGCATTCTCTCTCTGAGACCACGAGAATGACAGCCAGGCACAGAGGCCAAATGCACAGACTGACATCCCACTGACCTGCAAACTCCTTGATCCTCCTTTCATGGGGACATCATGTTAATAATTAGCACAATGTCTTTCTTTTCCCCCTTTGCACTTCTGGAATCTGCTTGGAAGAAAGTCTTAAGCTCTATAGATCTGAGGGCTTGTTGAGTAATTGGAAAGCCTAGTCTTCTGGCCAAAGGTTCTCTTCTACTGAGGAATTAGTTTTCATACTGCATTGAGAGCTAGTGTCAAATACAGTAGGCGTTCAGGAAAAATTACACTCCAGTTTCCATAAAGCTATTCATACTGCATCCTTCAACAAGAGTAGAAATTCAAAAATTTCAACAAAGATTAGAAATTATATGAGGTTCTCAACTCAAATTATTATGCAGCAGCCAACAATTAAGGGTCTCATTTTAAAACTCTTCTCGGTGTCAAAAATTCTCCCAAGAAAGAAATCGTTTACGGTGCATTAACTTTGGAGAGATGGCATCTGTTCTGGATTACAGTCTTGTGTTTTCAGTCTTTAGTGATAAGATTAAATAGGATTTTATTCACCTCATATATATTTTTCTTGCATCCTGCACAGGATGCACATGCGCATGCACACACACATACATTCACACACATTAGGGTCACATTTCAATCCTAAACTGGCATGTAGGTTTGTTGTGTGAATATATTCATCCAACACAACAGTGGAACCACAGGAAATATAATTTTGTTTATTTGTTTAGCTGAAAAATATTCAGTTTCTTTATTATTGGGATGGAAAGAAATTGTGAGGGGGAAAAACACATGATAACAGTCCCTATGTCCAACCCAGGGGTCTCCTCTATGGACCCTAAGGAGAGATCACAAGGAGAGATAACCTTGTTTTCACTCGAGGCTGTCTGGGCCACAAGGACCAGGCTACATTGCTGTGGTATGCAAGAGACAATGGAGGACGTACAGGATTGGAGAGAGGATATCCCCTGCTTCCACATGGTCACAGGGCAATGAGGCCTGCAGATAAGGCTCAGCCACTGCCTTGGCTCACCCCAGATATCTTCTGTCAACATGATGGCTCCCTGCAAGAAGACTGGATCTCCCTCACTGACGTCAAGATCTTTCTCCTAGAGGATGCTTCCTTGCCCTTGCTTGGGCAATTCTGCAGTGTTTCAGATTTCAAACGGCGCTTGAGGGGAGTGCACCCCAGTTGCTCACTCATCACAGCATCCAGCTGTGTGACATACTCATACACACCTGCTACACTAATGGTGCTTAGTGGTGCATTTGCCTCCTTTGCCTGTCTCACTTCTTCACTTTCCCATTGTACTTTCTGAGACTGGTTCCAAAATAAGCTCCTTGCATTCATTTTTGTTTTCATGGATCTTTTAAAGGAATCCAATATAAAAGAGTTGGTTACCTTAAGATAACTCTTTAAAGTCTCAGAAGGCAGCTCCCAGCACATGGACAGGGCATGGTGGCAATGACAATGGTGGGCTGTGAGTATCTATGGGAGATGTACTTTGGGGGAACTTTTCAACTCAAGAGCACCTATGAACCCCTTTTTAGTTAGTTTCAGGAAACTAGGAAGGAAAATTAAAAGGAAACAAGGCTTACCCATGTTATGCAGTCAGAGTACTTCTCAGTGGAAATAATTCGTTATTGTCAAAATAAAAGGACAATGAGAGCATGGCTTGCTTTGTTTGTTTGTTGATGTTGTTGTTGTTCTACATATTCAAGCATCCAAAACAGTGTCTGGCATGTAACAGGTTTCCAATAAATATGCATTGAATTAGTGAGTAAGTATGATTGCCTTAGGAGTAGTAAATGAAAACTGGGAAAAGAGAAATACTGTATTCACACATTTGTACATTTACATATGCACAAACTCTATACATTATCTACACATATATGTACAAACACACACACAGACATTATGGAATGCAGAAACTCAACCTTCATTAGTGAGTGGTATTTAAATGTAATATATTTTAAGCCTGTGGTCACTCTTTACTTTTCCAATTGATTCAATCTCAAATCTAGACATACTTATCTACAATAATAGAGTTCCTAATAAATGTACATATTATGTGCATTTCTCTCATGTAATTTGCAAGCCTTTCCTTAATGATTTTTACATTTTATGTCACGTATAGTGTGAGAAAGGCCCACAATGAAGACTTTTTAATAATCTCCCATTTTTTTTCTAGTATATTCAGCTTTTACTTTTTACCTTTGCAGTTTTTTAACTAGCTAGAATATTTTGTGTTATAAGGGATGAGGTATGGATCCTCCTCTTGTAAAAAGTGTTTAGTCCATTCCAACAATGTTTTGTGAATAATTCATCCTTTATTACTGATTTCAAAGACTACCTTTTATTGATTTTACTAAGCCCTCATTTGTATTTGGGTCTATTCCTGAACTATCTATTCTGTTCCATTGTGTTTTCAATTAGCGTTAAAATAACTTGTATTGCTTTTTTATTTTTCTTTTTGAGACAGGATTTCACTCTGTCATCCAGGCTGGAGTGCAGTGACACAATCACCACTTACTGCAACCTCGATCTACCAGGCCCAAGCAATCCTCTCACCTCAGCCTCCAGGGTAGCTGGACCATAGGTGCATGCCATCACATCCAACTAATTTATTTTCTTTTTTATTTGTTCATAGATACGCAGTCTTCCTATGTTTCCCAGGATGGTCTCAAAACTCCTGGGCTCAAGAGATCCTTCCACCTTGGCCTCCCAAAGTGCTAGGATTATAGATGTCAGCCACTGTGCCCAGATGTATTGCTTTTGTAGATTCCACAATTTAGGAAAGTATTACATGTTGCTTCATGTTTTTCAAATTAATTCTCAAGCTCTTATGAGACTAAAGACAAAATGTTCTAGATTATAACTGACTGAGAAGGAAGGCAGAACAATGGTTATTGGCATCTGCCCTGAAGCATCAGTCTGAGCATAACAGCAACTCACAAATCTCATTGCCACTTAGTCACAGGAAAAAATTCCACCCAACCCATAAAGTCCCCGAGAATTTTAAGCTATTCCATGGAAGTGCACCATCTAATTTAACCTCTCTGTATTCTACAACTTTGACTTTTTTGCTCCTTGCTACCAAAGCATCTGCAACTGCAAGATCTGTTCAGCTTCTGCCTAAAATCTTCATTGTTTATTAGCTGTGAAGTATAAAATCAGACTTCTTTTAGGACATCATCTAGGACTTCTCTTTTTCTGGTAAATTACTCAAACAAAACCAACACACAAAAACTATATTTCCCTATCTTTTCAGCAAATACACAAAGGCTTATTTATAATCATTCTGATACTATCATTTTATAGTAATTGTATTATAAATTATATATATGATATATTTCTGTATTCAAATATTTTTTGAATTGTATATGAGCTCTGCTGCTGATGACAAGAAACAAATATCACTTACAAATTAGAGATGTAATCAGTTACCTATGGCATATGAAGTCTGTACATTTTCTATATTGCTGGGCAGTGATATCTTTATACACACACACAATGTTAACATAAATGTGCACATAACATAATTTGGCTTGTCTTCTTTAATCACTTATTGAATAAGAACTAAGGCCTTAAATGACCTTGAAACCTATACATGTTGGCATCAGAACTCCAAAATTTGCTAACAAGATTATTCTCTGCTATTTTTCCTCTTTTTACCCTCCTCCCTCATCTCCTTGACTCTCTCCACAAGGTTCTCCTTCACCTGCTTTCCAAATTCCAGCTCTGGAGAAAAAATGTGAAAGCTTCTGTAGGTCTGTCAAAATTACGGTGCAAAAATGTAAAGATGTAAACAAGATGGTAGGTGTTTCTGAGACTTAATATTTCTAATGAATTCTGGAGTTTGGGCATTCTTGATTCTTCCTTTCCTGGCGTACCTTCAGGAAGCAGCTGCCGACTATGTAGAATGAAGACAAATCTAATTCTAGCGGCTCCTCACAGCTGCTTAGTGTACCACTGGGTCAAAGACATATGGGTTAACAAACAAAGAAATGTATAACTCTGTCTGATCACAAGAAGTCCCACTCAGAAAAATAAGCAGTAGCTTCAATTTAGAAAATAGTGAAAGCATTAGGACCGGCAGACCTTATAACCTCTACTATCCCTATTGCCATCAGTTCCGTTTTGTTAGTCAGATGCTATCTTCCAAAGAGAGTCATATTTCCTCTGAGTTAGAAAGATCATTTCATTGTCACGCTTGTTCAGTCCTCCCTAGAGCAGGAAGTGGTATAATATGTGTGCCCAAGCTTTAATATATTATTTTATCTTTTTTCCTTTTATGATTTCAACCTTGACCTCTGACTTCAGAGTCCACTGTTTTAACCATTAGTGCTTCTCTAGATCTTAAACCAGAAGCTACATGTCTAACACTTACAGAGAATGACCATGGTAAAATACATATGCTGCCATATTAGCAATTATTTTTATTTGACATAGTATAACCACAACCAGCATCAAATCAGAACCCATAAACCAATAAGCAGAATGCTAAGGATGCTAAGGCACATATCTAGCAAAACCAACCTGAATCTGAAGTTGCATTTAAAGCAGGTTCTCTCAGTCAGAAAAAATAAATAAATAAAAGACACCAGATATATTAATGCCCTTCTTAGAAGATGAGTTCATCGTATCTAATATGCATTTAAAATAATCTACTCATTTGATAAAAGGTTTGCGAGGCATGAATAAAGGGCCAGGCTGCTTGTCTACAGCCACAATTAACAGAATCACACAAAGCCCATTTCAGTGGCCTATTTTCTCAGGCCAGCCATCAGTGTAATTATCCACATTAGGGGAATTTTCTGATCTGGAGGAGAGGTTCACAAGTCAAAGGGATCTGAAGTTCACTCTGAGGAATTTAACTAACTGTTTGGTTTTAATAATTCCTCATCAAATAATCTCTGAGGTATCAAAAGAAATCATTCCCTCTGCTCTTGATAAGGAATCGTCATTTTTGTGCTGATTGGCATTGACACAAAGGTGATATCACAAAGTTGCTTCTGCGTTTTGAGGTAGCTTCTCTGAAGGGAATACATAAATCATATTCTTTTCTTTTTTTCATGAGATAAGATCTGTGTTGTCAAGTGAGTGAAAAAAATAGCAATAAGAAAATGCTGAATGATTTTCTTAAAGAATAAAACTATATAGATCCCATTCATGATAGTAACAGGCACGTGATTTCTCTACAGTTTCCCATAATCACCTTCAAGAGATTCTTGACCTAGAATTATTCATTTAGATCAATAGAGAATTAAGAAATAACCCAGACTCAAAAATATTTACATATTTAGGTTTAAAAAGTGTAGAAAGAACAAAAAATTAGCTTTTACGTGAGCTCTGAAAGGAAATGGAGAGAAGCTTGGACTGAAGGGCCCAGAACACTGTTCCACCTGGTGGAAGGCTGTTAGCAGACTGTGGTGATGGTGGTGGGACTTTTAAAACAAATGTTGCCTGAGACAATTCCAGCAGACATGCAAATCATGATCTTGATAAAGGAGGAATGATATTGTCCAAGTTAGGAGTATGTGCATGTGCCAAACAGTGAAGCTCTTTGTACCTATTTTTCATCAAGAAGATATATACTGACAAGGTAAACACACTGATTCACAGGTGTGCAAGGGCAATGTTGCTAAAGCGGCCCTCTCTTTTCCTCTGACTTAAGGCCACTCACTCACTATGAATCTCATTGCTGCCTCATAATATATTATACATAGCTAAGGGTGGGAAAGTCTATTTCATGCAAAAATAATAAATATATATGCATACAGGCATACACACACATTGCATGGCCTGACACATAGTAATTATAATAAGATATATCAGCCATGATATCTATTTTTCTATCTAGCTGATTTGCTGAGATGCATATGCACTCATATATGTGTGTGCAAGTGTATGCATTATGTGCAGCTTTCCTGTTGATACCACCCCCCTCCTTTAGCATAATTATAGTGGCTCAGCATCAGTGAACACTGAAACTGCCCTTATTAAACTAGCAAAAGAGACCAATCTTTTCTTAGATTAGATGGTTAGATTTAGATGGGTTTTTTCTCAGGTATTTTAGATCAGCCATAGAAAAGCCTAACAGGGAGAAAGATTTTTCATTGTTCCTATTATATGTATAATGGAATGAAATATACTTGTGGCCAATTTCAACAGGGTTTGATTGGTATTTATGTAGGAGACGCTGGCATGAAACTTTTCTGCTAACAATACACTAAGTGAGGTCTCAGCCCAACAGTTTAAAGTCCTTGAAGTCCTGTGAAAATCAGATTCCCCAGAGTAACAGCATTTATATTTATTATGGAGAAAGGACACCCCCCACTCTCAACCACACCCCCACCCCCAGCTGTATTTCAAGCACCATTGAGTTTCACAGTCTGAGAATTAACCAGAAATTGAGAAAGAGTTGCTCAAATCATTTTCTCCTCTTCATATTAGCCCCAAATGTGCCCTTTTTAAATGAAGTGAGGATGAGTAAATGGTGATGAGGGCAAGAAAGATAACGATGGATATCCATACATTGCTGAAATTAGACTGCTTAACATATCTAAGAGATATGGAGCAAAATGTATGCTTTTGTACACAGCAAGTGGTTTATTTTGAGATAAAAATTGATCTTCTCTTTGATTATTAATGATAATTTATGGTGAAAGGTAATACAATTCAGTCACAGGCAAGGGAGTAAAAATTGTGTAGCTCTACAGACTTGATGTTTTCTCAGAATGCCCTTCCTAACACTGTTGTGTGTATCTGACAACAAACCAACATTACTGTCATGTTTACAAGGAAAAAGAATTCATGGAGAAACATGGAACTCACATCTACATGCCACATGAGTGAAGAGAACCTAGATGGGCAGATATACATATTCTTGACTTCCAAAGCCCCTCTATTTTGCTGAACGCTCACATAAATATTTTTGTTGTTGTTACAGTTCCTACAGTCAGATTTGCCCAGTTATATGAAATCTAATGCAATCTTTCACCAACAGACTCTGCTTACTTGGCCATTAACACCTCTCCAATACGCATCCACCCACCCACACAACTGAACACACAGAAGTAATTGGAATATACTCTGATTATTTCAGCTTCCCTGATGCCCAAGGCAGAGGACTTCAGGACTGATTCAATTATCATTATTATTACTGGCAAGAGAGGAGCAATGAGCATGTCAGCCTTGCTGCAGTTCAGCCAGGAATCACAGTTTCAATGAACATGTTTCAATCTTACAGTGCTTTTCAGATCTATGAAAATAAGGTTGCTTTGGGAAACTGTACTATGAATAATCATCTATTTGGGAATGTTGCAACTGCTTTTTGTCAATTTATTATTAAACAGTAATTCCTAGTAGGGTCAGGTGATTTACAAAAACCAAAGGACCAAGCAATAATTACATATTTATTTATAACTGCATCATGTGACACCTCTTGAGAGACACATGTATCTGTAGGAACCGATAATACAGCTATGGTGAAACAGATTAACAGAGGATGATTGGTTCAAAAAGTGATAACAGTAGAAAAGCAAGATAAAACGTGGACCAAACTTTACATATCATGATGCAAAAAGAGTAATTACTTTTGCACCAAATTAATAGCACAGGTGCTACTCTTAGGTGCCTTAAAAATCAGAAGAAAAAAGAACCATTGGAAAAAATAAGTTGAGTGGATATGCAAGCATGGTCAACAATTCTCTCATAAGGAAAGGGAACTTTCATTTCCCTGCAGGTTTATTTGTCATTGCCTAGTTAAATCCATGGAAAGTAGATGCTGAGAAATATGAGTAGGAGAGGGAAAGAAATTACGTCAGAGGAAAAGAGAAACTCCAAGAGTGGATGTGCTCACAGTTGATGCTAAGAGAAAACCCATGTCAACTTTCAAGTTCAGTGTGCTGGTCACACTTGGTTTATCAAAGAGGCTTTTCTCCAGGGAAGATATGTAGGTTCTTGAATTACATAGAGACTTAAGGCCCCAAACTATGTTCCTGGGTGTCTAGGCTATATTATTGGTTTCTGAACAAGACTAGTATAATGCAACAATGAACCGCAATGAGTAGCAATATCCCCTAAACCTCCCATCTTATCATATTCAACTATATTTATTTAAAATGTCAATGCCAAAGATGATGCACTAATCTTTATAAGATGCATTAAGATGGAAGTACTATTCTTATACTTAAACTTTATTTTCCCACTTAATAGTTTTCTTAAGTAGAAAGTATAGCTTTGATTACAGTAACCATTTGGGTGGTCATTTAAAATAAACTAATCTTAGTGTTAACCAGTAAATGTGTTTAGAAAACCTTGTATTTCTCACCAGGAACTTATCACTTTCACATGCTACCACTTTTGATTAAAGCCAAAGATGTTTCTAGCTGGATATAGAAAATTAAACATTTTTCTAATTCTTTTTCTTTTATGTGTCTATAAACTGTTTGATCTATATTGGAAACAGTAATACACAAACTTCTGACTTGCCTGAAATTCACCAGATCTTTTGCTTATATAATGATCTGACTTCCAAGACATCATTTATTGTAAAGATAAAACCAATAAAAATGTTTTACCTCTTGCCATTACAAGCAGGACTATCACACCTGAGTACCCACCCCGCAAGGATGGCTGTTTGCTCTCTTAACACTTTACATGATTTGTTTTATTTCATAGAACAAGCTTACTAAAATCTCTAAAAAATCGATTCAGTAAAATGCTACAAACATTATGGAAAATCAGTTGATAGAAAATAATTGGTCAACACATTCCTATCATTTGGTTCAGTAACCCCACTTCTGGGAATTTTTATTTATGCACACTTCAAATACTTATCATGTATCAAACATGTACAAGTCACTGTGCCCTTTGCTAGGTTCAACCAAATGAAGAAAACGTCAGACAGGATTTTCACCCACATGTAGTTCATTTTGGGGTAAAAAAAAATCAATCAAATAATCATACTAACAACTAAGATAATTCCACCTATTATTGGTTCTATGAAAGTAGATGCACTGCTGCTATGAGAAAACAAAGTAAGGATTTGGTTTAGCTCAAGGTGTCAGAGGAGATATCCCTGAAAAAGTGGTACTTGAATAACTGTCTGAAGGACAGAGGTAAAGTAGGTGAAATGACTGGTGAAAGGCCAGCAAGTTCAAAGGTCTGGAAGGGGGAGAGGCATGCTGAGTACAAGACCCTGACAGAAGGACAGAAGGACTGGATTAGAGAGTATGAGGGGAATGGGGTATAAGATAGGACAAGAGAAACAGGTCCAAAGGGTTGAAAGGATGTATTGTTAGAGCTTGATTTTAGTCTAAGAGAACTGAGAAGTCTTTGGAGGTTTCTAAGCAAGGTGGTGACATGGTCATTTCTGTGTTTGTTACAGATCACTCTGAGTTTAGTATGGAGAACAAATTGGAATAAGACAGTAACATGTGAGACTAAAATGTGAGGGGACAAGGACTTAAAACAGGAGGTGTGCAGGAATAGAAAGGGGATCGATTTTAGAGATATTTAGGATATAGTGTCAATAACATGGTTTCTAGGTGGGCCATTATAGGGATAATATTATTCTAATTTTTTATCATTTAACTGGATGCATGGTAGTTCCAGTTGCTGAGATACAGAATGCTTGTAAAGGCTAGAGTATCTGTGTGTAAGTGGGTATGTAGGGGGTCACTAGTAAGTCATTTTGACTGGTGGAGATTGATCTACCTTTGAGTCATTGAAAAGCTGATATCAAATGAGCAGTTACTTATTTATAAAAGAGCCCTGACCTAGAAAGAAGAATGTGAGTTATCAGTATATAGGTGGTAATTGAAGGCATAAGTTTGAGTGAGATTTTATGAGAAAAGACTGTAAAATGAGAAGAGGAAAAAGCCTAAACCTGAGCTTCTACATTTAATGTTTGGTCAGAAGAAGATAAGTCTGCTCATGGGACAGAGAGATTATAGTTATAGAGATGGGAGAAAAAGCAGAAGTGCATTTTCTGGGTGACAAAGGAAGAAAGGGATTTGACAAATAAGGGCATGAAGCAGATAAAAATATTTAAAGACAAAAAGGAAAAACTCCCAGACATAGTAAAATACACATCAATGGTAACCTCCTCAGTAGATAATTCCAGTGCAGAAGATAGAGGGCGGAAGAGAGAGAGAGATAGTGCCAGTCAGTAGCTGGAGATGCACTAGGGATTCAAGTGAGAATTTTTAGTTTTTGTTTTGTATTTATTTTTCATGGAGATATTTAAGCATACTTTAAAAATCATTGGGAAGGGTAATTCAAGGGAATTTGAACACTCAACTGAGAGCACAGATAAGTAAGGAAAGGCAGGATGTCGAATCTGTGGCATAAGCCAGAGCCTTCAACAGGCGAAGCAGCAACTCCTCTGCTAACTAGAATGGTCAGATGGGAGACATGTTTTATTTTGGTAAATGCAGGAGTTCCTGTCTATGGTAACCAATTTTAAAATATATATGTGACTTAACAGTGACAATAAAATAATGTTCCCTGCAGTATTATTTATAAAAAGTAAAAACTTTGAAAGCATGCAACAATCACAGAATAGTTCAATGTAATACAATTACACATTGTGTCAAATAGCTATATAGCTATCAATAGCCATGTTTTAAAAGTAGTATCACTAAAAATCACCAATATTTACTGAAATAAGCAATATATAAGTTAGTAATATTTCAGTGTGACACTGTGCATAAGTTTCTGTATTTATAGAGACTATAGGGTTTTACATCAAACAATATGCATAATCTAAGAACATTAGGGGAGTGGTAATTTTTCATTTTTTCCTTGTCATTTTCAATTTTGAGGCAATTAACATTTATTTATTTATTGGATGGGGTCTTGGTCTGTCACCCAGGCTGGAGTGCAGTGGTGCAATTACAGCTCACTGTAACCTCAAACTTGTGGATTTACATGATCCTCTCACCTCAACCTCCCTAAGTGCTGGGATTACAGGCATGAGCCACCATTTTTTTCTTTAGAATCAAGAATGTACAGTTGGGTGTGGTGGTTTACACCTGTAATCTCAGCAATTTGAAGGGCTGAGGCAGGAGGATCACCTGAGACCAGGAATTCAAGACCAACTTGGGCAACATAGCAAGAATACACCTTTATTTAAAAAAAAAAAAAAAAAAAAAAAAAAAAAACCTATAGTAGTGTGTGCCTATAACTCCAGCTATGAGGGAGGCTGAGGGGAAAGGATGGCTTGAGCCCGAGAGGTCAAGGCTGCATTGAGCCATGTTCATATCACAGCACTCCAGCCTCATTAACAGAGCAAGACCCTGTCTCTAAAGAAAAAAGAAAAAAATTAAGTCTTAAAAATGAAACTAGCTGCTCAGTCTTGAACATAAAATAAATCTAATGCATCATTTAAGTTTAGGTAAATATTTTTAAAAAGTAAAAGTTAAAAGGGGATCAGCAAATGTAATTTAATTTTTTTTTCCCAAGGAGTTGTTGTCCAGTTGATCTTTAAGATTCCTTATGAGGCTGGCCAACATGGCTGACTAGAAGCAGCTAACATGTGCTCCTCTTATGGAGAGAAATAGAAAGGGCAAATAAATGCAACACCTTCAACTGAAACCTCCAGGTACATACATTGGGATTCATCAAGGAAAACTCAATCCACAGAGAACAGAAAATGCAAGGTAGGATGACTGTCCACCTGGGAGCAACAACAGAGACAGGGGAAGTGGTGAGGAGTGACCCTGGGTCCCACACTTCTATGGATCTTTGCAACTCTTGGGTCAGGAGATCCCCTTGTGAATTTACTCCACCAGGACCTTAAGTCAGACACACAGAGCTACATGGAGTTTCAGCAGAACAGCCATTCAGGAACATGCAGAGCCTTGGGAGCCTTAGATACCCAGGCTCCCTGGCAAAAGCAGCTGCAACTCTGTCAAAGCAGGAGGTTAGCTCCTCATACATGCCCCCCAGAAAGGGGCTGAATCCAGGGGGCTAAGCAGCAATGGTCTACAGGTCTTGCTCCCATAGCACCATACAGGATAAAATCAACTGGCTTGGGACACCAGCCAGCAATCAGTAGCAGCATTACTCCTCCCTGAGATGGAGCTCCCAGAGGGAAGGGTGGGTTGCCACCTTTCCTGTCTTGCAGCCCTCACCTTTGCTGTCTCCAGGCTCGGGAAGCTCATGGGGACCAAGAACTGGTCCGGAACCCAAGCACAGAGCACTCATGGAAACGGTCCGGTCTGTTCTTTACACAGGTGTCAGTCCATACTTCTTACTGGGGAGGGCTGCCTAATCTAGAACTACAGCACAACCACCATGCCCACAGGTGACCACTTCAATCAGAGGCAGCTCACCATTTCTCCAAGGAGGGAATCCCAGAGTGCATCTACAACCTTTCTGCCACTGCAGTTGCAGTGGAGTGGTAGCACCCCAACAGCCCTAGGGTTGAGAAAGGAACAAAGGACCTAGTCACTACACTGGCCCTTCAGCACACCGCAGCCACCGTACAGAAAGGAGTCCAACTCCTCTTCCCCTGGAACCTCCAGCTCCCACTCCTCATTAAGCAGGGTCCCTGGCCCATGACTACAGAACAGTCATCCCCACTCATGGCTGATTAGAACCACTGGTAGTGGCCCAGAGTCTTCCTGGGGAGAGGCTCCCAAAGACATCCAACAGCCCCTCTGCCATTGCCACAGGAGTGGTTCTATCCCTGCTGCCCTCAGTCAGGGGAAGAAACAAAGAGCCTGAGAGCTACACCCAAGCTTGCAGCATGCAACAGTCACCATATGGAAAGGAGACCAATCTCTCCCCATCATGAGCCCTCAATCCCCTGCTCTATAGCAAGCAGAGCCCCAAGCTCATACCAGCAATGCAGCTGTCCAACCACACTGGCTGAACACTCCAAGTAACCACAACTCTGTGTTTGCTGGAAATGGAGCCCCCAGGAGCAAATGAAAGCCCTTCTGCCACCATCTTTGCAATTTTGCTACCCCTGATAGCAAAGACTAATGAAGCAATTAGTCTCCCTGGCAATGAAGATTCAAAGACTAATGAAGATTCAAAGACTCTTCAAGACTCTAAGTGCCTTATCCACACTTCAAACAAGCTGGAATTGACACAAGGAGAGAATGCTAGTCTGTCTCCCACAAGTCCCATCTACCCACCTACCTCTTCACAATGCAGGTTGGATTCACAGTACAGATCCCCCATCCCAGGCTGATTGGACTGAGCAGTTGCTGACTTTTGTATCTCTCTGGAGTGGAGCCCACAGGGGACAAGTAAAAGACCCTTGGCCACAACCACTCCTGAGGTCCCCTTATTTTTGCCTCCAATTTGAGGAGGGAACATAAACCCTGATATCACCCCAGAGATGTGGTAGGCAGCTCAGGAGAGCCTAGCCACAATCTACAGCCAGCACTCAAGTGGGAGAGGACCCCACGTTTTCACAGCATTGAGAAAGAGCACAGCTACAACTGTGAGGAAATATAGGAGAGGTACACAACAAAGCAAGGACCTACCAACTCACCACTATGCCAAAATGCCACCTACTGCATCACATCCCAAAGCTTCCACATCAAAAATACCTCATTAATATATCCCCATGTGAAAACAAATACAAGAAGTCAGTTACTAATAAAGACCTGCATAAAGCCTCAGTCCAGCAAAAACATCCAGGAAAGAAACCTATTGACTGTACTCAATCTATACTGCAGTTAAATCTACCCATATGCAGAGATGAGAAAGGACCAATGCAAGAACTCAGGAGGCCAGGCGTGGTGGCTCAAGCCTGTAATCCCAGCACTTTGGGAGGCCGAGATGGGCGGATCACGAGGTCAGGAGTTCGAGACCATCCTGGTTAACACGGTGAAACCCCGTCTCTACTAAAAAATACAAAAAACTAGCCGGGCGAGGTGGCTGGCGCCTGTAGTCCCAGCTACTCGGGAGGCTGAGGCAGGAGAATGGCGTAAACCCGGGAGGCGGAGCTTGCAGTGAGCTGAGATCCGGCCACTGCACTCCAGCCCGGGCGACAGAGCAAGACTCCATCTCAAAAAAAAAAAAAAAAAAAAAAAAAAACTCAGGAAACTCAAATGGCCAGAGTTTCTTATGTCCTCCAAATAACTGCACTAGTTCTCCAACAAGTGTTCTTAACCAGGTTGAGTTGACTGAAATGGCAGAAATCGAATTCAGAATATAGATAGGAACAAAGGTCATAGAGATTCAGGAGAATAGCAAAACCCAATCCAGGGAAACTAAGAATCATAATAAAATGATACAGGAGCTGACAGACAAAATAGCCAGCTAGTGTATATATGATTTTAGATCTGATAGATTGAAAAAAATATACTAAAAATTTGACAATGCAGTTGGAAGTATTAACACTGGAATAGATCAAGTCAAAAACAGATTCCTGGAACTTGAAGACTGGCTTTCTGAAATAAGACAGTTAAACACAAATAAAGAAAAAAGAATGAAAAGAAACAAATGAAACCTCTAAGAAATATGGGATTATGTAAAAAGGCCAAATCTACAAATCACTGGTATCCCTGAGAAGGACAGAGAAAGCAAACAACTTGGAAAACATATTTCAGGTTATCATCCATGAAAACTTCTCCAACCTCACTAGAGAAGCCAACAATCAAATTCAGGAAATACAGATAACCCTTGCGAGATGCTATGCAAGATTATCTCCAAGACATATAATCATCAGATTCTCTATGGTTGAAATGAAAGAAAAAATGTTAAAGGCAGTCAGAGAGAAAGGTCAGGTCACCTACATAGAAAAGATCATCAAACTAAAAGCAGACCTCTCAGTAGAAACCGTACAAGCCAGAAAAAATTTGGGGGCCAATATTCAACATTTTTAAGAAAAGAAATTACAACCAAGTTTTTTATATCCAGCCCAACTCAACTTCATAAGCAAATGAGAATTAAGATCTTTTTCACACAAGCAAATGCTGAGACAATTTGTAACCATGAGTCCTGCCTTACAAGAGCTCCTTACAAGCACTAAATATGAAAAGGAAAGTACAGCCAGTACAAAAACATGCTGAAGTACACAGACCAGTGACACTATAAAGCAACCATGCAAACAAGCATGCAATGCCTAATAAACAGCTAACATCCTGGTAACAGATCCAATCCACACATATCACTACTAACACTGAATGTAAATGGGCTAAGTACCCCAATTGAAAGACACAGAGTGGCAAGCTGGATAAAGAACCAAAACCCAATGCTATGCTGTCTTCAAGGGACCCATTGCACATGCAATGACACTCATAGGCTCAAAATAAAGTGATGGGGAAAACTCTACCAAAGAAAGATAAAACAGCAAAAAGCAGAGGTTGCACTTCTAATGTCAGACAAAACAGACTTTAAACCAACAAAGATTTAAAAGAAAACAAAGAAGAGCATTACATAATGGTAAAGTGTTCAATTCAACAAGAAAACCTAATTATCCTAAATATATACGCACATAACACAGGAGCAATCAGATTCATAAGCTGAATTCTTAGAGACTTTCAAAGACACTTAGACTCCCACACAATAATAGTGGGAAACTTCAACACTTCATTGACAGTATTAGATCATCTAGGCAGAGAATTAACAAAGATACACAGGACCTGAACTCAGTACTGGATCAAATGGATCTGAAAGACATCTACAGAACTCTCCACCCCAAAACAAAAGAGTATACATTCTTCTCAATGCCACATGACACATACTTTAAAATAGACCACACAATTGAACATAAAATAATCCTTAGCAACAAAGGAACTGAAATCACACCAATCACTTTCTTGAACCACAGCACAATAAAATTAGAAATCAAGACAAAGAAAATTGCTCAAAACCATATAATTTCATGTAAATTAAATAACCTGCTCCTGAATGACTTTTGGGTAAATCATAAAATTAAGGCATAAATCAAGAAGTTTTTTGAAACTAATGAGAAGAAAGATAAAAACATACCAGAATCTCTGTGACACAACTAAGGCAGTGTTAAAAAGGGAAACTTACAGCACTAAACACCCACAAAATATAATTACAAAGATTTGAATTTATCAACCCTAACATTACAACTGAAAGAACTAGAGAACCAAGAGAAAACCAACCCCAAACCTAGCAGAAGACAAGAAAAAAACAAAATTGGAGATGAACTGAAGGAAATTGAGACACCAAAAAACATTCAAAAGATCAACAAATTCAGAAGATGGTCTTTTGCAAAACTTAATAACAGAGATTGACTACTAGATAGACTAACATAGAAGAAGAGTAGCAAATAAAAGAGAGCAGATTCAAAGAAAAACAATTAGAAATGATAAAGGAGATATTACTATTGACCCCACAAAAATACAAATAGCCATCAGCAAACATTATGAACACCTCTATGCACACAAACTAGAAAATCTAGAAGAAATTGATAAAATCCATGAACAGACCAATAATGACATCCAAAATTGAATCTATAATATATAGCCTACCAACTGAAAAAAAGGCCAGGACCACAGGGATTCACAGCCAAATTCTAACAGATGTACAAAGAAAAGCTGGTACCTTTCCTGTCAAAACTAGTCCTGAAAACATTTAGGAGGAGAGTTTCCTCCCTAACTCATTCTATGAGGTCAGCATCATCCTGATATCAAAACCTGGCAGAGATGCAGACAAAAAAAGAAAACTTCAGGCCAATGTGTTTGATGAATATCAAGGTAAAATCCCCCAGTACAATACTGGTAAACCAAATCCAGTAGTACACCAAAAAGCTTATCCATCACAATCAAGTATGCTTTATTCCTGGTATGTAAGATTAGCTCAATACACACAAGCAATAAACATGACTCATCATATAAACCCAGAACTAATGATGAAGACCACATGATTATTTCAATAGATGCAGAAAAAGCTTTCAATAACATTCAACATCCATTCACATTAAAAACTCTCAATAAACTAGTTATTGAAGGAACATACCTCAAAATAATAAGAGCCATCTATGACAAACCTACAGCCAACATCTACTGAATGAGCAAAAACTAGATGCCTTCCTCTTGAAAACTGACACAAGGCAAGGATACCCTCTCTCACCACTCCTATTCAACATAATATTAGAAGTCTTGGGCCAGGTGTGGTGACTCATACCTGCAATGCCAGCACTTTGGGAGGGTGAGGTGGGTGGATCATGAGGCCAGGAGTTCAAGACCAGCCTGACCAACATGGTGAAACCCCGTCTCTACTAAAAATACAAAAATTAGCCAGGTGTGGTGGTGTGTGCCTCTAATCCCAGCTACTCAGGAGGCTAAGGCAGGAGAATCGCTTCAACCCGGGAGATGGAGGTTGTAGTGAGCCAAGATCGTGCCACTGCACTCCAGCCTGGGCAATAGAGTGAGACTCCATCTTAAAAAAAAAAAAAGAAGATCAGGCAATAGAAATAAATAAAGGACATACAAATAGTCAAACTGTTCTGTTTGCAAACAACATGAAACTATACCTAGAAAACCCCATAATCTCAGCCCAATAGCTCCTTCAGCTGACAAACAACTTCAGCAAAGTTTCAGGAACGAAAATCAACATACAAAAATAACTAGCATTCCTATATATATACAACAGTCAAGCTGACAACCAAGTCCGAAATGCAATCCCATTCAGAATTACCACAGAAAAATAAAATATCTAGGAATACAGCTAACCAGAGGTGAAAGATATCTACAATGAAAATTACAAAGAAATCAGAGATGATACAAACAAATGGAAAAATATTCCATGCTTATGGGTAGGAAGAATTAATATCATTAAAATGGCCATACTGTTCAAAGCAATTTATACATTCAGTGCTATTCCCATCAAACTACCAATGACATTCCTCACAGAACTAGAAAAAACTATTTTAAAATTCATATGGAACCAAAACAGAGTCTGAATAGCTGAGATGATTCTAATAAAAAAGAACAAAGCTAGAGGCATTATGCTATCTAACTTCAAACTGTACTACAGAGCTACAGTAACCAAAACAGCATGGTACTGGTACAAAAACAGACATATAGACCAATGGAACAGAATGCAGAGCCCCAAAATAAGGCCTCACACTGACAATCATGTGATCTTTGACACAGATGACAAAAACAAGCAAAGGGGAAAGTACTCCTTATTCAGTAAATGGTGCTGGGATAACTGGCTAGCCATATGCAGGTTAAAACTGGATCCCTTCCTTACACCACGTACAAAAAGAAATTCAAGACGGATTAAAGACTTCAATGTAAAACTCAAAACTATGAAAACCCTGGAAGACAACCTAGGCAATACCATTCCGGACATGGGAATGGGCAAAGATGTCATGATGATGATGCCAAAAGCAATTGCAACAAAAGCAAAAGTTGACAGATGGGATTTAACTGAAGAGCTTTTGCTCAGCAAAAGAAACTATCAACAAAGCAAATACACAACCTACGGAGTGAGAGAAAATATTTGCAAACTATGCATTTAACAAAACTCTAATATCTAGCATTTATAAGAAAGTTGAGCAAATTTACAAGATAATAAAACATTAAAAAATGGGCAAAGGACATGAATAAACACTTTGCCAAGGAAGACACACATGCAGCCAACAATTGTATGAAAAAAAGCTCAACATCACTGATAATTAGTGAAATGCAAATCAAAACCACAATGAGATAACATCTCATACCATATTTTTTGGTGAGTCAAAAAATAACTCACCACAATATTGTGGTGTTATAAAAAACTCAAAAAAAAAATAGCGTTTGGTGAGGTTGTGGAGAAAATGGGAACACTTACGTACTGTTGGTGTGAGTGTAAATTAGTTTAACCATTGTGGAAAGCAGTGTGGTGCTTCCTCAGAGAGCTAAAAACAATACTATCATTCAACCCAGCAATCCCATTACGGGGCATACACCTCAAGGAATATAAATCAATCTACTATAAAGACACATGCACGTGTATGTTCATTGCAGCACTATTCACAATAGCAAAGACATGGAATCAACCCAAATGCCCATCAGTGGTAGACTGAATAAAGAAAATGTGGTATATATGCACCATGGAGTACAATGAAGTCACAAAAAGATTGAGATCACGTCTTCTGCAGGAGCATAGATGGAGCTGGAGGCCATTATCTTAGCCAATGCAGGAACAAAAAACCAAATACCACATATTCTCACATATAAGTGGGAAGTAAATTATGAGAACACATGGACACATAGAGAGGAACAACAGACACTGGGGCCTACCTGAGTGTGAAGAGTGGAAGGAGGGTGAGGATGAGGAAAAAAAATCTAATGCATATTAGGCTTAACATCTGGGTGCTGAAATAATCTGTCCCACAAACTCCTATGACATGAGTTTACCTCTATAAAAAACCTATAAATGTCCCCATAAGCTTGAAATAAAAGTTTAAAAACTTTTTTAGCTCTAATCCTCATTCCTGAAGTATTCCAGGTGCAGCTTTTGCTAAATGAAAATTAATGTTCACTTGCATTTAAAATTATTTCAGATTTCATTTCTACATATTTATGGTAGGACAACTTTTTTATTTGGCTCAAATAACACTGTTGGCAAACAAGAACATGTATACTGTCTTGGTTGTCTTTATTGGGCTTAGGATAATCAAACCCTCCAACACAACATCATTCTGCAAAATTTTATTTGAAAATATAAGTATTCCTTTTTATTTATGCTGACTTTCCTAGTGCTAGAATATGCTCAGCTCAAATTTTGACCTTCTTTAAGCATCCGACTTTATTTCTGCTTACCCTGTCTGACAACAAAATTTCAGAGACCAAGAGTATTTGTTAAAAAAAAAAAAAAGAGGAAGAGAGGAGAAATTACTAATGACACAAGAAATTCTAGATGAAATTAATGACAAGCAGCTTGTGGTTTTCTCAGAAGCTAAATGCATTTTATTATCTAATTAAGGCATCATCTGGGTAAAAGAATGACAGCAATATTCCATTTTACTCTAAGGGAATAAATTGAATTTGCATCAATATAAACATTAAAATGAGAATCTGAAAAAAATAGTACAGTTTAAAAGAAAATCTTTACAGCTGGGATGCAGCAGTTCTAAATTCAAACATTCATAAATCTGCAAAAAATTAATAGTGTGGCAGTAAACATTTAATATGCAGAGGCCCTTCTTCTATCTTATGTAAAATAGAAACAATAATCCTTTTACATTTATTTTGCACTGCTCCCCAGAACTATTGTAATATTAAAATAGTACATGTGAAAATAAATGGAAGAGGAGGTATTATTAAATTAATGTACTGCAAGCTCTGTGAATCAATCTCTCTATCTTTTGCAGTCTCTCTCTCTCTCTGTCTCTCTCTCTCACACACAAACACACATACGATCATGACACTTCCAATAAGGCATAACATTTCAATACTAACTCCCTGTGCCTATTTTTGTTTATTTCATTTGCTAATTTTTCTACATCAAAGTTTCTGAAATTGTTCCATATATCCTATAAGATGATGCTGCCCAGCTTCTCAAAATTTCCAATCATAGTGGAAGGCAAAGGGGGACAAGGCACATCACATGGCCTGAACAAGAGCAAGAGAGAGAGAGAGGGGAGGTATCACACACTTTTAAACAACCAGATCTCATGAGAACTCACTCACTATCACAAGAACAGCACCACAGGAAAAGTGTTAAACCATTCATGAGAATCTACTCCCGTGATCCAATTACCTTTCACCAGGCCTCACCGACAACAATGGGGATTACAATTCAGCATGAGGTTTGGTGAGGACACAGACCCAAACTATATCAAGGCTTTTGCTGAAAAGTTAATAAAAATAGTAGTAAACCACATACTTCTCTTAAAGCTTTATAAAGCATATTAGCATATTAAAGGCTTTGAGGAGTCCTACAGCAGAGAAAGTGATTTAATTTTGCTTATCCGGGGAATTTCCAAAGTTATTTGACTTTGCAACATAAATTTTTCTATTTCTTAGCAACAAATATTTTTCTATTTTGCTATTTGGTAAAATCTCATGAAACATGAAAGTATTAGGGTTCCACAGAATAGTTTAGGAAACAATTCTCTACATTATTTCTATCATTCTCTCTTATTATTCTCTCTCTCTCTTTCACATACACACACACACACACACACACACACACACACACACACGGTTGTTATTTTTCCTGTAGAACTGCACTGTCCAATACAATGGCCACTGATCTCTAGAAATATGTCTATTCCAAATTGAAATGTACTATTAGTATAAACTGCACATCAGATTTTGAGGTGCTGATAGTCAAAAATTAAAAATATCTCAATAATTTTATGTTGAAATAGTATTTTAGATGTACTAAATTGTGTAATAT
This sequence comes from Piliocolobus tephrosceles, assembly GCF_002776525.5. Classification (NCBI taxonomy): domain Eukaryota; kingdom Metazoa; phylum Chordata; class Mammalia; order Primates; family Cercopithecidae; genus Piliocolobus; species Piliocolobus tephrosceles. Next base: position 94,305,735 of record NC_045447.1, on the reverse strand, counting down.
ATGTAATTAAAATTAATTTACCCTTTTTTCTCATATAAAATTTACAATAACATAAGTGACTACACTTGCTGCTCATTATCTTTTTATTTCTATTGGACAGCATTGATATAAATTGTTAGAAAGTTAGAAAATATCAACAAAAATATAAAGAAGAAAACTATCGCTTATAATACTATCACCTAACAACACTTGTTTTGAACCTTTCAGTGCATTTTCTGGTAGTTATTTTTCTATGCATATCTTATCAGAATTAGGATTACAATATGGATAGATAGATACATTGATAGTTAGCTAATACAGATATAGACAGAAATCCACCAACACCATCTTTCTTTACTTCATTCTGTGACTTTCTATGGTATTGGGCTACACAGTTTGACCTCTTTCTTCCTGATGAACATGAAGCTTTGAATAAAATGAAGTGACTTTGGGACACCAAATCACCTAAAAAATGTATCCTGTGAAATAAGCATTTGAGTCCAAGCATTTCATCTGGATAGGTCTAAAGTGAGTCTGGTTTCAGAGGCTTCTCTGGTAACTTTGGGGGACAGATGGAGAGGAAGGCAATCCCGTCTCTAATATAAACAGACTGGACCAAAAAGAATTCTTAATTGGATGTTGCCTTCAAGCTAAAGAAGGAAAATGCATATAAACCAGACCCCAGCTTGCTGCTGCCATTTATTTAACAGAGTTTTACAAAAGCAGAAACTTCACTACAGTCAGTGATTTATCACCCAGGGGAATTCAAGGAAACTCCCTCATGTGAGCTATTCATTTTCTTGTTCTGAGCATCCCAAATCATCTCAGCAGGAGAGGATGTGCATCCCTGACCTTGGCTGCTTTCTCTGGTTTGCGTTTCCATTTGCTAAATAGGTCACAACGCATTGTTTATTCTGGCCCCCAGCTCCAGCAACACTGTGGGATTCCCTCTCCTCTGCATTGCCCTTCGCTTTCCTCTTTCTTCAGCCCCCACCCTGTGGCACTTGCATCAGCACTCAAGCAACTTAAATTGTGCTTGTGTCCACATGAACAACCAGTTCAGCTGTTTCAACTGAATGAGATGGCCTAGGATTCTATTCAGTCTACTAGGCAGGCAAATGAATGGAAAATAGCCATATTTGAAGCCAGCCCTGGCAAAGATGGAATGACTAGCTTGATTGAGTGGATTTTCACTTTCTAACTAAGTATGCATGTGTTTTAAGTGGCCATAGCTTTTATTCTTTCTAGCATTAGATTTTTATGACCTGCATTCTTTCAACTTTTTCAATTTTTCTCTCCCTGTTATACATCCTCCCCACCCCCACCCCCAGGGCCAGTAACTGTTTCAAAATAATAATGCTACTTTGCTTTCATAAGGCCTTTGATCAAAAGATCACAAAACACTTTGTGGATGATGGAGTCTTATACCCCATCCTGTGAGGTAAGGAAAGAATAAAAGAGGAATATGCTTATATCATAAAACCTAAAAGAGTCTCAAAGAAAAATATAAAAAAGGGAATGCATTTTTTAACTTTAATTCATCTACTGTATTAGACTTGCTTTTTTCTTAAGATACTTTCTTTTTCCAATCTCTTTTGCACAATTGAAATTTCTCCTGCTTTTTCTACCTTCTCTGAGTATTTTATACCATTTCACTTTATCTCTCTCTGAGTGTGTCAATTATACTTCTTTAAAGAAAAAGGTTTAGGGTTTGAGTTTGCAACATAATTTTGTACATAGTATCAAAATAGGTGGCTTTGAGTTGAAGTTTAAATAGAATCTTTAACTTAAACAAAGAAGAGTATTGGAGAGGCCAGTAATGGCAAGGTAACCAGGAAAAGTGCAATAAATAAGAATACGGTTTGTTATGTAGACTTAAATCAGTGTCTTCTGCATCAGCAAAGGTTAACTTAGTCATCCTTCTCTGCCTGATACAAATAGGGAGATACTCTTAAAAATGGACATTCTCTTTATTGATATAAGTTTTCCTTACTGAAGGATAATCTCTCTGTTTTCAGAGCTTCTCCTGTGTTTGCAGTTTCTCAAAGTAATCAGTTTAAAATATTCCTTTTGCCAAAGAGGCATATTTTGAGGTATATATTTTAGTCTTCTATGTACCTTCCAACAGACTATGCCTGACTCTTTTTTATCACACAATACATTGTTACTAGTACTTTGAAGAGTTATTTTTAAATAAATACAAGTAAAATATTTTACCTTCAGTAATTTCTTTTATAATGCTTTTCTTTTTATGTGGATCTTCATTTCTGACTTACATTATTTTCCTTCTCCCTGAAGAACTTCTTTTAACATTTCTTGCACAGCGCTCTGCTAGCCATGAATGTGCTCGGTTTTTGTTTGAGAAAGTCTTCATTTCTCCTTCATTTTTGAAGAATAATTTCTCTGGATACAGAATTCAAGATTGGTATTCTTTTTTTCTTCCAGAACTTTAAATATTTCACTCCATTCTCTTCTTCATTGCAAAGTTTTTGACAAGAAATCCCCTGTAATTTCTCTCCTTTTTAAATATATATGATGTGGTTTGTTTTCCCCCCAGCCTTCTTTAAATATTGTCTTCCTGTCTTTAGATTTCAGCAGTTTGAACATGATATTCCTAGGTGTGTGAAGTGTTTTTGTTTTTGTTTTTGTTGTTTGCATTTATCCTCCTTGGTGTTCTCTGAGCTATGGATTGGTATATTTCACTAACCTCAGGTTTGGTGTCTTGATAATTTTAAATTTTTTTCAGCCATTATTACTTTAAACATTTCTTCTGCTTCTTTCTCTCTTTCTTCTCATTCTAGTATTCTATTATGAGTAGTGTAGGGGTGAAAGGAACTTTCCTTCCACCCTTTGAAGATGGAAAAATTTGAATTTCTAGAGTAAACTGACAGTCAACAGATTAAAAGGAGAAAAGGCATACAAAATACATGCATATACACAAAAGCCACACAAAATCAAGACTTGAAACATAAGACGACTGGAGTTTTATACAACATAGAATGGAATAGGGATCAGAGGGTTCCTGGAGGATGATGTGGACAAGCTACAGGAGGGTGAAGGGAGGAACTGCACTGTAAACAAAGTTGTCTTAATATGTAGATAAAGTACCTCAGGTAGCAGCCCTCAGAATAGACTGTAGGCTGTGGTGATCTCTGGGCAAGATTTCAATATGACCTTTCCAAGATCTGTATGTAGGCTGATATGGGGCCTCAGAGAAAACCTCTGCTTGCATCTGCTATTTACTTCACTGACGTAGATAGATGTAAAAGGACAGCTTTTTAATAAAGCCGTCTTTTGCAAAAGGACAGCTTTATAGAGCTATTCCTGTGTCTGCAGTTTCTCTTAAAAGCCATCTTGAAATATGACAAAGAAGTATATTTTGGGGTGGTATATATTTGGTGTCCAACAGTATAGTACAGTAATATTATATGTCACTTTGGGAAATTGTAGGAGATCAGTCAGAGTGGTTGGAGAAGCTATAGGGAAAGGAGCAGGCCTTCTGAAAGGTCAGAAGGCTCTGCATAGCTTTGGGGGAGAATAAGCTGAAGGCAACTGTTCTCTTACCTTGAGGCAGAGGGTGAGGAATAGGTACAAGGGAGTGTACGGGAATTTACCTTAAATGGACTTGTTTACTTATGTTGTCTGGAAACCGACCTTTGATCATCCATCCATGTAACTGCTCCCTGAAAGGATGAACAACAATGTTAATTACCCACAGATTGTATTTGCTCCAGGCTTTCAGCATTATGTCTGTACTGAATAACAGCAAGTGGCTCCAGCTGTTTGGGACTACTCACTCTTCTGCCACTAGTGCCGGGCAGTTCCCTAGCTGCTCTGACACTGCATACCTGTGTCTGAGTACTCCTTTCATCCGTCACTCAGCCAGCGTCAGCGGGACGGACCTGGCGGGAAATACCTGTTGCTGTACCTTCACACTTACTGATTCTTTCCTTGGCTATGTTGAGTCTAAGGATGAGCCCATCAAAGGCATTCATTCTTCCTTTCAGTTGTTGTGTTTTTTTGTTTCTAGAATTTCCTTTGATTTCTTCTCAGGGTTTCCATCTCTCTGCTTATCCATCAGTTCTTACATGTTATCTACTTTTTCCATTAAACTCCTTACCACATTAATCATATTTATATTAAATTCCCTCCCAGAGAATTCTAATATTGTCATTATTCTCAAGTTTGTTTCTGATCCTTGCTTTGTCTTCCCATATTATATTCTTCTTGACTTTTGTCATGATTTGTAATTCTTTAATTGGAAGCTGGACATACTATATCAAGTAATAGAAGCTGAGCTAAATAGGCATTTAGAGTGAGGATTTATGTTACCTTGCTGGAAGCTGAGCTGTGTTTAGTGTTTTCTATAGCTACAGGTACCAGAGGCTTCAACTCTAGTGTTCTTGGTTTTATCTTTCCTGTTAGAAACTTTGGACTTCCTCACAGAGAGAGTTCAGTTTGGAGTTCTTTCAGCTATAATCTAATGTTATTATACTGGAGCCCAGTGGGTGTGGTGTTAAGGTATGGGGAAGAAAGAGTGTTTTATAACCTTACAATTAAATCTCAGTTTTCTGGTGGGCCTGTGTCTCTCTTGGCTGCAGTGTTTCTAATCTATTTCCTTAAAGCTCTGACCCACGTTGACTCTTAGGTAAATAAAAAAAAATGTTGGTAGGGCTGGAGAGGGAAGAAGGTCCTTATTCCAGCTGTGTTAAAGTTCTGGCAAAATCTTTCTCCTAAAGAATGGGCCTTTTTTATGGAAAACTCTCTGCATATATTTCACAATGATTAAACTTCCCCTCTACTGACAAAGCCATGAGTGAATCTTCCTCTGATCTTCATGAGTGCATCTTCTGATCTTTATTCAGTGTGAGAACCTGGTGTGATTCCTGGAAGTAAATTTTACAAAAGTATGAAGTCCCCAAAGGCTGCAGACACCAGAGTTTCTCACTCTCATGCTAGTCCACACTCGGCCTCAGGTTTTATCAAAATTACTGTTTAAGTGTGAAATCACCTTTGCAAAAATTACAACAGTGAGAAAACTGTGAGAGTGAAAGAGATCTGATCTATATAACCAACCCCCTTCTTTCTTTTAACCTCTAAACTGCTCTTGGTCATTCCTTGGCTTGGCCCAAGCTAACTTTGGAAGAAATTTAGTTTATAGTTTAAATGAAAATAGCCCTTCCCCAGAATTAAACCACCTTTGTAAAACTAATGAAAGACTACCAGATTAGGAGAAGAGGAGCCTGAATTCTGCTAAAATATAGGCATAGTTAAATGATTACGAGCCATTGTTCTGGAGGCCACAACATGTGCAACTTCCCCAATTACTCCTGCAATTAACATCACTGTTGTAGAACCTAAGATTGGCTTTTCGAGATGTCTTTTCAAGTTTTTGCATTTCTGACAATTTGATGGCCCCATCCAGATCCATGACTCAACCAGTCCTGTGGCACCCACTGAGAAGTAAACTCAGTGCACAAGGACCATTTTCTAAATTCCTATGATTGCATTCCCAACCAATCAGCAGTACCCATACCCTATCCCCCTGCCCTCCAAACTATTTTTGAAAACCCTAGCCTCCAAATTTATGGGGAGATTGATGTGAATAATAACTCCATCTCCCACATAATGTGGCCAGCCTTGCATCAGTTAAACTCTTTCTTTACTGCAATGCCCTGGTCTCAGCGAACTGATTTTGTCTGTGGAGTGGGCAGGAAGAACCCATTGGGCAATTACAATTGTACCTACCAGTTATGACTCTAGCCACTTCTGCTCCAGTTAAGCAGATCTGATTTCTCCTGTGACTCTCTGGAATCACCTCTCTCTCCACATTCTGGGCTGCGGCAGTTTATCCTGCAACCTCAATTCTCTTATGGGTCTAAGAAAAGTCACTGATTTTCAGTTTGTTTAGCTTTATCTTGTAAAGATGGAGTGACAACTGCCAAGCATTTTATATACTAGAGACGAAACTGGAAGTCCTTCCATAATTGAATTTTTATTTCTTATTTATAAAAAGTTCATTTCAGAATACTTCACAGTGTTTGATCACGGATGAGTTTCAGCATTATCACTCAGAAATGTCAATTACCTGTCAGATATCTCTTCTGAACTGTATATTCATTTTTTTCCCCATTGAACAAATATTTACTGTGGGCCTATGGAAGATATCCCTGGGCCTATTCTCCTTGGTACATTATTAAATGCTCAGAAACTAAGCTTCCAAATCAGGCCACAACGCCAGGATACATTGTTTCACCTTAACAGATTTTTTTTTAAGCAATGATGTCTTCACTCAATGGTTGTCCATTGGTTAACAAATCAAATAAAATGTTAGAGAACCATAGTATTTTGATTTTCCTTTCTACAGATTAGGTAACCGCCTGTCATGAACTTTGGTGAGAAGCTAGCTGATCATGCTCAGATTTTGGAGTGGTGGAAGAAAATCCTATTAAACCTTGAATCATCACTGAAAACACGAATTCAGCTGAATAAAAACATTTCTTGGCTCTGTCTACTGAGGTTATCAATTTCCATGTTAACAAAAGTGAACATTTCTCCTTACATTTCTCAAGTAAAACCATTTTGTTCAGAATGCCATAATCTAAAGCAAGAAAAAAGAGTAAAAATGAAGGTATTCTAGTTTTGCACCTGAACAATCAATTCACTCTGATATGAAATAAAATATTTGTTGTGATTCTGCTATGACCTGATGCTTTATTGCATTTCTAGGTCAAACAACTGTTCAGTCTCTGTAGTTAAAGTGAATGCAAAAGTTTATGACTATGCATAGTGGCTTTTTAAGATAAAAATAAAACATTATTCAACAAAAAATATATTAAGCAATTGGTGAAATGTTAGATATTTGAAAATCCTAATTTTCATTGTCACTTATGAATGACTAACTATATTTCCTCTTTGAAAAAATGGTTATAGGGAAATTAGGCCTCCATTTAACTTTTATATAAGAATATGGAAACCAAATTCTCAAGTTGGAGCAAATTTAGAAGTGTTTTGCTCTGAAGGTTTATGTTTGCCCGGCCTTAGAGTGGCAGACCAGGAAATCAAGGTGGAATTCTTTTCCTCTAAGCGATGTTCATTGATGCCACACTAAAGAAAATTTGGAGGTAGTATTTTTTAATTAGTTCTATCTCAGTAACCCTCAAAAATGCTTTAGGGCATGGGAACACAACTGTTCAATGTTCAAGCAACTCCTGTTGATTTAAGTGTAATTGATCAGGAGCAATATACTAAAGAAAGCTTAGTACAAAAGACAAATAAAAAGCTGGAGGCTATTTCCTGTATTGTTTGTGGCTTATTGTACAAAGCAATGAAAGTCTCATCTACTCACCTATCCACAGCCCTGGCTGTTGACTTCTTCTAGTATAAAATAAAAACTACCTAGTTTCTTTCTAGAAACATTCTATCCTTAAGCGGATACATATTGATATTCCAATTGTCTCTTGGAGTACAGAAATATTTGGTGGCAATTTTGACCTCCAATCACCAGATTTCCTGTAACTAAAGAGCTTTGCATGGTCCAGGACTCTAATAATTGCTTTAATTTATATTCAGCATCTCAGAATTGAAAACATCAGATTGACAGCAGAATGGTAAGTGATTTCATGAGGTATTTTAATGTGGCCAAAATTAACGAACTATAAAAATCACTAGTAAAGTCATTTCCTTTGGAGAAATTTTATTTGGAAATTCAAGTAAGCCATGTATGGTATGCATGTGTATTTTGTCACCCATCATGTGTTTTATGTGTGTTTGTGCACATTCTTCTGCTAAAGAAAACACACAAAGTGATATCAGGTTTTTTGCTATATGGAGTAATGGTTTCTTCCAGGAATTGTGTGCTTGCAGGGTTAATTCAGGAAGGTCATTGCCCAAGAACCACACAGCAGTCATATCTCATCACCTTCAGCAGGAATAATTTATAGTTTAATCTTACATGCAGGCGTATTAAATTAGTATTACTCATCAGAACCCGCTTATTAATAAAACAAGCCAAATTAGCCACTGGAGAATCATATTTGGAAATTCAATGACAATTTTACATTTTTAATAAAGGCTCAGAAATATTATTGCAGTGCAGGTGGTACAGAGAACTGTGGTCAAATTTGACATTCATTAATAATTGAAGTGTGGAACGTGACAGAGGTGAAAATTGATATTGATTTCTTTCCTCTAATATTTGGAGGAGTTCTAAAAGGTAAATAAAATGAGATAACAAGACATATCAAGTCTCACTGATTTCTTTGATCGCCCCCTCCCCACATGAGAACACATATCACTCGTTTGCCTACCATGTTTTGAATAATTCAGTGCCCATAGTCTTTCCAGTTCAATGCATTATAAAACACACTCAAACTGAGTTTCAATCATATTAGACTGAAAGCTGAATTTTTTATGAAGGATTATTTAAAACAAAATGCGTCTTGGGCCCAACAGCCTTTGAAGCCAAACAATCCTGAGAGTTCAGTAAGGAAATGTCAACACTGTGGAGAATTTTTCGATTCAGAAAATTAAAGGAATCCTGTTTGATGTATATTAACCATATCAATATTAACAACCTTCTGCTGGATTTCAGCACTGATTTGAGAGCTGAAGTATTATTGGTCTTGTATTTTAACTAGTTGTGAAAGCACTGAGAGAGTTGTTCTTGGGTTGAACTTGACCTGCGTCTGGGAATGCTTTCTGCTCCATCCATTTTGAAAAGCTTTATTCAAGTGGATTTCTCTGCCTTTCTTATCACTTGCACCCCTTGGGAAAATAAAAGATGCTCAGATATAGATGTTAATACTACAGATGCTTTGTTTGGGAATAGCGTCTTTCAGCTTCCTGTCTTTAAAAAATTATATTGCCAACCAGTCATTTGACTTAAAAGCAACTCTCTTTATCAAAAGACACTTATATTGGGATGCCAGAAGAAGTCATTTCAACTTCCTTTTAATTTTGTCATAGATTCATACTGTAATGCACTTGTTCAACAGATCCTGGAACTTCCTTTCTACTGACCAACACTGAAGCAAAATGATCTTCAGTGGACAACATAAGTAGAAGCAAAATGTTACTAATTATCAGTCTTTTTCCTGAGCCATACAGAATCTTGTAATTTCAAGTAAGACAAACTCAAAGAGAAAGTGTTACAATAGTCTAGCATACCAGCATTACTCTTTTAACATTCAGCAGTTTTCACTGCCAACTAACTCTGAACCCTAGAATACTGAGAATGTCTTTATCATTAACTTTTAAATCTCTCTTCTATTTTTAAACCTCTCCTCTATTCATTAAAATGGTCACAATTTCATAAGTAAAATTAAAGAAGCAGCATAATAGTGGGAGGACATCCAAGATATTCTAGATAGATGCTCTGAGATAAATGGCCATCTTTCATTTCAACTGAACATAGTTCTTATGTACCAAAAAGTATCTGAGACAGAATTCAATCAATTTAGAAGTTTCTTTTGCTAAGGTTAAGGATCATGACCTGTGACACAGCCCCAGGAGGTTCTCAGAGAATATGCCCAGGTGATTGGATTACAGCTTGATTTTATACATTTCGGAGAGACAGAAGTTACAGGTAAAGACAAATTGATACAAGTAAGGTGTACATTGGTTCGGTCCCGAGAGATGGGACATCTCAAAAGGCAAGCTTCCAGGTCATAGGTAGATTTAAGGATTTCCTGATTGGCAGTTGGTTGAAGGGGTTAAGCTCTGACTGAGGAGTTGAAATAAGCTTGGGTTAATGTAAGGGGTGGGATATGTGGTGGAGGCGGTTGTGAAAGCGAAGGTTCTTGTCTTATAGATGAAGCCTCCATATAACAGGCTTCAGAGAGAATAGATGGGAATGTTTCTTACGAAAGGTGTCAGACTCTCCTAAGACCTAGTAAAGAAAAGAAATTCTCTACAGAATGCAAATTTCACCCCACAAGAGACAGTTTTGCAGGGCCATTTCAAAATGTGTCAAATAAATGTATTTTGGGGTAAAATACTTTGATTTCCTTTGAGAACCTGCTATCTGTCTTGTAATATTATACAAGAGTCAGGCTGGCATTGGTATACTATGGCTACAAACTGTCTGTTCTGTCAGTCTTAGGATGTCAATTTTAATGTTAATATTGGTCAGTTGTACCTGAACTCTGAAGAGAAAGGAGTATAATGAGGCATATTCTGAACCCCCACCCCTGCTGTCATGGGCTGAACTAGTTTTTCAGGTTTGTTTGGTTACCTTTCTTTAAGAGGAGGGTCTATTCAGTCAGTTGGAGGACTCAGAATTTTATATTTGGTTTACAGTGAGTTTTCTTAGAAATAGGAAACTCATCTCATAGTTGAAGTGAGAAGAGAGGCTGATCACCCCTCTTGACTATTTTTACAAGTAGCCTCTATCTAAGGGTGTCTAGATATTGGTCCCTCCTAGCAATCCACTACTCCATCACTGTGGAGTCAATTAAGTGAGGATCTTTTTGAGGCCATGCTGGAAGCATAAAACACAGTGAGTAACTGGGGTGATTGGCAAACAAGAAGAAGGTAGAGGAGGAAGATGAAAAGGAGAAGCAAGAGAAGTAGGGACCCCAAATTTCATTGTTTTCTATATTCTCTGCTTTAAAAGGGAAAGACATCTGGGTCTGAATTCTTTTCATTCTCAGTCAATAATGTGGGTCCAGCATCTGAGGGAAAAGTTTAAAAAAAAAAAAAAAGAAAATATGCAATTCAGAATTAGTTAAACTATTTTGCATGCAATATCACAATTTAAAAGGCCTTCCAAAACGAAGGGATAACCTTTGAAAGAATAACTCCCAACCCTCTAAACAAATGAATACTAAAAATACATTTTAAAAAACCAGCAAAGAAACACTAACCACAGCCAAACAAAACAAAGGCCTATGTCATACCAGTTGACAGTAGCTGTCCAGGAGAGAGAAAGAGTCCCAAATTCTATCTGATTTGGCAGAATCTAGCACTTTTTTTCCCCCAAAATCAAAGGAAAAAGGATTTGAGTAAAAACTCCCAAAGCAGATTGAGGGAATGTGCAGAAAACAGTACAAAGAAACCCAAACCTCCTTACAGAGAGAAGCTCCTTCTCATATCAGTGGAAACCCAGGTTTTTTCTGGGTGTAAAATAATAATAGGTCATTTCAGACAGCTTCTTTTTGTATTTATTTATTTAAATTTTAGTCAACATTTAAAAACTATCCAATCAGAATGAGAGGTAATTCTACATGCATTAGTTATTCAATTCTCACAGTTTCATTTGTATTAATCGTAGATTTGACTGCATTTGTGCGTTTAGTTTTCTTTCTATACAACTGTCAAAGAAAGAGATGAAAGAGAGTGAGTAACATTTGCATATGCAACTAATCAAAGCAGAATTGCTTTAACACAAATGTCCTTTTGTGATCTCAGATTAATATCTTTATTCCTAAATAGAACATAAATAACATTTATTGGCTGAGATTATTTGCAATAGACAAGCCTGCTTAGTGTTTACTGCACAGCCGATAACTATTTATAAGTCTCACTGAGTATGCTAATAGAGAAAAAATGCTGATACTGAAATCCCACTTTACAAGAGTGAATTTAAATTAACTTCAGTAGTCAGTATTAATGAAACCGGGTAAAATGACACAGGGTATTCCGCAGGGTATTTTGTTTTAATTAGAGATAGAAACTATGAGATTTTTAAAAATATTACATTCTATTACTCTCTCATTTAAAAAATTTAGGAGTATAAATGAAAACTAAAAAACATTACTTAGCTATTTTAGGTCCAGTTTTTAATATACGGCAGCTCTGGATTTATATTAAGGGTAAATAGTTAAGAACTTGAGTAATGAATATAATGTGGAAGCATTCAGATACAAATAATAAAACTTATTAGAAGGTGAGTATCCATTTACTCAGAGATAGCTATATCATTCAGTTAAAAGTTACTACAATTAAAACATGATGGCAGTACTACATAAATACATACATATACAAATTAGGCAGAAAATACAAACGGATCTAAATCTAGAAAGTTTGATCACGATAAACTAAAATTATAATCTAAAGATCCAAGTTAATCATTCAAAATTCATGCTCAGAAAACCATATGCCCACTAAGAAAATGATAATGTTAGTTGTTTTTTTTTTTTTTAACCACAGGCTACATTAAAAAATAAATTATAGATAGATTAAAATTGTCATTATAAAAACAGAAAAATATTTTCAGTAAACCCCAAAGCTGTAAAGATTCACATATTTAAATTATAAAGTGTAAAAGATTCTATGTGATAAAAGTGATATACACAAAGTGAAAATAAAATGATGGACTTGGAGATAATATTTGTACCATATATAACAGACAAAGGATGAATACTCCTAAATATAAACCATGTTTACAAATTAATAAGAAAAATATAAACATCACAGTGTAAAAACAGACTTAAAATATGAACATAGAAGTCATAGAAAAAGGCAAATAATCCATAAACCTGTGAAAAGACGCAGAATAACACTAGTAGTCAGTAAAAAGCAAACTAAAGCAAGAAATGCTATTTCAACATGAAGATTAGCAACAAATGAAGGAGCTGTAGATTCTAGTTGAGGTAAGAATGTAAGTGGTATTTTTAAACAATATTAACATCTTTTCACAATATTATCTGCATTGTCCTAATAATAGAGATTCAGTGATCAATGAGACACAAATTTCTAATATCAAGAATGAAAGATGAAACACCACTATAGTTCTTACTGACTTTCAAAGAGGTAAGAAAAGAAGTTTGTGAATAACTTTGTCAACAAGTTCAATAACTTAGGTTAAATTTTAAAGATAAAAATTATCAAAATTGATATCAGAAGTAATAGAATGCTAATAGCTTTATTCTCATTATAGAAAGTGCATTCTTACTTAAAATCTTCACACAAAGAAGACTACAGGCCAAGATGACTTTACTCTTTTGGAAAAAAAGACAAAGCAAAAAAACATTTTAAACTCATTTTATGAGGTTAACAATACTTCAAAACCAAATCCTGAGAAAGACCTTACAATAAAATAAAAAAAATAAAACTACAAAGCAATAACCCTCATGAATATTGAGTCAAAAGACCTTAGGACAAAATGAACAGTGTATATGACCATGTGGGAGTAAAGTTGGCTCCTAAAATGAAAAGTTCCTTTAACACTCAAAACTTTCACATCCAGAGTTTCAGATGCATTTGAACCAGAGCAACTCCATCTTGATTACGGGCTGGGTAAAATGAGGCTGAGACCTACTGTGCTGCATTTCCAGATGGTTAGGCATTCTAAGTCACAGGACAAGATAGAAAGTCAGCACAAGATACAGGTCATAAAGACTTTGCTGATAAAACAGGCTGCAGTAAAGAAGTTGGCCAAAACCCACCAAAACTAAAATGGTGATGAGAGTAACCTCTGATGGTCCTCACTGCTACACTCCCACCAGACTCATGACAGTTTACAAATGTCATGGCAACATCAGGAAGTTACCCTAAATGGTCTAAAAGGGGAGATATGAATAATCCATCCCTTGTTTAGCATATAATCAATAAATAACCATAATGGGCAGTCAGTAGCTCTGAGGGCTGCTCTGTCTGTTGAGTAGCCATTCTTTATTTCTTTACTTTCCTAATAAACTTGCTTTTGCTTTGCACTCTGAACTCACCCTGAATTCCTTCTTGTGTGAGATCCAGTAACCCTCTCTTGAGGTCTGGATCGGAACCCCTTTCTGGGGAACAAGAGGAAAGGTGTCTAAGAAAATGCTATACCTTAATGGTAAAAGAGTAAACATTTCCCTCCTAAAATCAGGAACTGAGCAAGTCAGACTGTTTCTACTACTTCTAATTACCATGGTACTCCAGGTCCTCACCAATGTGATAAGGCAAGAAAATAAATAAGAGGTGGATTATGACTATGTGCATAAAAAATCCTAAGAAATCTACCTCCCAAAATACTGAATATGAGTAAATTTAGCCATATCACAGCATGTAAATTTAAAGGACACAAATTAATTTTAGTTTTATATACAAGTATATAGAATTTAAAATTAGAAAATGAATGAATTGAAAACAAACTGAAAAGATCAATACCACTTAAAATAGTATCAAAAGTATAAAATGCTTAGGGGTAAATTTGACAAAATAATTGCAAGCCCTGTTAAAATAAAATGATAAAACATTGCTTAGAAAAGTGAAAATATTTAAATAAATTGAGAAATATAACATTTTATAGTTTGGAAATTCAATATTACAATTAGATTGATGTAAAAGCAATTGCAGGTTTTGCCATTAAAAGTAATGGCAAACCAAAAACTTTTAATTTGCCATTATAAGTGTTAGTAATTACTTTTGTACCAATGTAACAAGCTAAAAATTGCTCAAGTGACTTGTAAATTTATCTATAGACTCAATGCCATCCCCATCTCCAAAAAGTATTCTCTCAAGAGGTGATTAGATAAACAAATTGCAAATATCCATACAATGGAATACTACACAGAAACAAAAAGGAATGAACTATCTATACCTGAACAACATCAATAAATATAATAATTATGCTAAGTACAAGAGGCCAGAAAATAAAGGGTACATACTATATCATTCTACAAAATTATATAAAATATGAAAAAATGCAATCTCATTTAAAGTGACCAAAGGCAGATTAGCAGCTCCCTTTGGGCAGGATGGGCGCAAGGAAGAGGTAGAGGGAGAAATTGTAAAAGGACATGAGGAAATTTTGGGGGTTAACGGGTATGTTCATAATCTTTATCTTTTTATTTTTTATTTTGAGATAGATCTTGCTCTGTCGCCCAGGCTGGAGTGCAGTGGCATGATCTCGGCTCACTGCAACCTCTACCTTCTGAGTTCAAGCGATTCTCCTGCCTCAGCCTCCTACGTAGCTGGAAATATAGGTGTGCGCCCCTATGCCCAGCTAATTTCTGTATTTTTAGTAGAGATGGGGTTTCATCAGGTTGGCCAGGATGATTTTGAACTCCTGACCTCGGGTGATCCTTCCACCTTGACCTCCCAAAGTGCATAATCTTTTTATGAACATGATAATGATTTCATGAGGAGGTACAAATGTTATAACACATCATATGGTTTATTTTAAATATTTGCAATTTAATATATGTCAATAATACCTTAATACAATTATAAAATGAAATGAAATAAATTGTCTATAGCATTCATATGTTTCTGTTTTGAGATGAGTTTTAAATAAAGTATAAGAGCCACCTCTGCGTGATCCTGGCCACTAAAGGCGCTGTTGCCTATGTTGCCTACCCAGAATCTCAGATTGGAGAACTCTTACATTAGGGTTCAATACACCATGCTACTGATGCTTCATCCATTCTTAGGTTTTGACTCATGAACAAAACAAAATGACACAAATAGCCAATTGAGAAATTAAGTTTGGATTTATTAATTAGGAAAAGAATATAACACATTTCTAAATGCTAGGTTTCATGGCTAAAAGATACATTGGGGAACTCTGCTCATACTAAGTGATCTAGACAAGGCCTTTTAATTGTTTCCTTTAAAATATCATTTTTAAATTTTATGCACAGACTTGAGGATAGTATTTAATTATTGTAAATTGGGAAAATATCAGTCCCTAGCTCACACACTGGTACCAGAACAAAGGGAAATAAGTTGACTTCTCATGACTGGAGCCTTAAGATGGCTACAGCACTAAGCCCATAAGTGGG
Source organism: Piliocolobus tephrosceles (assembly GCF_002776525.5). NCBI lineage: Eukaryota > Metazoa > Chordata > Mammalia > Primates > Cercopithecidae > Piliocolobus > Piliocolobus tephrosceles. The sequence goes on along the minus strand of NC_045447.1, from coordinate 94,290,049 downwards.
GAAACAGCCCCATCCAGCTACAAGGTAGACAAAGAAAAGAAAATATATGTTGATTCCCACTATCAGGTAGGAAAAAGATTCTTAAATTTTTGCCAGCTGACGAAACTGGATATAGGAAATATAAGAGATGGTATAACACAATTTCATGAATGAACAATTCATAAAATGAATACTGACTTTTAACCCAGTCATTTGGCCAATCAGATTATCACAGTTTGGACATTCATTTGAGCAAAATCATCTGTTTGTTTTATTTACTTTGTGATATTCATTTATTCATGCCACTAACATTTATTCAATACCCACTCTGGAAAATATGCCCCATGTGGGGAATGGGGGAAAAAAAACAGAGGGTATGGACATAAGCAAGGGTGCTTGATTATACGTACACTTCTTATAGTTCAGAAATTGTGAAATCATTTCTTTCCCTTTGAACTTTTCAAAAAGGGAATTAAGTCATAACTCAAATGACTGCCGCAGCATTTGATTTGAATTGCATTGCTGAGTTCATTGTTACTTTGTCCTTATTTTCTACCAAAAACTTGACTGAAACTTTTAAAGCTGAACATGACATCTGGCTTGCATGCCTTTTCCCAACTTTGTGCACAAATACTTTTAAAGTAAAGATGAAAATTAGCGGTACTAAAATTTAAGACTGACAAACAACGTGGGACAGTGACAAGTTTGAAAAGCTTTTATAACAAACTTTCAAGGGTTTCAAGGCATTAATAATTTGTACAGATGTTCTTTGACTTATGATAGCATTACATCCCAATAAATCCATCATTAAGTTGAAAATATTGTACATTGAAAAATGCATTTAATATGCCTTACCTAATAAACTTCATAGCGTCACCTAACCTACCTTAAATGTGCTTAGAACACTTATGTTAGCTTAAAATTGGATAATTCAAATGCTATTTTATAATTGTGCTGAATAGCATATGTAATTTATTGGATACTGTACATTATATTAAAAATTAGACAGTTTTGCACCATTGTAAAGTAAAAAGTTGTTAAGTATTTGTCTTTCTACTTGCTCCTAGTTTTGCCTTTTTAAAAAATCACAGATATTATTGTAAGGATTTGTATTTATCCTTCTGCTTGCATTATTTAAAATCTCAAATTCTATTTTTAAAGATAAGATGTATTTTTTCATTGATGAAATTATTGTATGAATTTTATGCAGGAAAATTCTGTCTTTTAGTGTACAGTTCTGAGTCTTGATAAACTATGCCTTCTTCTGAACATCTTCTGAAGGCATAGTACACATTTTTTCCATCTTTTTGCTTTCAAACTATTTGTGCTTCATACTGACAGTGGTTTATTTTACATAACATACAGTGAGATCTTTCTCTTTTATCTACTTTGAAAACCTCCCCCTTTCAGTGAGAATGTTAAACCTTAAAGTTTTTCACTCTTATTAGTGCCTATTGTTTCTTCTAATGCTTTAAGTGGTTATTTCTCTGCCTTTGATTGTTTTCCTCATAGGCATGTGCTTATTGGCACTCAGCTGAGAACACAAATGGGACCTCGGTAAGCTTTAGAGGTCTCTCCCTCTCTGTAACTCTATCCTCTCTGGTATTGTGCCCCATCATCTCAAGGTGTCCATATTTCATATTATATACTACATACGTTTTATATAAATATATTAAACATATATCACATATTAAACATTATATATGATATATATGTATTACACATTATATGTATTTTTATTAATTAACAATTAAGATATTGTATATTGTATTGTATATTAACAAGTATCAAGCTTAGACCCAACTGAAGAAAAAAAAGCATAAGCTTACATCACTGAAATCGTGCTCCTCAAGGGAAATGTTCTATCGATAGAGTAACAAATCTTAATTTTATATGAAGCTTTGTTTTTAGTTTTCTGCACTCAGTGCATCTAACTCGCCATGATAGTCTCCTTCTTGGGTCTCTTTTTTGTTTGAAAATTTAAGAAAATTTTTGTACTTTTTTTTCTAAGTTGAATGGGTTGTACATTTGAAAATTTTGTTTTTTCCAAGTACAGTAATGTACTACATAAGCACATTTCCATCATCGACAGTGGCCCCATCAGATTATAATGGAGTTGAAAAATTCCTATCACAAAGTGACAGTATAACCATTGTAATGTCATAACTTAATGTGTTACTCAAGTGTTTGTGGTGATGCTGTTGTAAACAAGCCAACTAAGCTGCAGTCCCATGAAAGTCTAGCACATACAATTATGTATAGTACATAACACTTGAAAATGATAATAAGAACTATGTTACTGGTTTATTTATTGACTATGCTATATTTTTATCGTTAAAGTACACTCATAAAAATAATGTTAACTGTAAAACAGCCTCAGGCAGGTCCTTCAGGTGGTTTCCAGAAGAAGGCATTGTTATCACAGGAGATGGCAGCTCCCTGCATATTATTTACCCTAAAGACCTATTAGTGGGACAAGATGTGGAGATGGAAGATAGAGATATTGATGATTCTGACCCTCTGTAGATCTAGGCTAATGTATGTAGTTGTTTTTAACAGGAAAGTTTTTTTTTAAAAAAAGTTTTAATTAATAAAAAGGCTTATAGAATAAGAACTGAAAGAAAAACATTGAATAGCTACACATGTATTTGTTTTAAGCTTTGTTATTACAACAGTCAGAAAGTTACAAAATTTAAAATTTTAATAAAGTAAAGAATACGATAAGCTAAGGTTAATTTATTATTGAAAACAATTTTAATGAATTTAGTGTAGTGACATGGTTTGGCTGTCTCCCCAACCAAATCTCATCTTGGATTGTAGTTCCCATAATCCCCAAATGTGCAGGGAGAAACCTGGTATCAGTTACTTGAATTGTGGGGTGGTTTTCCCCATGCTATTCTCATGGTAGTGAGTAACTTCTCAGAAGATCTGATGATATTATAAGGGACTTCCCACTTCTCTTGGCTCTCATGCTCCTTCCTGCCGCCCTGTGAAGAAGGATGTGTTTGCTTCCCCCTCCACCATGATTGTAAGTTTCCTAAGGCCTCCCCACTCAGGTGAACTGTGAGTCAATTAAACCTCTTTCCTTTATAAATTACTCAGTCTTGGGGATGTCTTTATTAGCAGCCTGAGAACGGACTAATACATGCAGATAAGTGTGCAATGTTTGTTAAGTCTACAGTAGTGTACAGTAATGTCCTACACCTTCACATTCACTCACCACTGCTTCACTAACTCACCCAGAGCAACTTCAATTCCTGCAAGATCCATTCATGGTAACTGCCCCATACAGGTGTACTATTTTTACCTTTTATGACATATTTTTCTGTACCTTTTCTATTTATAGATATATTTGTAAGTATACACAAACACTTATTGTGTTACACATGCCTACAGTACTCAGTGCAGGAACCTGTTGTACAGGTTTGTAGCCTAAGAGAAATAGGCTATATCATAGAGTCTAGGTATGTGACAGGCTATACCATCTGTTTGTGTAAGTGCACTCTGAGGTTCACACAATGATAAAATTGCCTAATGACAGATTTCTCAGAAAGTATCCTCATTGTTAAGCAACATACGACTATTTCAGAATTTTTTTTTCAATTTTCTTTCTGAGTTGATGGGGTTGTATATTTTTTACATCTTTGGATGTACAAAAAACTTTAACTTTTCACATGTGAGTTATAATTTTGCTACTTGTACAGTTTATATTCAAAATTATTTTTCCTCAAATTTGGAAGGATTTTTTTTATTTCCTTATAGTATCTCATACTACCGAGAAATTCAATTTTAATTTTTTGTTGTCGTTGCTTTGTATGCAATCTTTATTAGTTTTATCTAGAAAGTTTTAAATTTTTGCACTTCTGTTTCATCTTCTGAAGGTCAAAGCCGAATGAAGTCTTGGTAAGTAATTTCCACCACTTAACCTTCACTACACTTAATAAAACCTTGTAAACTAAAAAACATATTTACCTTTTGCTCTGAATAATTTTTAAAATCTTCCTTTGATTATATCTTTTTTTATTATTATTATACTTTAAATTCTGGGATACATGTGCAGAGTGTGCTGGTTTGTTACATAGGTATACATGTGCCTTGGTGGTTGGCTGCACCCATTAATCCATTATGCACATTATGTATTTCTCCTAATGCTATCCCTCTCCTAGCCCCCTACCCCTTGACAGGCCCTGGTGTATAATGTTCCCCTCCCTGTATCCATGTGTTCTCATTGTTCAACTCCCACTTACGAGTGAGAAAATGTGGTGTTTGGTTTTCTGTTCCTGTATTAGTTTGCTGAGAATGGTGGTTTCCAGCTTCACCCATGTCCCTGCAAAGGACATGAACTAATTCTTTTTTATGGCTGCATAGTATTCCATGGTGTATATGTGCCACATTTTCTTGATCCAGTCTATCATTCATAGGCATTTGGGTGTGTTCCCAGTGTTTGCTATTGTGAACAGTGTTGCAGTAAACATACATGTGCATGTGTCTTTATAGTAGAATGACTTATAATCCTTTGGGTATATACCCAGTAATGGGATTGCTGGCTCAAATGGTATTTCTGGTTCTAGATCCTTGAGGAACCTCCACACTGTCTTCCACAATGGTTGAACTAATTTACACTCCCACCAACAATGTAAAAGCATTTCTATTTTCCCACATCCTCTCCAGCATCTGTTGTTTCCTGATTTTTTAATGATCACCATTCTAACAGGCATGCGATGGTATCTCGTTGTGGTTTTGATTTGCATTTCTCTAATGACCAGTGATGATGAGCTTTTTTTCATAAGTTTGTTGGCTGCATAAGTGTCTTCTTTTGAGAAGTGTCTGTTCATATCCTTCAACCACTTTTTGATGGGGTTGATTTTTTCTTGTAAATTTGTTTAAGTTCTTTGTAGATTCTGGATCTACCTGTGGTAGTCTTAATAATAGCACCCCCTGTGCCCCACCCTCCCACAAAAAAGAGAGAGATAGTCTAATCTCTAGAAAATGTGAGAATGTTGTTACATGGCAAAGGGAAATTAAGATCCAAATGGAATTGTGGTTGCTAATCAGCTGACCTTAAGATTAGAATATTATCATGGATCACCCAAGTGGGTCTAATGTAATTGCAAAAATCCTTAAAAGACAGAGGCAGAAGAGTCAGAGAATAAAAGGTAACAATGGAAGCAAGGTCGATGATGCAATGAAGGAAGGACTCAACCTGCCATTGATGGACTTGAAGATAAGGAGATTGAGTAGAATAAGAATGGCAGTTTGTAGAAGACTTTTTCAAGTCAAGGAAATAGATTTTCCTCTAGAACCTCCAAAAGAGAATGCAGCCCTGTTGACACCTGGATTTTAGTCCAGTGAGATACACATTGGACTTCTAATTTACAGAATTGTAAGACAGAGAATATATTGGTGTCTTTTTAAGTTACTAAGTTTGAGTTAACTTGATAATACAGCAACAGGAAGCTAATATAATACTCTCACTATCTCTCTCCTCTATTTCTGGAATGCCTTTATAACAATATTATCTTTCCTGTATTATCCATCCTCCATATATATAATATATATATTTAAATATTAGTGTGTGTGTATATATATATAAAATACATACATTTTGTAAGTTTACACACACACACACATATATATATACACACACCTATACAAATTAGCATTTCTCTGCCATGAGACTATGAGAAAAGCCAATAAGATGCTCCCCTACAATTTCCTGTTAATTCTAATTAAGGCCTTTGCTTTATTTTGGTTTCGACCTAATTATATTTGGTCTTCTGAATTATTCCTGTTTCTTTCGGAATTTGCTTTTCTGCTTGTATACTTGGTTGTTTGAATAAAATTTTTCTGTTTTTTCTGAGTTTTATTCTTATTATCTACCTATTAAGTAATTTATTTATTGATTGAATTAGGTTTAATGGAACTGTTATCTACTATAGGTTTTTCTCTGCCTTTGTGAGGATGCTTTTCTCCCAACAAGCCAGTATTGTGAATGAGAGCTTTGTCTGCCTATTTATAAAAGGGAATTTGGGGTGGTCTCTTAGTTGTACTCCCATTCTCTCTGTGTCTATGTGTTTTTGTGTACAATTCTAGTGTCTTGGTTAACCTTTTCAAGGACCATGAAACTATTTCAATTTCTTATGATATATGATTCACATGACAATGAGATTTTTAAAGACATATTTTTCATTGGAAAAAAATATCTTTTAACAGATGTTACTCCATTTTGTTTGTATGGCTTTCTTTGGCAAGGATCACAAATAACTAGATTTAATTTAATTAACTTATTTATTTTCCTTTTCAACTTTTATTTGAGGTTCAGGTATACACGTGCAGGTTTCTTACATGGGAGGGTTTCATGGGGATTTGGTGTACAGATTATTTTGTCACCCAGGTAATGAACATAGTTCCTGTCAGGGGGTTTTTCAATCCTTACCTTGCTCCCACCCCTCCACCCTCAGGTAGGCCCCAGTGTCTATTGTTCCCTTCTTTGTGTCTATGTCTACTCAGTGTTTAGCTCCCACTTGTAAGTGAGAACATGCGGTATTTGGCTTTCTGTTCCTGTGAATAACTGGATTTTAATGACAAAAGAACATCATTTGATTTCATAAACAACTGTCATGTTTTCAAAATATGTCTTAAAACTTCAGTCCAGAGATATTTGCAGAAATATTCTCCCTGAATAACAGAAAAGACTTTGTCCTGTAGAACAACCAATGAAGACAGCTCAATGACTTTGGCAATTGAAGTTCTAAATGAGGGTATGAGAGTGCTCTTCCCAGGGTTTGAGAAGTCTGTGCCTCTACATTTCTATATCTGTTTTTTGCTACAGTCAACAAAACCAAAAATTTAACAGATTTAGTTTATGTTTGTATCTACCAACTTACTCATTGTCTGAGGACTGCTTTGAGCATGCAATTGCCCATGTTGTCAGAGCTACTCCTTTCTTATTCTGTTAGTGCCAGGCTTGTTTGATGGACCCAGCTCATTGAGGGCATCTGTCACTCTCCTTTGTCTACCAAATCTAAAGACCCATTAAAGAGCTTGGGGTATTAGTGTGAAGAGGGCTTCCTTTTGTGTGTTCGTGCGCGTGTGTTTATTTAATACTGTGGTCAGGCTACAGTAGCACTACACTAGGCTTCATTTTTGGCAAACTTTTCATTTCTTTTTGTTTACAAGATGAACTTTTTGTTTGCCAAAAAGCATTTTTATTGGTTTAATGCGAGTATTTGTCTGGCTCCTTGTATCCATATATTTAACTATTTCCCTAGTATTCACAGTTGCAAACTTGGTTAATATCAATTTTGCTCTTCAATTTGTTTGCACACTTATAAACACAGTAAACTCTCACCACACAGATGGTAGACTCCATCTGAGCATGCTCAAAGGGGCACAGAGGGGAAGATGCTGGGAGAAGGTGCTGTCAGAGGCTGATTGACAGTATCAATGTTGTAGACGGATCTAATGACAAATATACATAGTCCTTACTTATGCCTTCCTGCTACCTGATAATAGGCAATGACAGCTCTGAATCAGAACATTTGAACCTAGAAGAGGTAATTTTCTACTATATGCAGCACTACTGTGCCTATGGAAATATATCTTATTAAGGGCTTTTCTTTTATGCTACACAAATATGAGGATTTCACTTTCAGGAACAATAAACACTCTCTTGCCATGACAGAGCCAAAGCAGATGTCACCAGTTAGAAACATTTCTGAATTATGTGACTCGGGTTCCTTAACAAGGTTAAAAAAGTGTTTGTTCTTTTTGTGATTAAACAAGATGAGCTTACCTAATCTATGTAGCCAACAAATAGAACTACTGAAATAACAGGCCCATATTGTTATTTTCAGATAATTTGATAAATACTATAGGTATATTATTTTACTAATACTAATAATTACTAGCATTTAAAAATTATTTTACAAGCCAAGCATTGATTGTTTTAAGCTTAAAAATATTACTAACTTATTCATTCCTTACAGTCACTCTATGATATTGGTACTATTATTCATCACCATTGTGCCGATGAAGAAATTGAGGCACAGAGAGGTTAAGTAACTTGCCCATGATTGCACAGCTATAAATGGTAGAAATGAAATTCAAACTCTGACTGCCCAGCTCCAGAGCACATTAACTTAGCTTCTATGCTACTTTGCTTCATCAACACTATCGTATTAATTTAATTGGATTCTAAATTCAGATGAGCAACTTTTTCTTGGTTGCAAGGAAATCATTTAATAAGCCCAGATTGCAATGTTTGAGATGCAAGTCTAAGTCCAAATCTGAAAACACTAAACCATGTGATTTCCAAAAACACACCGGGTATTTGTTCTAAGGCTTGATATAAGTCTGCATTTAAAATAACATGTCTTATTATAAATAAGTGTAAGAATGGCATTCTAAAGAGTAGTATACACAACAAGTGCTACAATTTCTTTAACGGCAATGAAAGGATGAGATGTTTCCTGAAATACTAAATGAGGTGATTTGCTTTTAGTGAGTGAACACTAAAGTCTGTTGACAAGACTTAACCTGAAAGGACTATGTAAATATGCTATCACTCTATTCAGAGTCAGTCTTTTTTCTTTAGCAAACAGGAATGGTAAGATATAGTTTCAGTTGGTATGAATGAATAAATCATTTTTGGTTTTGGTGAAATCTGTACCCTAATAAATGTCTTCAATTTGGAGGAGACATGGATTCATAGTTTCCATTCTTTATACCCATTATCACCATATAAAAACAATTCCAAGAAGGTAAATCTGTGCTTAAGTGTGGCCAATCAGAGAGTGATGCAGCTATTCAAGCATACTTTATAGCCAAAAATACTGGTAAAGTGAGGGCAGCCAGTAACCAGTGAATGATCCTACCATTGATTCATCTGGCAGGACCTTCATTCTTCCCTTCTTTTGGAATTGAGAACTGTACATAAGGTCCTATTCCAAGTTTCACCCTTTATTCTCCTCTTGTATGACTGCGCACTTTCCCTACCCAGTGCCACAAGCTGTCAAAAGCAAGGCTTAGTACATTGGGGCCGTGACATAGGTGTCTGTATAGAGATAAACTTCTGTCCAAAAATCACTAATTCTAAAATAAACATAGGGGAAAACTAACTGGGGAAATGACTGGAATGAATTAAATATGCGGAGGGCGGGGAAGAGGACAGATATGTATGTTGAGTATGTCTCTTTAAAACATGTTCTACTGGCCGGGCGCAGTGGCTCACTCCTGTAATCCCAGCACTTTGGGAGACCAAGGTCGGCAGATCATGAGGTCAGGACATCGAGACCAGCCTCGCCAACACGGTGAAACCGCATCTCTACTAACCATACAAAAAGTTAGCCAGTCTTGGTGGCACGCACCTGTAGTCCCAGATACTCGGGAAGCTGAGGCAGGAGAACAGCTTGAACCCAGGAGGTGGAGGTTGCAGTGAGCCAAGATCACGCCATTGCGCTCAAGTCTGGGTGAAAGAGTGAGACTCCATTTGAAAAAACCAACAAACAACAACAAAAAAATATTCTCTACTGACCTCAAATGTAATCCAGTCAATATCTCTGAATACATTTTGAGACCATATGTGTATATGTGTATGTCCATAATGATGGCATTGTATATTATTTGCGTTATGTTCTCTTGTTCACAGGAATATGTTGCCTTTAGGGTTTAACCTTTAATGTTGCTTTCGTGTATGGGTGAAGTTTCATACAGTAAGGGAAAAAATGTTCAAGGATTTCTTTCCCATCAGTGTTGATATGAGTTCCTGCTATTTTATGTCTTTTTGGTGACAGCCAATGGAAAACACAGGATGACCAAAGACGGGAAAGACCCTGGAAATCTTGCAGTGAGTTTTCACTGTCTGCATCAGAATTCTACCGAAGGCTTTCTGCAGAATTGCCAGTGAAATGAGAACGGAAAGTTGGAATTAGTTTGTTATTTACTTTCAGTTTGGTATGTTTTTCTTGTCTACAATGTATAAAAATTACACAAAAATCAGGGGAACAATAGCAGTTATGAAAAAAAAACTGTCACATTAAAAATTTTCAACACTTACTTAGGCTCACAGGTGTACAGAATGTTAGAACTGGGTTGAGAGAACTCATCTAATTCCAACTCCCTCCCATAATGATGAGGGAAAGTTGGAGGCTTAACAAGAGAAGTGACCATCCCAGCATCAGTGAGTTTGCAGGAGAGAAGAGACTCCTTGGCTTCTGTAGAGGGATGCCTCTGTGGGCAGGGTATTAATGGAGCATTAAGTCTCCCTTTACCTAAGAATGTTGAGCTTAATCAAAACGTGTGGGATTCTTGTCTCCTCCTTTGTTCTGGTTTCTTTTTACATACTCATGGACCACATTCTTTTAGTTACTTTCTAGAATGGGATCTCCAAGAAATTTGCTTTCTTTAACCCTTCTGTTTTGGATTGTAGCTTGAATTTTTAAGAAGTTGGGGAAGAATACTGAACTGCAGAAAGTTAACAGATTGCTGGTAAAGAAAATCAAAATAATTATAATGCCAATTTCTCTGGGTATTCCCTATGTACTTTGGGAGTAAAAAATAATATTTGTAAAGCTATTTCAAATTGTACTAATATTACCTATAGTTTACAGCGCACTGGTTAAGAGCACTGACTGTAAGTTAGAGAGCCTAGGGCTTTTTCCCAGCTCTGTCACTTACTACTGGTGGGACCTCAGGAGGCTTACTTCATGTCTTTGCGTTTCATTCCTTCATTTGAAAAATAAGGGTTATAACTCTCCCCATCTTATAGGGTTGTGGTGTGTAAGGAGTTAATATATCTAACGTCCTTAGAACTTTGTGCCTTTCTAGGCCTTTTATAACGGGTCTTATTGTTGTTGTTACTATTATGACTCAGTTGTCTTTGAAAAAGTTTCCCAGCAGCTCTGACTTGCCTTGCTTTTTGTTACATATTTTCTACATCCCACTTGAGATTTCTATCAAATCCTGCAAGGCTATTTTGCAGATATTTAATACCTTTGTACCTGTTTGTCATAGCAAAAGTGAAAGAAGTTCTGGCTTACCATAATCCACAAACCAGGGTTTTGATTTTCTCCATTTATACACAGTGGTGAACGGATACGTGAAAACGACTCCATGGGGCTTAGGCCCAAATATCCATGCTTTGTGTAACTCTAAACTGCTATGCACAAATGATGGACCTTTAAACATGCCCCCCAACCCCCACCAAATGTCAACTAAGCCATCATTATTTCTGGAATATGAGGTATGCTTTTTGTTAATTAATTGTGCATACAAAAAACAAGAAAAGGAGAGATGCTTTGTATCACAATGCTTTGAGAAATACTCCGAGGCCTAAGACATCGTTGAAGTTTTTCCCATCATAGAGGGGTTCCAGAGTTACCATATTTTTTACCATATATACATTTTTTAAGCAACGGCAATAATGTTGTGACTACACTGTTCAATTCCTCATAGCATCAGCATTAGATACATTAGAGGGGATAAATTCAAATATCAATCTGATCCTTCTGACATAAGCCCTGAATCTCTTCCACTTCTATACTTTCTCAAAGATAACATAGAACCTGAAGACAACTTATTTCTAAATACTCTCAAGAAATACAGTAATACATGGCAGACAATCCAGCTGAATCTTTCTGTAACAGTGCACTAAATGTGTTATAAGCAGTCATGTAAACCTAAAAGATACAATTTAGAGGAGAAACTGTCCTGTCTGTTCTCCAGGAGCTGTAGAAAGAAAAAAAAATGAAAGGACTGAGTGAAAAGATCCTGGGTAATCAGAGTTTTCTCAATCATAGCTGTGTAACAGGGAACAAATTCCCGTGGAAGGCTGTGATCAGTTTGAAGTAGCTAAGAGAGTGCCAATGACTAGAGTCTTTCATATACAGTTATTCAAGCACAGACTAATTGACTATGTAATAGGGATGCAACAGAAGGGAATCTTGCCCTAGCTATGAGGATGTGAACAAGATCGCTTCCAGCTCTAATGTCTACACTTTAACTCTGATCATTAACCCCAAGCCATTAAGAGTGACTTCAAATCATTCCAAATCCATTGGTCTACTCATATATTTTTATACACTCAATCAACAAACCTTGAGTGACTACAGTAGGCCAGACACTGTTCCAAGGCTGGCAAAGAACAGGGAATAAAAAGGAAATTCAATTTCTGCCATCATGGAGTTTGCGTTCTTTGAGAAGAAATCTATCTAAATACAAATAAACGAAGATAATCATTCTTTTTATGATTATTGTTAGTGTTCCCGAAAAATCGGTAAGTAGTTCAAAGGAAATGAATTAAGGTAATATAATTGTGACTAAGCTGAGATACTAGATCATTAAGAAAATGCCTTTTTAGGAGGTGATATTGAAGTTATATGCCAAGGACTAGAAAGGAATAATTTACAGAAAATTTTCTGGAAATATTATTCAAGAAAAAACTCTTCTAAAATGTTATTCTAGAAAAAGAATGATAACAATATTATTTTTGCACAGTAAGTGCAAAGGCCCTGGGACAAGATCAAGCTTAGCCACAATACAAGAACAAAAAGTAGCCAAAAAGTTAGGTCATGAGATAACATACAAATTTACACCAGCTGGTTCCTAACTTCAACTAATCACGGATGTTTTCTTGCAGCGAGTCAGACATGTACATCATCCAAAGGAAATATCTGGTTTGAAATTACATCGGAAATTCTGCCTGAGACTCTTGACAAGGGCACAACCCTATTAAAGATCACAGCCATCATTTTCAAAAGCTTAATTCTGGCAATCACTGGCAGACATTTAACAGGGGTGTTTAATATCCTCCCTAAAATATCAGGCAGGGAAGAACAAACATTCTCGCATGTCTGCAATGTGAACTTAATGTCTCACAATTGAAAATTGGCTGGAGCTTATCCTGCTGAGGGCTTTGCCAGCAGTCCAGCATTTAAAGCCTTGAATTCCTGTCCGCTCATCTGTACTTGTGTTTATGTCTCTCACTTAAGCAGTTTTCAACACACTTCTGTGGTTCTTTTGATATAGTGAACGTGCAGGTGTATGTCTGACTGTGCCAGGGACTGTGTCCAGATCTGGTCTTTATTGCTAAAACAGACATCTTTGAATATTTGAATCACTACACATGCCATATTTACTCTTGTGTAGGTAGGCCAATTTTCCTCCAGCTAAAGATATTTTAAAATTATTTCTCCCCGCTTACTCCTCCACTTTCCACCATTGCTTATGCTAAATAATTCCGTGCACTACTCCAAAAGTGGATGTGAGTCACCCAACCCATCTATATTCGTTCAGGGTTAGAGAGAAGGTCAAGAAATGCAAGAAAAGGAGTCTATACCCAACAGACTTAGAGAAAAACTCTGGCTATCTGTCTCAACAGATCAAAATAATTGCTTCAACTGGACCAAGATTTTATTTTTATCTCATTTTCTGGAAAAGACACAATTTGGGGAGACGAGGCAAAAGAGTGAAAAATTCATTGGTGCTAGCCTGTTTCTAAAGTCTCCTCTGGAGCTGTTTGGAAACCCTTGCGATTATGAATTAGAAATCCATGTGTTATATAACGCATTTCTGGAAAAATGCCCAAGACACATATGTGCTCTATGCAGCTCTAATAGTAACATTAATCTAATGAATGGTATATTAGAAAAATGATTTGTGTACATTCCAATGGAAAGCATATTTTCTGAGGGAAGCTTTCGGATGGAAATGCAAAAAATAACTCCATCCCCTAAACATAGCTTGCAGCTACCATATCAACCAATAAAATGAGTTAGTGCACCTTTGCAGAAGGTTGAGTGATTACTCTGCCTTTGTGGCTCAGGGGAAAGCATTTGCCAAATCTCATGCAGGTGTCTAAGAGAGATGACCTCAAAGGAGAGGAACTGCATTCTCAAGTTTAAGCCCCTGGATACCTGTTTTTCATATACAAGCTTTTCTTTTTTTCATAATAGTTCATTTTTCAAGTGCAACAAAAACTAAGCCCCTGTTTATCCCACGGGTTAATTTAGTTAAACTTGATATATCACACTGTGACTGGCTTAATATTTTACTCCAAAAGCTGTATCGCCTTTTATCTTTTATTTATAATGATCTTTATATTCATTTCTCAACTGAGGCAGGTAGTTCAGGGACAGCAGGCATTGATCTCTAATGCTTTTTCTTTTTCTTTTTGTAATGCATACTTTTTGATCTTTAAGAAACAGCACTGACAGGAGTTTTTTTGTTTGGTTGTTTTGCTTTTTTTTTTTTTTTTTTTTTTTTAGAAAAAGTAAGAGTTTGAGATTGGACATCTTTTTAACCTACTAAAGGCAGAATCAGCCTCTGTCATTCAGTAGGTGAATTGTTTTTAAGTAAAATCGTCATTCTCTTGTTTTTTTTTTAAGTGCATTTTCTTCAGAGGAGATGGAACCCAAACTGAACGTTTCATGTAGCTGACTTCTGATTATTAACAGGTAAGAATGAGGAAAGGCTCTAAAGAGAGGCTTAAATGACATAACAAATGAGAAATTAAGTGGTCTTTGCCAAGTACAAATGAATTCATAGGTAGAACTAGAGTTGAAGCCAATAGATTCATAACTGCATTTTAAGGATCTAAATCTCCACCAGTTGTCCTGAGAAGCAGCCAAAAAAAAAAAAAAATTGCAACCAAGATATGTACAGAACTCAGCTGTCTGGCAATCAGAACAGCCCTGTTTCCCATATCTTAAGATGCCAGCAGGGGCAGAGTGGAACTTGAAACTAGGAATTCAGAGGAACCGCTTTGGGGTTTAGAGCTGCTTTGAACCCCAAATTAACACAGGCACATGGTCTAAACTGAATTTGGTCTAAACTGAATTTAGACGTTTCAAGATTCGAACAAAATTAACCTATGACTCTTCAACTTCAGCTTTCAGCTTCTCTTCTGATGTCACGTTGCTGCCCCTCAAGGCCTTATTTTTTCCACAATTAGTGTTCTCCTATTATCTCTGGTATTTTCTCTTTTTCTTCCTCCAATTCCCTCTTGGGCTCTGCGTATGTTTTTGAGTCTGATCATCTGTTTCATTTCTTAAGCCCCAGGAGAAACATGGATAACGTCCTCTGCGATGCTCAGAAACAAATGTGCTCTGTAAATGATATCTGTCAAACATTATTATATGCCACACATAGATCTTTGGTCTTGAGTACATATTAAGAAATACCGCCATCTTTTACTGCTTCTGGCATGATTACAAATTAGCGCTCTTCTTAGGAAAGCTCTAGAGAGCATTAAAATGAGAGTTTATTAAGAGCCTTTGTGATAGGAGGTGGCTTGATAAAAAGAAAGGATTGAATATTAGAATGGAGGCCCATTAGCAGCTCTGTCACCAGCTAGCTGCAAAAACTTGAGCAAACCACTTAATTCTCTGGTCTGCAGTTTTCTCATGTGAAATGAGGTGACTGGAACAAATAATTTCTGTAATCTCTTCAAGTCCCCAAACTCTATGACATAGAAAAGAGAAGGAACACTATTTCATTAATGTTCCTTTTTCTCTGTCAAGCATATAAAGAAACCCATATCATATTACAGCATGATCTCTCTCAAACTCGGTTTCCAGAAAGGTGGTAGAAAGCCCTTACAGGGTTAATTTGCTTAGATTTTGGTTTGGATTCCTCCAGCACATTGTGTCCAGCCTTAATATTTTACACGGTAAGCCATATCATCTTTTATCTTTTATTTATAGTGATCCTCATATTAATTTCTCAATAGCAGCTGGTACGGCAGGAGGGACAAGTCATTGATCTTCCAATTTATCCGCTACTCTTACATATCCTGAGGTCGAGGCAGCCTGGAGAGATTGATGGAGTGCTGGCGCCCGCCCAGCAGCCGTGTGTTCCTCATGCATGAAAATCAACCAGAGGAAACCGAAATTCAACAATTGGCAGCAATATCAGCCACCTCTGTAATAAATATAACAGGGCGTTCTTTAATAATTGAATGGGGTGTCTGGGATTCGGTAATGAAAAAGCTCCCGTATGAGAGTGCCAGTGGAGCTCTGGACTGGCTGGAGGTGGTATATGTTGGGATGTGGGTGGAAGAGGGGGAGGCTGTTGCTGCTGTTAGCTCCTCATACAGCAAAATTCTTATTTCTTGATTCTCAAGCAAGTCATGTTACAGAGTAAGCAATACATCCTTTATTTTCTGTAAAGCCAGATGCTTTTTGTGAATTTTTTTTTAAGTTTTGCAAGAAAAACAATAGAACCTCAGATTATGTTATTGCACGACAGTATAAAAGAAAATGTTCCTTTAGGCTACATTAGTCACAGATACCAGGTGAACAGTTGTGCCCAGAGCTTTGAATCACCTCCATGTTCTTACAGGGACAAACCACTAATTGATTCTTAAAGAAAGGTCTTCACTCCTTGTCATGGTTGAGCAGTAGCCTTCAACAGGCCTAACTGTGGTCTCAGTGCCCTTAAGCCCCTGACAGCAGTTTAACCCTGAGCTAGTTACCTCTTTCCCTGCCTGCTCCTCAGCGAACTGGTCTTGCTTAAATTCTGTTGTTAGAGGCTTATTTCACCATCAGTCTTGTTTCTGTCTGGATTGAGACCCACCTTCTGAGGCTTGATTCTCCCTTTTACCCTCTGTGGCTGGGGAAACAAATGCTATGTGTAGAATCAGTTTTCCCTCTAGGCCACATACATGATGCTACAGTGTCAGGACAGCTAAAGGTGTGGCTGATATGGAGCTACAAGGAAGCAATTTCCCCATTACTAGCCTGTGGAACTATTCCCTCTCCTTGGTCATTACTCAGCATGCAAACTATAGAGACACATATATTATCTCTGCACTTTTTTTTTTATAATGGAGTCACTAATAATGCCCTTCAGGGATAAACTAGAATATCAAGCTGCTCAGAAATTTCAGGCACAGAATTACCAGAAAACTGGTAATCTAAGTTATTTACTTCTAACAAAAAATGTTAGCAGAGATGTTGAGTGTCCACGGGTTTTGAGCCATGTTATGATTCTCACAGATAAAGCCTCACAAAGGGTTCTAACCAGTGTATTTCATCTTCCTCTAATGAGCAATCACTCCCTTCGAGTTTTGAAATCACAATAAATATATCAAATGACTTAATCTCATGCAAGACTACTGTCTGAAATAAAGAATCTAACTGTATCATTTCTCCAGCAGGAATACAGAATTTATACATTTTTAAATTTTTGTTTCTTTGTCCCTTCATTTGAAATATTATTTTCCTCTTTCATTCTCTGATGAGGTTTTATTCCGTAGTTATTTCTGGGTATTAGTAAATATTCAAGTGGAAGCTGGCCTCAAAACAGAAAATAGATAAACTATTATCTTGTGCAACGTGGATCAGATTCACTGACAATGATGAGCATTTACTGGATAGTACCTCACCCAGTGTTATTATTCACAATGTGGTAGAAATAGGAATAAAAACAATAGTAACAAATAGTAGTACTGATGCTATATATTCATATAGCACATGACAATTTTCAAGATGTTTAAGTGTTGCACTGAAGGGAAGGCAGCAAGTTCAAGAGTCAGAGGAGGAGACCCAGAGCCAGCAACCAAGATGTAGGGTTTTATTAGGGGATTACGTACAGGGAGAGAGTCCGGTGGTGGTGGGCTGGACAAGATAACTGCACAGCCCAGTGACAGCAAGATGGGCAGAAAAACCACAACTGCTAGCAAACAGCATGCAGTTTTTATAGCATTTTCAGTTAACACCCTCCCCTTAATGACCTCTACCTGACAACCTTCATTTAACCCACAACACACTCCCATGTGCAGCCTGTGTTCCATGGGACTGGACAGGATAGGATGGGACAGGAGCTTAGACATTCCTCATCGAAAAGGAACATATCTCTGGATTGGCCTCTCTGGATTGGCCAATCTCGAATTCCCTAGCTCAGAACACACATTCAGGTGCATCTGCCAAGCAGGGTCATTCTAAGGCTATGCTTCATTTATCACTATCAGGTGCATTTACCCTACAGTAAATGCATTGTTTCATTTGACTTTCAAAACAATCCTATGTAGCAGTCAGGCCTGATATCCTTATCTCATTTTATAAATGAGAAAACTAAATTCCAGAAACATGTAGTGATTCACACAGCTAAGAAGTCAGAGAATCAGGTTCTCCCACTGCTACTCTAAGCTCCTCCCTATGCACTGGTGAAAAAGATTATAAACAACACTAATAAAGAAACCGAGAACAACGGATCCCCAGAACTCTCATGGTAAGCTATTTGCAGGTAAGCTATTGTTGCATGAGGATTATTAGAGACCAAACAATAATTTTGGGGCCTAGTAAAAAGTGTCAATGGCAGGGGCAGGGGACTGAGTGTAAGTAATTTCAAAAATTGAATCTGCAAGATACCATGCAATTTGACATTTGCCTAAAATTAATTCAAATTTGAGTAAGTAAAAGCCTCATATTTCTTGAAACACTTTGTAAACATATTCATAAAGAAGTGTCCCGCACTTCCCTACCCATGTTTTCTAGCCTTAGCTGCAGGTTTTATGTCAACTATTTATTTGCCTGTCCCCATTTAATATTTTCTAGGAGACGACACCACTACTATATATGCTTACTTTATGAAAGAGTTCTGGAAGATTTGGGGCCTATCCACAGGCAAATCACTTAACACATGAATGAGGAATCATGTGGTGTGAATGGTCAGAATAACTGATCCCTGATACTGAACATTAAAACATGCTTCAGTGAGGAGGACAGTACTTTGCAGCCACAACACTCCCTGCACCCCATCGCTCACTGGGAATCTATGCATCTCTTTCTCAGGTGCCTACTCAACACTGGCTTCATGCAGTAGAGCTTGGAGACTCTCAAGCAGGTGTGTCAACCTGGTGCTGGGCCTCTAAGTACCTTCTCTACATTGACAAGAATCAGAATTATCAGATGAATGATTTAGGCAGCCAGCCATCCTACTCAGTGAAAGTTAACCATGTTAGCAAATCTTTGAAGAGTCGCCAATAAAAATATGTAAAATGGTTGGATGCAAGTGTCTAACTAGCCAAAGCTTATTGCACACATAAGTGTCCTTAGTTGAATTATATGCACTTCCTTAAGACTCAGTCTGATATTACCAAATGAACTTGATTTGGTAATATCAAATAAGCTTGATATTGTCTTACAGTTGGTCAGGTATTCCCCAGAGAAGAAAAAAAAATGAAGTGAGGAATGCTAAACCAGAACACCAAGAAAGAGTATTTGCCACCACTAAGAATATTAATAAAAACTGGCATCACTGGTTATTTAGGAATTCAGTCTGTTTTATTTGCCTTATCTGCAAAGCTACCTAACATAAATCCCAGAACTGCAGAGAAACATGCCTGTCAAACCTTTGCAATAGTTTGGGATTCTGTTATATAAACTTTGGGAGACTATGAAACTTGAAATAGAAAGCCCTTTGAAAATAGACGTTCTTATCTGTTTTGGCATATTCATCCCCTGTAGGAGCACCGTGATTCAAAGAAGATTAAATAACAATAATTTGTTTTAAAAGCAATTGAGAAAACATTCCACTTCAAAAGGCTTAAATCTGGAAGCACTTCAAATATGAGGTTTAGGATTACCAGTATGGTTTCCTAATCTCCTAATTATTTGAGAATGAAGGCACTTTTACATTTCTCTTTTTGGAATAACTGGAACTATCAATTAAACATAACAGATTAAGAAAATGTCCCTTGAGAAATAAAAATATGAGAGTACATTATACCTGTTGCCCTTCTGCTAGTGGTTAATAATTCATCTTCACTCAAGCCAGTGAAGCGTCACATGTCCAAGAAATTTAGGGGCAGTCATTTAGGGCTCATTTAAGCACTCAAATCCTACAATCACTAGAAATGCATTTATCTGTGAAAATGCTGATTTATGTGTAAAAACCGTGTTACTAAAGTAATACCAACAAAATTCTCTCGATTTCCATGGAAACTTCTGGTTTCCTTGCTCCTCTTCTGCAGGTGTGGTTGCACAGTCTCCATGTGCACAAAGCTATAAGACATCTCACCAGTCCTCAGCAGGCACAGTCAAATCATTTATCATCATATGCCACCACTGCCACTGGGTATCACTGCTCCCAGAGACACATACTAGAGCAGGGGTGTTCAATCCTTTGGCTTCCCTGGACCACACTGGAAGAAGAAGAACTGTCTTGGGCTGCACATAAAATACACTAACACCAACGATATCTGATGAGCTAAAAAAAAAAACTGTGAAAAAAAATCCAAAATGTTTTAAGAAAGTTTACAAATTTGTATTGAGCCACATTCAAAGTCATCCTGGACCACATGTGGCCCATGGCCTGTGAGGTGGACAAGCTTGCATTACAGCCTTTAATGGGCTACAGTGGAACTATGATCTTCAGGTGCTCAATGCAATGGAGCTGTAAGATGTACTGAGTAGATGTGCAATGCATTTAATTTTCCCATTTTTTGGGTGGCATGTTGTTAGAGGGTCATAAAAAACTGTTGCTATCATTAATGAATATTGCTTTATTCTACTTTATTAACAGCCCTATCTCTCAAAAGAAACTGGGTATATATTTGTAGGGAAATAAAGTACAGGAAAATTCAACTAACAGACACCATACTGGACTTGACTTTTCTACTCTCAACTGGTATGTTTTTGTTGAAGCACACTTCCATGCCCAACTTAAAAATATATACTTTATTAAAATATAATTGATACACAATAAATTGCACATGCTTGAAGTTACAACTTGATAACTTTTGACATCTGTATATACCCATGAAACCATTAGCAAAATCAAGAAAATGTACAATCTCTTTCACCCACAAAAGTTTTCTTATGCCCTTCATATGTCCTCTCTTGTACCTTTCCCCATCCTGTCTCTCCACATACCAAGGTCAGCTCAGATGTTTCCATCACCATGGATGTGTTGTTTTTTCCCAGAAATGTATATAAATGCATTCATACAGTGCAGACTCTGTCTGGCTGTTTTCCCAAAGCATAATTATTTTGAGAATAATGCAACGTATATTTTTGTGTGCATCAGTAGTGTATTCCTTTTTGCTATTCAGTAGTATTCCATTGAATGGGTCTGCCACAATTTGCTTATTGATTTTCCTGTTGATGAATGTTTGGGTTATAGTTTTCAGCTATTAAAAACAAAGCTGCTATGCACATTCATGTACAAGGCTTTGTATAAACATAAAATAATAGAAGGGTGAGTTCATATGATAGATATATGTTTAACTTTTAAATAAACTGCCAAACTGTTTTCTGAAGTGATTGTACCACTAGCAGTGTAGAAGAGTTCCAGTTACTGTACTTGCTCACGAATACTTGGTACAACCAGACTTTTTAAGTGTAGCTCTTCAATGGGTATGTGGTGGTATCTTCTTATAGTTTTAATCTTCATTTAATTAATGATTATGATGAACAAATTTTCATGTGCTTATCTGCCATTTACATGTCTTCCCTGAGAAAGTCTCTTCAATTTTTTTTCCTACATTTTTAATTTTGTTTTAATTTTTACATTATTGAGTTTTGAGAGGTCTTTATAAGGTATAGATACAAGTTTTTTCAGATATATGATTTGCAAATATTTTCTCCCAATCTGTGCCTGTTTTTTCATTCTTTCACTAATGTCTTTCAAAGAGCAGTCATTTAAAAATTTTTGATGAAATCTAACATTGTTTCCTTTATAGATCTTGTTTTTGGTGTTGCCTTTTGGAAATATTTGGCTCACTCAAGATCACCAAGAGTTTCTATATGTGTTCATCTAGAAATTTTATAGATTTGGCCAGGCATGGTGGCTCATGCCTATAATCCCAGCACTTTGGGAGGCTGAGGCAGGCAGATCACTTGAGGCCAGGAGTTCAAGGCCAGCCTGGCCAACATGGTGAAACCCCATCTCTAGTAAAAATACATACACAAAAAAATTAGCCAGATGCAGTGGCACACACATGCAGTCCCAGCTACTTGGGAAACTGAAGCAGGAGAATTGCTCGAACCCGGGAGGCAAAGGTTGCAGTGAGCTAAGATCGTGTCACTAGACTCCAGCCTGGATGATAGAGCGAGACTCTATCTCAAATGAATAAATAAATAAATAAATAAATAAATAAAAGATTTTATAGATTTAGGTTTCACATTTTGGTCTTCGATCTATTTTGAGTTAATCTTTATACAGTGAGAGGTAATGATCAAAATTCATTCTTTTTTTGGAATGACTATTTATGCACCTTACCCATACACTACATGTGTCCAGTAGGATTTGTCAAAAGACTACCTTTACTCTACCGAATTGTCTTTGTACCTTTGTTGAAAATCAGTTGTTCCTATATGTGTGGGTCTATTTATAGGATCTCTATTCTATTACATTGATTGATTGTGTCCAACTGTGTTATAATAAATTATTTCCCTGATTGCTTTCCAGTTGTCCATGTAAATAGACTCCCAGTAATATGACCTCCCCATTTTATCACACATACCAAAAGGCATATTTGAAATGCATTTTATAGCTAGTGGCACTTGGACTCAAACTAGGATTACTTCCAAAAAGCACGTTAAAAAATATTGAAGTGTAAAAGTTATATATTCTATAGCCTTTCAAACTCAACCAAATTCATGTTAATCTGTTACCAAAAAACTGTTTGGCATATGTGTGGGCATGTAGAGTGTAGCAAGTATGTAGGTGGGAAGAGTGGGAGGTTATCCTCAAAGATCACTATAGGGCAATGAAAAAAATAAAGAAAACAGATAGAAATACCAAATGTTAAAATAAAATAATATATTTCTCCAAGTGTTTCCAAGTGACTTTGTATTATGAGATTATCAACCCAATCATAAAATAGAAAAATTTAAGGAATATTTCAAGATGCTTTTATTTGCCAAATACACTGAGATATTAGGTGTAATACAGAAGAGTTTCTAGAACCAACGTGTCTTTTATTTTTCATTTCTATAGGGTGATTTGTTATATTTTATTCACTGTCTTGTACATGTAGGTGTGAATAGGATGAAATTTTTCTAAAAAAGAGAACTGAACAAAGAATATATGTTGTCAACTTGTCTAAAACATTTTTCGTGTTCTGACTCATTTTTCTTTGTGTTAGCATTTCAAGAGATTTTTAAAATTTGAATATAATAAAAACCTTAATAACTTGAATCAAATCTGATAAAAATTATATAAACTGTGATGGAAAGTGAAAAGATGACAACAGCAATCAGCACTGCGATGTTTCTCATCAATATTCTTTATAATATATAATAGTAATACATCCTGCATTAATTTGACTTTTTGACTTTTAGTCTTTATTTGGTGAAAGTTCTTTTGATGAGCAATTTATTTCTTTTGCTCGTTCTTTGCACTTTAAAAGAATTCACGACCATTGATAGAACCATCTTAGAGTATGGTGCAGTGAGAGGAAAGGTATACTAACCATTTGTAGATCTTTAGGTTCAGGGAATGTAAGGGCTTTCTGTTTGAATGTTGTGGAATTTATCATTTCCCAGAGAAAAATGAGTACATGCAAGTACTTATGTTATTGAAAATTAAATTGACAGGCCAGGCGCAGTGGCTCATGCCTGTAATCCAGGCATTTTGGGAGTCCAAGGCAGGTGGATCATCAGATCAGGAGTTTGAGATCAGCCTTCAGGGGTTTGAGATCAGCCTGTCCAATATGGTGAAACCCCACCTCTAAATTAGCTGGGTGTGGTGGCATGCACCTGTAGTCCCACCTACTCAGGAGGCTGAGACAGAAGAATCACTTGAACTACGGAGGCAGAGGTCGCAGTGAGCCAAGATCGCGCCACTGCAATCCAACCTGGGCGACAGAGTGAGACTCTGTGTCAAAAAAAAAAAAAAAAAATTAAATCGACAAATGTCAAATGTTCATAGAAGACATCTTCTGTTCTGGGCATAGTTAGGTATTAAGAGAAAAATAAGAGCTACAAAACCTAGTCCTGACCACAAGAAGTTTATAATTTACTTGGGGCAGGGCATTCAATGGCTCAAGGAGGATGAGACTGATGCAGCCACCTGCATTAGTCTAAACTTTATTTTACAACAGACCAGATTACTCTTCTATGAAAATCCTTAATTACAGCATCTAAAACCCTTAACTGTAGTGAATCTAAGGCTCAAAATCTGCTGTAAAAAATTTCTCAGAGGAGCTAAGGGTCCACCAGTCATCTATGACTAAGTGAAGGTGTTAACAGCTCCAAGAAGCCACATTCTCCATCATATTCTTTCTTACTCGTGTTATTTTCCAGTATTAGCCAACCACTTACTCTGAAACTGATGACAGAAAGGAAGAGAGAACAACCCATAGTTGCTTTTCCTTCTAGTCCTTCTTTACTCATCAGTAAGCTGAGGCAGACAGTTTTGGTAGAATGTGTACATATCAAGAAACAAGATGAAAACAGTTCAGATAGTTTGTAGAGCATTTTCACTGTTATGGTTTAAAAATAAAAGAAACTTGTATACATATACAAGCAACAAAATAGGGATCCTGTGATTTCTTGGCAATTTTGCACATCAGATAACTATTCTTATATTTACATGTAAAACTAGCATTGCTTGAAATAAAGAGGAATGGTAAAATCCACGCTAATAATTTTAATTTGTTTTTATTTAGAAACATGCTAAATACCAAATAAAACAGTCCATGGAAGTTAAAAGACCACAGAGGAAAGGAAAAAAGCTTTTATGTTTTATTTATTATATTTTATTTATTTTAGAGACAGATTCTCGCTCTGTCAACCGGGAGTCTCACTATGTCACCCAGGCTGGTCTAGAACTCCTGGGTTCAAGTCATCATCCCACCTTAGCTTTCCAACTAGCTGAGATTACAGGTGCAAGCCACCATGCCTGGCCCTTTATCTTTTAATGCTGTAATACTTTTCTAGGTCTGCCATAGCAAAACTCAGTTGCCCTTCTATATCGTGGGAAATTGGTTCCAGCACCCCCCACAAATACCAAAATGCAGGGATACTCAGGTCTCTTACATAAGTGGCATAGTATCTATGTAACCAACACACATTTTCCCTTATACTTTAAGTCATCTCAATTAATTGTAATACCTAATGCAATATAAATGTGATGTAAATAGCTGTTATACTGTATTGTTTTCTGATTTGTATTATTTTTATTGTTGTGTTGTTATTTTAGATTTGATGTTGGTTGAGTCCTCAGATGCAGAACCTGTGGATACAGAGGGGTGAACGTACCACATACTGTGTGACTTAAAACAACAGAAAATGATTATTTTAAGCTCTGGAGGTGAGAAATCTAAAAACCAAGGTGTTGGCAGGATCATGTTCTCTTCAAATGCTCTAAGGAATAATCATCCCTTGCCTCTTTTAGTTTCTGGTGGTTGTCAACAATCCCTGCCATTCCTTGGCAGCCTATCTGTGTTACTTCAGTCTCTGACTTCATCACCACATGACCATCTTCTCTCTCTGTTTGTATGTGTGTTTCTAAATCTTCTTCCTTCTAAGAATACTGGTCATTGGCTTTGAAGTACCCTAATCCAGTGTGACCTCATTCTAAGTTGATTACCTCTGAAAAAAAATCCTATCTATTTCCAAATAAAGTTACACTCACAAGTTTCAGGTGAATATGATATTGGGGGACACTATTCCACCCAGGGAGAATATCTTTTACATTACTTTTTCCTTGCCTTTTGGACAAGGCACCCTGCATTTTCATTTTCCGCTAGGCCCCAAATATTATAACTAGCCCTGCTGTCCCATTTAATTGATAAAGCTCATGGTGGAAACATGGTTTAATGAGCCAGCCAAATGAGTCAGCTAACTGAACTCCAGAATTGTATAGACTTGCTCCTTCTTGCAGCTAGTTGGTTCTAGGAAAGCCCATGTGAGAGAAGCATGCCTATGTAAGACTTATGCCTATGTGGCATGAAGGATAAATGCCTATGGCATTTGTGTCTATGGGCAGGCTCCATCCCAAGATTAAGAAAAGAAAGGGCTAAACAAAGCATAGCCAGTTATTCTTTCCAACTATCCAGTTAAACAGGGCATTTCATCTACCATCAGAGGTCAGAAGTATACTAATCAAATTCCCTTCTCATGGAAACAACATTAGGAATAAAAATAAAAAGTAGTCACTAATACTTCACTGCTCTTAATTCTTTTAATCCATTGAACTATGCCTTTAAGTTCATAGTCAATAGAGTATGGCTAACCCCTTCAGGAGAAAGGATCAGAAGTTTATCAGAATATCCATGTTCCCATTTTCATGAGGCTACTCAGGTGAGTAACTCCTTGGGACTTCTGGTAGGCAACCTAGATTTTTGTCCCAGAAGTCTCTGAAATGGCTGAGAAAATGCATTAATTAAATCAACTCCAAGGCTATTACTATTCAATGATTAAAATCAACTTTCTATTCTATTAGCCATCCTAACATACATCTAGCTATAGAAATATGACAAAGAGGTTAAATGACAAATTAAGATAAAATATATATAAAGTTATTTAAATAATATAATTTAAGGCTGATATTGATGTCCATATTTAAAAGTAAGCCCTTTTGATTATCAAACTCTTCAGGGAGAAATTAAAGGGTATATATTAAACCATCTTACAAATTAAGGTCCTAAAGTGTTAAAGTCCAAGTTTGAAATCAAATTTCCTTGTCATTGTGGGTTAAAAGTCAAAAATTTGAAAAGTCCATAAATAAGCCTCCCAAGTGTCTTATTTGGTTCATTCTCAGTGCCAGGGTTCCTGTACCTCAGTGGGACTGAGGTCTCCTTTAGTATTTGCTACTTGGCTGTCTCTCATTGATGTGAGTGTAGGTCTTCCAGGGCCTCAGATGTCTTATCAGCTTAATGCAAGTCTCTCATAAACCACGTTTTTAAAGAGTCCCAACAGCTAATAATATTTAACAGCATTAGCCCCAGTACCAAGAAATTTAGAAAGTGAGCCAACTCCCAGCCCTTGGAGCAATTAAACTAGGCAAGATTTTCTTCCAAGAATCCAGTATAGAATGTGGTCAAAGAACATAGCAGGAACTCCATGGCATTTGAGAGAAAGATAAAGTCTATTTTGTTTTGACCTCACTAGGAGGTCCATTAGTTTATGTCACTTACTTGAAATTTTTGACCTGTGAACTTAGAAGCTGGAAGATTCTTTTAGCATGAGGTTAATTTAATACTACGAATTTGTCTTTCAGTCTTCAATTATACTTCCTTTTTGATCACTCTCTTGCTTACACTTTAGTACTGAACTGATTATGGGTTCTACCTAATAACGCATCTGCAGCCTCTGGTGTGTCAAGTTTACAGTCCTATGCCAAAATAGACATTTTCACTGCCTCCTGCTATTGAATCGTATGAAATAAATAAAGCTGCCTTTTATGGAACGTTTTTCTCTCATGTAATGAACAGGTTCAAGATTAGCTTGAGTCTACTTGGTAAAGGGAATCACTCAAGCCTATAGCAAGCCACATATGTCAATGCCAACAAGTCCTGATTTCCCTATAACTGAGTCTCTCAGTCAAGCCTACTTAGAAAAAACTTTGCCTGAAAAGTAAGCTAAGACAGGCAGCTGCCCAAGATTTTCTTGCCCAATAGACTCTTAAACACCCTAAAGTCCAGTGCCAAGTCTCTGTACAATAAGGATCCTCCTGGTCTCTTCTTTATTCTGCTTCACACATTCTCTCAGCTACCCACACTTCCTCAGAAACAGCCACTCTCCTATGCTGTAGACTGCAGTCATCAGCCAAAACCAAAGTTATCTTATGGCCAGTGAAATGAGTTGAATGGTGGTCCACCAAGAATATGTCCATGTCCTAATTCCTAGAACCTGTGACTGTGACTTCATTTTGGAAAAAAAAAAAAAAAAGTTTTTATAGATATAATTAAGTTGAGGATCTTGAGATGAGTTTTCCATCCTGTATTATCTGGAAGGGCCCTAAATGACAAATGTCCTTATAAGCAAAGAAGAAAATTTTAGATAGACTGAGAGAAGAAGTTATGAACATGCAAAGGGGAAGGTGATATGAAGACAGAGGTGGAAGTAATGTGGCAACAAGCCAAGGACACCACAACTACCATAAGCTAAAAGAGGCAAGGAATGGATTCTCTCCTACAGCATCTGTAGAGAATATTGTCCTGCTGACACTTTGATTTCCATCTTTGGGCCTCCAGAATAGTAAGATAACAAATTTCAGTTGTTTTAGGTCACCAAGTTTGTGGTGATTTGTTACAGCATGCACAGGAAACTAACAGAGCAAGTATTAAACCTTTCCCTAGGCTTCATCAGTTTACTGCACAAACCTGCCTGGCCTAATCTATTTTCAAACCATCAAGGTCAATACACTCCATCACACATTAAAGACCAAGGCACAGAACAAATTTTCATGGCAGTATCTAAACACTTTTCACATGGACAGTTGACTCTTGAAAATTATGTAAGAGTACCACACTATTTTGGTTACTGTAGCCCTGTAGGATAGTTTCAAGTCGTGATTGCATGATCCCTCCAGCTTTGTTCTTTTTGCTTAGGATTGCCTTGGTTATTCGAGCTCTTTTTTGTTCTGTATGAATTTTAGAATAGGTTTTCCTAGTTCTGTGAAGAATCTCAATGATAGTTTAATAGGAATAGCATTGAATCTATGAATTGCTTTGGGCAGTATGATCATTGTAAGGATATCGATTCTTCCTATCTATGAGCATGGAAAGTTTTTCCATTTGCTTGTGTCGTCTCTGATTTCTTTGAACAGTGGTTTGTAGTTTTCCTTGTAGAGATCTTTCACCTCCCTGGTTAGCTGTATTCCTAGGTATTTTATTCTTTTTGTGGCAACTGTGAATGGAAATTCGTTCCTGATTGGGCTCTCAGCTTGACTGTTATTGGTGTATAAGAATGCTAGTCATTTTTGCACATGATTTTGTATCCTGAGACTTCGGGAAGTCGTTTATTAGCTAAAGGAGCTTTTGGGTTGAGACTATGGAGTTTTGTAGATACAGGATCAAGTTGTCTGCAAACAGGGATAGTCTGACTTCCTCTCTTCCTATTTGGATGCCTTTATTTCTTTCTCTTGCCTGATTGCTCTGACTAGGACTTCTAATACTATTTTGAAGAGAAGTGGTGAGAGAGCATATCCTTGTCTTGTGCCAGTTTTCAAGGGAAAGACTTCCAGCTTTTGCCTATTCAGTATGATATTCGCTGTGGGTTTGTCATAGATGGCTCTTATTATTATAACGTATGTACCTTCAATATCTAGTTTATTGAGAGTTTTTAATGTGAATGTTGAATTTTATTGAAAGCTTTTTCTGCTTCTATTCAGAAAATCATGTGGTTTTTGTCTTTATTTCTGGGTGTATGTGACTAATCATGTTTATTGATTTGTGTATGCAGAACCAACCTTGCATCCCGGAGATAAAGACTACTTGATCATGCTGGATAAGCTTTTTGATGTGCTGCTGGATGCAGTTTGCCAGTATTTTATTAAGGATTTTTGCATCAATGTTCATCAAGGATATTGGCCTGAAGTTTTCTTTTTTTGTGTTATATCTCTGCGAGTTTTTGGTATCAGCATGATGCTGATCTCATAGAATAAGACAGGAAGGAGTCCCTCTGCTACAACTTTTTTGAACAAAAATAAACAATGGAAAAAGGACTGCCCATACAATAAATGATGCTAGGATAACTGGCTAGCCATATGAAGAACACTGAAACTTGACCCCTTCCTTACACCATATGCAAAAATTAACTCAGGGTGGATTAAAGACATAAATGTAAAACCCAAAACTGTAAAAACCCTGTAAAACAACCTAGACAATACCATTCAGGACACAGGGATGAGCAAAGATTTCATGACAAAGATTCCAAAAACAATGGCAACAAAAGCAAAAATTGACAAATAGGATCTCATTAAACTAAAGAGTTTCTGCCCAGCATAAGAAACTATCAGCAGAGTAGGCAGACAACCTACAGAATGGGAGAAAGCTTTTGCAAACTATGCATCCAACAAAGGTCTGATATCCAGCATCTATAATGAAGTGAAAGTTATAAGAAAAAAATTAAAAAGTGGGCAAAGGATATGAACAGATACTTTTCAAAAGAAGACATATGTGCAGCCAACAAGCATATGACAGAAAGCTCAACATCACTGATCATTAGAGAAGCGCAAATCAAAACCACAATGAGATACCATCTCACACCAGTCAGAATGCGTAGTATTCAACAGTCAAAAAACAACCACAATGACGAAAACCAAACAGATGGTGATGAGGTTGTGGAGAGAAAGGAATGCTTATACACTGTTGGTGGGAGTGTAAATTAGTTCAACCATTGCTTAAGACAGTGTGGTGATTCCTCAAAGACCTAAAGACAGAAATATCATCTGACCCGGCAAAATCATCACTAGGTATATACCCAAAGGAATATAAATTGTTCTATTATAAAGACACATGTACTTGTATATTCATTGCAGCACTATTCACAATAGCAAAGACATGGAATCAATCTAAATGTCCATGAAGGATAGACTAGATAATGAAAATATGGTACATATACACCATGGAAAACCATGCAGCCATAAAAAAGAATGATAACATGTCCTATGCAGGAACATGGATGGAGCTGGAGGTCATTATCCTTAGCAAACAAATGCAGGAGCAGAAAACCAAATATTACATGCTGTCACTGATAAGTGGAAGCTAAATGATGAGAACACAAGGACACATCAAGGGGAACAACACACATTTGGGACTATCAGATGGTGGAGGCTGGGAGGAGAGAGAGGCTCATGGAAAATAACTAATGGGTACTAGGCTTAATATTTGGGGGAACTACAAACCCCCATGACAGAAGTTTGCCTGTGTAACAAATCTGTACATGTATCTCAGACCTTAAAAGTTAAAAAAAAGAAAAACTTATAAATGTTTAATTTTTTCAATATTCCCAGATAATGCACCAAATATTAGGGTCTTTTAATGACCCTCCAGTAAGTACAACACCCTGATTCCATCAAGGTTTGTGATATTATGAAAGATAATAAAGGAATAAATATGTAGTTCAAAATTCTCTTTTTATTATTGATAATCCTGGGTTAAGAACTCCGGTCTGAATGAGCCGTATGGCCCCAAATCTGAACTCCAGAAATTGGCAGATTTATCAACTAGTAATACACAGAATTGTAGAAACAGAAGAAACCTATTTACACTCTCAAAGGAGAGAAGAGAATTAGTGAAGCTAATGATGCCAGTGAACTTTTCCCCAAACTTTACAGAAAAGTTACTTACCCATCAAGGGACACAGTAACTAAGGGAATGAAGCCTAAGAGACTCTGTTGAGAAGACTGAAACATCGGGAGCAGGGAAGGAGCATTCACACTCTCCATCCTCCTCTCAAAAAACCTCACATTTGAAATGTGAAACAAATCAGAAACTACCTCATGCCAATTTACTCACAGCTAATGTCAAGTTCCTCACAGTACACTAATACCTAATCAGGAGCCTTGTGCATCATCCATTATCTTAGCCAGATCTTCTGAATAACTTGCTGCTTCACCTTGTAGTTCTATGTTATGAAGATGGGTTCTTTCCTTGACCTCAGGAACCAACCTCTACTAGCTTCGAACTTTTCTTCTGCAGCTGCCTTGCCTCTCTCAACCTTCATAGAGTTGAACAGAATTAGGGCCTTTCTCTGTGTTAAGCTTTGGCTTAAGGAAATGTTACTGATTTGATCTTCTATTCAGACCACTAAAACTTTCTTCATATTAGCAATAAGGCTGTTTTGCTTTCTTATCATTTCTGTATTCGCTGAAGTATCACTTTTAATTTTCCTCAAGAAGTTTCCCTTTGCATCTACAACTTGGCTAACTGGCTGATGCAAGAAGTCTAGCTTTCAGTCTCTCAGCTTTTGACATGCCAGCATCACTAAGGTAAATAATTTCTAACTTTTGATGTAAAATGAGAGATATGGGACTCTTTCATCCACTTGAAGACTTAGAGGCCATTGTATGGTTATTAATTGACCTAATTTCAATATTGCTGTGTCTCAGAGAATGGGAGGGTCAAAGGAGAGGGGGAAAGACAGGGAAATAGAGAGTCAGAACACATACAACATCTGTCAGTTAACTTACTCATCTTATATGGGTAAGGTTCATGACACCCCAAAATAATTACAATAGTAACATCAAAGATCACTGATCACAGATTACTATAAGAGATATAATAATAATAAATAAGCTGGAAATATATTGTGAGAATTACCAAAATGTGACATAGAAACACAAAGTGAGCACATGCTATTGGAAAAATAGTACTGATAGACTTGCTTGACACAGGGTTGCCATAAACCTTCAATTTGCAAAAAGTGTAATATATATGAAGCACAATAAAGCAAAGTACAACAAAAGAAGGCATGCTTGTTTAAACCACATTTTATTTATTCATTTCTCCACCTGTGAACATTTGGGTTGTTTCCAGGTTTTAGCTATTGTAAATAATGCTGCTATGAACATTGATGCATAAATATCTGTTCAAGTCCCTGATACCAATTCTCTTGGATATATATTTAGAAGTGTAATTGCTAAATTATATGATGCATTTCATGGATTTTCATATATTGAACCATCCTTTCATTCCAGAAATAAATCTCATTTGAGCATGGTGTATAATCCTTCTAATATGCTGCTGAATTCGATTTGTTCATTTTTGTTGGAGCTTTTTATAATCCTTCTAATATATTGCTGAATTCAGTTTGCTCATTTTTGTTGGAGCTTTTTAAATTGTTTGCATCAATTTTCATAAGAGATTTTAACCTGTAATTTTCTTTCTCTTGTATCATCTTTGTCTGGCTTTAGCATCAGGGTAATGCTGTTCTTCTAGGATAAGCTAGAAAGTTAATTTTTCCTTTTCAAATTTTTAGAAGAGACTGAGAAAGACTGGCTTTGAGTTACTGTGTAGCATCCTTCCATTTCAATCTGAAAGATCCCCTTATCATTTCCTGTAAAGCAGATCCAGTGGCAATAACCCCCCAGCTTTTGCTTATCTGAAAATGTCTTTAGTGTCCCTCATTGTGGTAGACAGTTTTGCTGGACCTAGGATTCTCAGTTGACTGTTTTCTTTTTTTTTTTTTTAGCATTTCAAATATATCATTCCACCAACTCTGGATTCCAAAGTTTCTGCCTAATAAGTGAATTGATAATATTACTGATGAGGACTTGTACAATGCAAGTCACTTCTTTATTTGTGCTTTCAAGATTCTCTCTTTGTTTTGTCTTTGGAAAGTTAGGGAATAATATGTTCCAAGTAGATATCTTTGGGTTTATCTTACTTAGAGTTCAGTGAGGTTCCTGAATTTACAGATACATGTATTTCATCAAATTTGGAGATTTTTAGACATTATTTCTTCAAATAATCCCTTTGTTCTTTATTCTTTCTCTTTGCCTTCTTGAACTCTCATGATACATACATTGATTTTCTTGATGGTCTCACAGGTACCTTAAGTTCTATTCACTTTCTTTATTTCCTTTTCTAGAATCCCAGGGCTGGTTTCTATTAATTTATTTTGTTCCTCTAAATAAGTCATGTTTTCCTATTTCTTTGATGCCTTTTGTATTAGTCAATGTTCTCCAGAAGGACAGAACCAGTAGGGGTGTGTGTGTGTACAGATAAGTGGGGGGAGATTATTAGGGAGAACTGGCTCACATAACATGCAAGTCAAAACCACAATGAGTCACACTGGTCAGAATGGCTGTAATTATAAAGTCCAAAGACAATTAGATGTTGGCGAGGCTGCAGAGAAAATGAAATACTTATACACTGTTGATGGGAATGTAACTTAGTTTAGCCACTGTGGAAAACAGTTTGGAGATTTCTCAAAGAGCTTAGAACTACCATTTGACCCAGAAATCCCATTATTGGGTAGACAACCAAAAGAAAATAATGGTTCTGCTAAAAAGTCACCCACATTTGCACATTCATCGCAGCACCATTCACAATAGCAAAGTAATGAAATCAACCTAGGTGCTGATGAATGGCAAATTGGATAATGAAAATACATTACATATATACCATGGAATACTACACAGCCATAAAAAAGAACATCTTCTTTGCAGCAACATGGGTGCAGCTGGATGTCATTATCTTAAGCAAATTAACACAGGAACAGTAAACCAGATACTGCATATTCTCACTTTTAAGTGGGAGCTAAACATCGGGTACTCATGGATATGAAGATGGCAACAGACACTGGAGACTACTAGAATTCAGAGGGAGGGAGAAGGGTTGAAAATCTAACTGTTGGGTACCATGATTAGTACTTTGGTGATGGGGTCATTTGTACCCTAAGCCTCAACATCTCACAATATACCCAGGTAACAAACCTGCATTTGTACCTCCTGAATCTAAAATAAAAATTAGAAGAAAAAAACTGAAGTTTTTCCTTTGTTTTATACTCATTCATTTGACACCAGAGGCTGCAGTTCTCAAACTGTTCACTGGAAGAAAGTCTCTTTCCTTCAAATTTCTTTTTCGGATTACTTTTGTTCTCAGGAGAGTAATGCATAGTGACTGAAGGCCAGGAGACAAAAGGTATTTTAGGGAAAAAGCATTCATGTAATGCACTCCGTGGATCAGTAGAGTCCAGAGGACTCTGTATGTCCCCACATTAACTTTCTATAACTTACAATACATTTTCCATGAACAAGACAAGAAAAGAGAGAGTGAGAGTGTTCAAACTCAGGTTGCCAGCTATGGTTTATTGTCACTATCACAATCGCATCCAAAGCTGGCCACAGGTTCATTTGACGTGACTGGAGATGGGTGCTTTATAAATTGTCACCTTAAAGGTAATCTCACCTGGCAACTATAAATTGCTATTATTAAAATATTTCTATTAATTATTAATTTTTTTTTAGAAAATGTATCACTTTGACAAATTTTATCTCAACATGTTTACTTCTGCAAACTCAATGATCTCAAAATAACCACTTGCCATCTATCTAATGCTATTTAACCTTACGAGGACAAGTAAGAGAATATTCTATATCTCAAAAAATAAATATTGTGCCTCTGCTCTCATTAGACCAAAAAAATAAAGAGGTAATTTTTTTGTGGAATATCGTTGCCCAGATTTCTTTGTATTGTCCTGAAGCCCCAGTATTATTATATGTTTAATGAATTTTTCCTCTTTGGGAAAAAATGAAAATAACATGACTGTAATTTATGGTTTTCAAATGAGTCTGACATATAATCATCATTTTTTCAGAGTTCCTGTGAAATCTTTGTTCAAAATTTGTACCAGCTTGTAATGTTTGTTCCAACAGAGGAAATCAACAGATTTATTTGAACTCTCCCCAAATGATTACAAGAAATTATGGTTAATGTTATATCTGTAAATGATTTCTGCCCTTGAAATGTTAGAAAGGGCTTATCATATTTCTCCCTTTTTTTTCAAACAGAATCTGGATATTAGCAAAGCTTTTTGTGCTCTACTGAACTTAGCCTTTTTTGCGGATGTAATTCCAAATTTGCTCTGACATGCTATGAAAGGAATCCTATGAGCGGAGGGCTAAAATCAATTTTGTAGTATGTTAATTATGTCCAGTGTTATTTTAAGTGGATGTTTTAAAATGAAAAAAAGATATAAAAATATTTTTACAGATCTTTGTTCTTGGTTCTGAAACTTCTGCATGTCATATGTCTGATATACATCAGCCCCAAGAAGGAAAAACATGTCAATGAAATAAGCCGGAGAAACAAGGTTCAAAATAGAGAAAGTAATGTAGGATTTTCCAAATATTTCTTGTCATGCTGAACCTTCCAGATCCTAGGACAGTAACACACATTTTGCGTGTCCTGTCATTAAAAAGCATGTATTTTCTCTTGGTCATAAGAAGGTCTAGAGTGATATTTAGGTGACAATAATGTGTGATGAAGAGTGGTCCCAGCAGGCCTGTTCACAGTGATCAAAATGTACTGATCATATTTTAATCCAGTACATTGCTCCACTATTAACTGGCAAATAAATGATGTATTTGCTTTCTAGAGATATTCCAGGAAGGCTAGAGAAACTGGATTCTTATCCATAAGGAATAATCTACTGGTGAATTTCTTTCAGGGTAGACCAAAATGGATCTAGAATATAATCTTTACATATTAGATCCCTCACACAAGACCAGAAAGAACCTCTGGGCTGCAAGGCTCCATTAGAAGAGAAATGTGGCATGACACTGTGACAATTGATGGTCCCTGCCCTACATCTTCTTAGAGGACGGGAGCCCTGTGTGGGCCACAGACAACCTGTGAGTTAAGGTAAAGACCTCCTCCTAGGTCTGCATGTGTTTATTACACATATGCCACTGTGCTAAGTACCCTACAGGCTACAGGAAAGAATGAGAAAACACGATGTCTCCACGATAAAGAGGCACATAGGCCAGAGCATGAGCTGTGGAATCACAACCTGGGTTTAAAGCCTGGCTGGGGCACTGCCACCTGAATCACCCGAGGAACGGTCACAGGCTTAAATGTTGTTTTAGGGAATTTGTAAAAAGAAATGACAACACCCCGCCAGGAAGGGAGGTGGTAGGGGCAGCATCCAGTGAGGTCAGGGCACCACGGTCTCTCCTTGGAAACCTGCACAGGGGGGCTGGCGGCCATAGAGGCCAGGGCGGCCATGGAGAAGGCGAGCCTGGCTCCAGGCAGCACAGAGGACCTGGAGGGGTCCCAGGGGAACCTGGCAGGATCTGGGTGGCCCTGTGCTTGGCTTCCAGCAGACTCTGCCCCTGTGACCCAGAGGACAGGGCCAGCCAAGACAGGGCCACTGGGTATCAAGCCAGCACCCAGGCCAGGTGCCAGGCGAGAAGGGCTCTGGCGGATCAGGCCCTGCATCCCCCAGAGTCCCCACGGCGGATCCTACCCACCCTCCGCAGCAGCAGGACATCCCCGCGTCCCCAGGGCTAGAGAGTCCTGCTGGGCCTGGCAGGGGGCCTCAACCTTAGGAGCCCTAGCTGGGTCTGGGTCTGCACTCCCTAGCGCCCTCCTCTGTCATGATCCGCATGGGGATGTCACGAGTTTCAACTGCCGGGGGGGGGGGGGGGGGGGCACCAACGAGCAGATGACGGATGAGCGTCACTTCCGCTTCTGTCCCACTTCTCAGTATCACAGGCGCACAACTCGCTGGAGACCGGCAATTTACTTCACCTGTGTGGTCCCTGGTCTCCCTGCAGGCTTCCAGGCCAGCGCCCGCCCCTCACCCTCAAGGCCTCCGCACCTGCCCTGGACACCCAGGCCCTTTCTGATTCCTGTTCCACCCGTGGCTGCCTCCTAGGCACTCCTCTCCAGGCAGCTTGTGTGGCACCCCTTGTGTCCTCTCCCGCAGGACAAGGGCGACCCTCTGGGGTTCCTGCAGGCTGTGGCCTCCGAGCCGCCTGTTGGGAACTCCCAGAGGCTGCTGCACCCAGGGTCCCTGAGGACCCTCCTCCCAGTCGCAAGGTTGCCCTCCCGCTGCCTTCACCACTTGAGCAGTTCCCAGCCAGGTTCCCGAAGGAGATTGAGGGGAGGGCCAAAGAAGAGCCCAGAACAGTGACGCAGGAGCATCACCTAGAGACCCAGGGGCAGGATGACAAGAAAAGGGTCCCGGTAGCCAGAGGGAAGCGCCATCCACATCCAGGGCCTTGGAAACCCAGGGACACCTCACTCCTTTGGGTGCAAGCCCGGGTCTCTGCAGGGAAATGCCCACCCCTACTTGTCGGAAAAACTCTTGACAGAGAGAAGGCCCGGGTGTCTCCAGTGAGTAGCTCCTTCTAGGAGGGCCATGAGGCGCGCCCCCCCCGCCCCCAGCTCACACGGCCCTGCTGGAGGTGGCCTTCCCCTTGAGAAGCCTGACCCGGCTCCAGCAGTGGTCCCGGCCCCAGGCCCAGAGAAGGCAGCCCGGAAGGCCCTGGATAAAGACCACCCACCCAGCTCTTCAAGCCTGCTGATGCCAGGGAAGGAGATGCAGATGTCAGGAAAGAAGAAGCCTTCAGCTCTTCCATCATGGAGCTTTTCTCCACCCAGAGCTGCCAGCAACAGCTCCTGCGAAAGGACAATGTGGATTCCACCGATGCTGCTGCTGCTGGCCCCACCCTGCGATTGATGTGGGATAGAGATGAGCTGTCTCCACCTGCTAAGCTTCTCTGCCTGCCTACTGAGGGATACCTGGGCAACTTGGAGAACAGCATGGGGTGTAAACAGAAGAGAAGACTTCTTCAAGGAGAAAATGGAGGCTTTGGAGGATAAAAACGGAGGCCGAGGTAAACTGCAGCACCACTCAGCCTGCCCTTCCTGTCTCCCACCCCTGCAGAGACTTCAGACTCCCTGTCCCTGGCCACCTACACTTTGCAGGTCCCCAGCTCCTCCGTCCATCCTTGACTTGGCTGAGTTGGCTGCCAGACTCCCCTGCCTGTCCGTCTACCTGACCCCCTCACCAAAAATATCCCAAATCCCTAACTCCCCACTGTCTTTTTTTCCACTAACTTTGTCCCTATATTGGGGATTCTACCTAATGAGAAAGGAGGTTCTTCTCATTCTGGAGTAGCTTCAGCACTTCTCACTTCCGACCCCCCAACATCTTCTAGCCCCACACCTGTCTCCTTCCAGCCTCCTTTCAAAAAAGAGCCAGCCCTGTGTGCTTTTCCCTCCTCCTCTTTCCTCTTCCACCCTTCTTCCAGGCCCTTCCACAGATCTCTGTTATCACCAGCAAGCAGATGAATTCCACAGCAGTCATTTCTACCATCACAACAAACACATCTGCCCACAACCTTGCAGCCTCCTTCAGACCATCAGGCTATCAACAGGGACGCCACTTCCCCTCCTAAGGCTGTTACTTTCAGAACTTCCTCAAGCTCCAGGATGAGAGCTCTCCCAATTTCCCAAGTTGATAGCCGTGCACAGCAGGGGCCCCCGGTAAGATTCAATCTACATCCACCCAGCTACATTTATATTCCCAGCCCCACCCCTCAGCCCAAATTTGGAGTCCCTGATTTGGTCAAACCAAACTGCAGCATCCCCCAGCCTGCCCCTGCTGCCTTCCCACCTGCAGAGACTTCATATTCCCTGTGCCCAGCCACCTACACTTCCCAGGTCCCAGCTCCTCCCACCCCTGACTTGGGCATTGCCTCAGCCCACGTCTCCCCCAGTTTGCCTGCACAGCCGGTCATGAGACCAGTGGCAACTTGTAACCACACTGTAAATCCGGGAGCCACTGCTCCACTCACATTTGGGGTCCCCAGTGGGCAGCAGGAAAAGCCTGTGTCCCTAATACCCCTGTTATTCTGAGCCATCCCATTATGACTCCTCCAGACACCTCCACTTTAGGGAGCAGCACCTCTGCAACATCATCATCCCTTTCTATCATTGGCAGCAGTGCTGTGGATACCACCCTTATTCAAAAGCTGTCATCTTCCAGTCTGCCACTATCTCATGGAAGAAGTGCACCGTGCCTTACCTGGGGCTCCTTGGTTCTGGTATCAGCCAACCCAGTGGCAATATTGCTTCAGCCCATGTCTCCACCAGTTTGTCTGCAGTCAGTCATGGGATCAACGGCAACTTCTCCACATGCTGTAAGTCCACGAGCCACCTCCCAGCTCATATTTGGGGCTTCTCATGGTCAGGATAAGTCAGACTATTCTTTTATTCTGGGAAACCCAGCAACCCCAGCATCAGTTATAGGCCTAAGGTCTCCTGCAGCCCAGTCATCCAGTGAGTAGCAGCATCACGGCAGCAGATCTCACTGGTGTGACATCACCATATTCCACATTTGGCCTGCCTGTCAATGTGCAGCCACATATGGTTAACAACCCAAGTTATTGCGTTAACCACATATGGTTAACCCAAGTCATTGCTACAGCCAAGTCGTCTATATTTAAAGTTGCCACTAGCATGCCTGGCAGTGGAGACAGCACTGCATTGGTGGTCAATTCTACTCTAGTCCCACTGGGGATTATGAGACCTGGAACCGCCACAGATGGTGAGAACATAGGTGTTAGCATGTCTGCCTCAGGCCCCAGTTCCACTTAGGAACATTGAAAGCTGTACCAGGATGGAGGGGAACAGCCAGCACCAGTCTGTTCCCCCGTTTGGTCAGGTAGCCTGGGGCTCACCCGCTCACACCACATTGGTTGTGGCTACAAACACCAGCAACATCTCTGCTTGTTCCACCTTCATGTCAAGTATCTGGCATGCACTGCTCCAGAACCCAGGTGTTGCAGCAAGAGGAGGCAACCTCATTTCCATTGTCGGAGGCCCTTGTGCTTCCTTCCTCCATCAGTCCACAGTTGGCCCATCTGGACACAGGGTGTGCATCTACAGTGATTGCCACCATAGCTATAATGAGAGGCCTTCATGTGCCGGCACAGCAGCCAAGCACCCAAGGCCACTGGACAATGAACAAATGGTGCGATGGGGGACAGCACCACAAATGCTGTGAGTGGCCACACTTATGGTCCCCCATTCACAAAGAGCACCTGAGGCCCACCTGGTATCCATAGATGGTGCAATGCGGGGCAAATAAGAGCAGGTCTTCTTCCACATGTGATTTCCATGAACAAACTTTGCCCCTTGAGGAAGGGGGCTCAGTCCCTTTAAGTTAAACTTAAGCTGCTCTCTCGCTTTAGAAGCTAGAGACCCCACACCTGTGTGTGTGCATGTGCGTTGGAGGACATGGAGGAGGCTGATAAGCCCAGTCAGAACCACAGTGTATTTGAGACACTCCCCTACGGAAGGTAGAAGAAACCAGCATGTGTCAGCTGTGCTCTCCCTGGCTTGACTGTTAACCTGACTGCCCCAAGCCCCCAGCCAGTTCTCTAATGTTTGAATTGACAGGATGTCCACTACTATTGATAGGTGTTACTTTTCCCCTTGCCTATTTTCCTCAGTGAGTCCTTATCTTTCCCGATTCTGTGTATTAAAACCTTGTTCTTACTAATCTGCCTCTGCTCATGTGTTTTTGCTCTTTCATACAACTGTGGAGGAAGAATTGACATGAGGGGTGATGTGTTGAGGCAGACTTTATGCAAAACTTTCTGTGTTCCAGGGAATAGGATGTGGAAAGAGTCACTTTTTCTGACTTCACAGGCTGAGTCCTGAAGCCTCTGTGTGAAGTCTGAGCATCGGGGATGACAACCTAGTGAGACATGAGGTTCAGACCAGGGAGAGACCAGGCGGCCCGTCCTTGCCTCTTCCGTCTGTTCTTCTCTCCAACCACTCCTACCACATTGGAGACAATATATTTCCTGATGTATGTTAGGAAACTGTACTTTTTGATTTTGGTTTTTAAAAATGTATAGATGTATTTTGTGCATGTCTTTTTGTTTGATTTAGACTTAGGCACTTCATCCTTACAGATTCCCACCACATCCAGAGAGGCTGGGCTTGGCATCCAGTTTCTTGCATGTAGAGGAACAAAGAAAGGAAGAGCTCGTGCCCACTCTGTAATTATTGAAAATTTATGTTTACTTAGAATTTATCATGCTGCTTAAAATGATCAGAAAAGATTCTCTTTAGTAAGTGCTCTGACTCTAGTCTAAATTACTAAGATATCAAATCACAAGAG
Source organism: Piliocolobus tephrosceles (assembly GCF_002776525.5). Lineage (NCBI taxonomy): Eukaryota > Metazoa > Chordata > Mammalia > Primates > Cercopithecidae > Piliocolobus > Piliocolobus tephrosceles. The sequence continues at coordinate 94,248,530 of NC_045447.1, read as the reverse complement.
TTACAATTATACCCAGATCTGGCTGACCCTAGCATTCTGCTACATCTCCACTAGACTGAATTGCTGAAAACACAATCTTTTCTAAGGTATTTCACAACCCAGAAGAACCATATCAAGATGGGGAAAAGAGAAAAATACAAGCATTTCCCTCAGCTTCTAGCATATTAAACATTTATTCAGTGAGGCTGGGCTTGGCATCCAGTTTCTTGGATGTAGAGGAACAAAGAAAGGAAGAGCTCATGCCCACTCTGTAATTATTGAAAACTTATGTTTACTTCGAATTTATCATGCTGCTTAAAACAATCAGAAAAGATTCTCTTTAATAATTGCTTTGGCTGTAGTCTAAATCGCCAAGATCTGGCTGACCCTAGCATTCTGCTATGTCTCCACTAGACTGAATTGCTGAAACTATAATCTTTTCTAAGGTATTTCACAAACCAGAAGAACCATCTCAATATGGGGAAAAGAGAAAAGTACAAGCATTCTTCCTCAGCTGTACACTAAACTCTGTGCTAGGCCATGGAGATATACTGTTGAAGACGTCTCTTGCCCTAGAAAATTTACAACATAGTCGGGGAGACAGATGAACAGACCAAACATTTAACTGGATAGGTAGGTGCTGAGATAATGGGGAGCAGGTAAGAAGAACATTAACTACTTCTGGGGGAAATGAAACATGAACTGTACCTTCAAGGAGGAGAAGGGGACAGTCAAGTGGAGAAAGACTACTTCCAGGTCAAAGCAATAGAATTGAAGTTAGAGAAGGGATGGAGATGACTGTTCAGTAGAACACCAGTGAGGTGGTCAGCTGTGGCTAAAGAGTGAAACCAAAGCTGGAAGGTACACCTGCAGAGTTCAACAAGGGTGACATGAACACAAACTTAAACACCACAATGGGGCACCTGTCATTTATTCTGAAAATCATGAAAGGATTGTAAGCAAAAAAATGACAAGATTATATGTAGATTGTAGAAACCTCCCTGTGACTGTGTGAGAAAGAAGAAGTACATAATGCCAGGGCAGAGGCAAGGAGGTTTAGTGACACTGCAGTGAGCCAAGTAAAGATGAAGCAATGAGCTCCTGGTCTAAAGGACCTGACAGCAGGGAGGATGCAGAGGTCAGAAAAGCAGGAAGTGAAACAGGTGACAGCAACAAGCCCAGGCCTATCCTCATCATCTGGCTTGAGTAAATGAACATGAGTGATTTTGGCAAAAATATAAGTTCTACTTTTCAAAGTATGAGATGCTGATGGAAAATCCAGATTCTATTTGGAAAGCGGTTCATTCTCTTGATCAATTTAACGTATCTGTGGAGCATCTGGGATGTGCTGTGGACTATTGTAGGTAGTAGTGTCAATTGCAAGGAAAGAAAAATTCCTCACTTTGTGGACCCTACATTCTTGTTGAAGGGGGAAGAATATCAATGAGCATGCAAATTATCTGGTAGGTTAGCCAATAACAAATGCTATGGAGAATAAAGAAGTACGTGGAGGATTGAGATTATGGATAGAGAAGCAGGGGTTTTTATTTAAACTGTGGACAAGACAAGCCTCACTGGGAAAGTAAAATGTGAACATCAGAGGCAAATGGCCAGATATCTGAGCAAAGAGCATCCCAGATAATAGGAATAGTTATTGCAGAACCTCAGAGGAAGGATGGCTGGGGTTCTCAGGGAGCAGCTAGTGAGGTAATGTGGCTGGAATGGAGTCAGCAGGTGGGAGGGAGGGAGGGAGAGAGGAAAGGGAGGAGGACAGAGAAGATGTGAGGTGAATTCCTTGCACCACCATTTATTGGTTCTATAGTAACAGTGGACTCAACCTTCAAGAAGCTCAATGAAGTCAGTTCTTCTACTATGGACTGTTTACCTGACAAAATTTCTAAAAGGATAAAATGAAATAAAGAAGTGACTTATAAGCTATTGTTATTTTTCTATACATACAAATTGATAAATGGCTAGATTGATAGAGAGATGATAGATAGATTGGGGAGATAGATAATAGATATATAAATAGAGTTATAGACTGAAATTTTATGTCCCCTCAAAAATTCGTATTTTGAAACCTTAACCCTCAATGTGATGTTATTAGGAGGTTGGGCCTCTGGGAGGGGTCTAGGTTTTGATGAAGTCATGAGGATGGAACCCCCATGATGGGATTTGTGCCTATATAAGAGCAAGAAACACCTGAGCTTCTTCTCACAGCCACACAAGGACATAGCAAGAAGGTGGCCATCCTTAAGTCATCGGAAAGATAGATAGATAGATAGATAGATAGATAGATAGATAGATAGATAGATAGATAGATAGGGAGATAGATAATAGATGATCAACAGATAGGTAGCTAGCTAGCTAGCTAGATAGATAATGATAGAGATAGAGCATATACGTATATATGTATGTTCCGTGAGTGAGTTCCTTAGGCAGTGGTCCTCTGATTGCCTTTACTAGGCAATTCAAATAGAAGAATTCTATTTTAAAGGGAGCATAAAAATGCTTACTTTTATGAAGTAAACACCTATAAAAATATAACTGGGATGAAAAATGCACAGCATTGTGCCTAGTGCAATATTTATTAGATGAGTCCTGTAAAAACAAAACCATCACAAAGAGACTAGTGAACTCCTCCTGGCACCCTGCTGCCAATTCATTTACTCTCAGTTGCTTAGTACACTTCCAGAGGGTCAAAGTTCCTGCTCACTGGCTGTAGAGAATCACCTGCCCTTTGTAGTCAGAACTGCCTTTCAGAAGCAGGGCCAAAATCTGTTTGCTTTTAATTGTCCTGCACTGTCTCTACCATGACTGACAATATTACCATAAACAATTTTAGAAATTCATATTTATGACTTTTTGTTTTTTTTTTTTTTTTGAGATGGAGTCTTGCTCTGTCACCAGGCTGGAGTGCAGTGGTGCGATCTCGGATCACTACAGCCTCCGCCTCCGGGGTTCAAGCAATTCTCCTGCCTCAGCCTCCCGAGTAGCTGGGACTACAGGTGAGCGCCGCCACGCCCAGCTAATTTTTGGTATATTTAGTAGAGACGGGGTTTCACCATGTTGGCCAGGATGGTCTTGATCTCCTGACCTTGTGATCTGCCTACCTCTGCCACCCAAAGTGCTGGGATTACAGGCATGAGCCACCACACCTGGCCTTATGACATTTTTTTTAAAAGGCCTTCAATTATGATTCTGATAAGATAAACTTTTAAGAAAATGTGAGATATAAAGATGAATTTGATTTTCATGTTTTAATGCACTTACACAGCTGAAACTATTTCTGAACAATAGTTTGTTAAAATAATATATGAGCATATCAATTTGAATAATACTGAAATTCAACCCTTCTTACTCCAGTTCCCCTCTCCAAAGACAGTTTTTGGCTACTTTGCTGTTACTCCCATAAACTTTGTGCTTATTCTGCTGTATCGTGACATATCCATTTTAGAAAATATTTCTACTCCCCTAACATAAGGCAGGACACTAAACTCCCACTCCCACTCATATTCCTTATCTCTTCCTTTCCAATATGTCATGTTCATTTAATTATTTTTGCTGCTTTTTTATATAACTTCATATAATTTTACTAGTTTATTGATGAGGGAAAGTGATGAAAAGCATTGGTTGTAGAAATAGAACACTGGGTTTGGAATCTTTGCTCTTTAGCTCTACAACCCTGAGTAATTTATAGAGCCTTCCTTTGCCTGTGTTTCTTTATCTATAAATCAGGGAAAAGGCTAATACCTACCATATGGGGTTGCTCCTGTTACTTAAGTGGAACAATGTATTTTTAGTCTTTAGTGTCCAACACACAGATGCTCTCAGGAAGTATTTTCTACTATTATCAATTTCTTGTTTTATCGATGTGCACTCTAATCTCATGACTTTCTGTGTGCACAAAACTGTTTTCCTACAGCTGCTCTGTCTTTCCTTTCCCCTTGCACAACTCACTTCTGTCAGTGACCTTTGCTTTCGTTTGTGCTGTGAACATTTCCATTTTGTCATGCACTGGCAGCAAAGTATCCCATGTTTTATCCAAAGGTTGACCCCAAGGGTTGAAAACTAATAAATTGTATTGACTAAGTATTGCTCAGTCCTGGGGAAAAGAGTGGGATAGGAATATGTTTTCTTCTCTGCAGGTAGAAGATTCCCATCTTGTGTCTCTTCCATCAATTGTTTAAAATTGTGCTATATTTTAGTTTGCTTTTTACTTCAACCACTATTTTGTCATACAGATTTCATTGCTTTTCCTAACACTTGAATTGCCCTCTTCTTTTTTCTCTTTGCATTCTTTGCCCATAAAAATGTAGTTTGAATTTTGAAACTCAACATTGTTTATGTGACTGGAACCCTTTCTTTTTTTGAAATCTCGTGCCTCCCCAACTCCATTGGAAACTTTACAACCAAAGTAAGAACATAATCTTAGAAGAAAGAGGGCCAAAGGAACTACTAAAATTGCTTTTAGGTGAGGCCCAACATGCTCACTCTCCACAAACTATTATTTTTTAAAAAGTCTAATTCTGAATTCATCATCCTAAGTTCCCAGATCTGTGGTAGAGACAGGAATTTGGAATTCAACCACCACTCCAGGTAAGTATAATGCAGACAGTCCACATTTCATATTCCTCCAAATGCTACTTTGGGCCTTAGATGAAGGCTTACCAAAGGCCTATTCATCTCATCAGATAAATAATTGCATATAGGAAGTGGAGCTAAAACCCTAGTTATTAATAAGCAGAGTATTCACCCTAAATCTATTTCTCAGGAACTAGAAAGTGGCTTGTGGGAAATTTTAGAATTTCAGAGATGTGGATACATGTCTTTCTGGCTCTAAATATTTTCATTTTAGAGGTCTAGAAACTGCTCCTGGCTCTAAGGAGCATTCCCAGGCCTTCCCTGAAGCAGTCACTGCTGTGACTTCAGGCGATGTGATGCAGTGATGGCCTCCTGAACAATAGCTCATTCTTTTCCTGAGATACAGCGAGGAATGACTCTCCCAGAAGTCCCAGGACAGGAGTGTCATCTTCAGGTGTGCCTTCTGGATAGGAAAATTGAGGCTCCTAGAATCAAACAGCTGCTAAGTGTTAGAGCCACAGTCTAGATCCTAGATTTATCTAAGGCAGAGAGCAAGATGTGAAACGGACCAGAAAGACAAAACCAAACAAAACCTCTGATAAGAAATGGTCTGTCTTAGGTAAATAGCACCTTTTCTTTAAATCCATACTATTTTGTTAATGACTGGTATCACAGAGTTTCTTGAAAGTAGGTTTCATAGAATGGAATGCAAATGAAAGTTTGTGGGCAAATACACTGGGTTTTCTGGGGAGAGTGCATTGAAGTTAAGGGTTCAAAACACAACCTAGGTCAGTTTATAATTTGCCATTGAACGAGCTGAAGCTGTTGTATAGAAATTGAGAAGTACTGATTGGTGAAATATCAAAGTTAGTCATATTAACAATCACTACAAACTATTTTTCTGTTTCCCTTAAGGTTTTATATTGATTTCACCAAATATATATCTCACGTATGCACTGAAAATATAACCCTTGAAAATGCTAAAATATTTGTGAGCCTAACCTTGATGGACATCAACAATTATGACAGAAAGTTGAGTAAGTTATAAGCTTGGAATTTGCATTTATTAACAAACACATTTGTTTGTTTACCCTATGACAAGCACTATTCTAAATAATTAACAAATACAAGATCATTTAATCTTTCAGATAACCACACTATTGGTAGGTATCATTCATAATTCCACTTTCTTTTAGGAAACTGAGACCCAAAGCAGTTAAATACCTTGTTCAATTTCACGCAATTAATAGGTAGTAAAACCCAGATTTAAAACCAGACCATCTGAACTTTTGTCACTTGACTGTACCACCTCATTATAAACCATGTGTAGGGAAAGGCCTAAATTGACAAGATTCTGAACTAAAAGCAGAAGAGGGAAATGAGAAAGTGAGTGATGCTGGAATCCGGGGAGAATTTAAGTTCAGAAGTTCTCAAGGATGAAACCTGGGATGGAGCATGAGACGCGGCTGGAATATTAACTTGAGGTAGCACCTAAATCCCCTGAGATAGGACTCTATTCTCCTTAAAGTTCAGAAAGACAGGTTGAATGAAATGTAATGAAAAACAAGGTAAAAAGGAAAAGAATAATGTGACTTCAGTGATGAGCAGTAACATTTGTACTTTTAATAAGAGAAGAGAGGGTCTCTGGGGAAGGAAAGACCTCTTGCTGCCAGGTGTCTAGGCATTCATTCGCTGCATGAACATGAGGAAAAGTAGCAGTTGTTGCATTGGTTTCAGAAATCCCTTAAAACCAAAGTTTCATTTGCCTGGAATGGAGTTAACAGCTGTGTGTCAGGCTCTCCACTGTGTCTGCAGTCACAAGTTTTCATTGGAGTAACAGTCCCTGATAGGTATGCATTAGTCTCCTATGGTCACTATAACAAATTACCCCAAACTTAGTGGCATGAAACAAAATCCATGTATTCTCTTACAGTTTGGGAGGTCAGAAGTCTGAAGCCACTTTCACTGGGCTGAACTCCAGAGTTGGCAGGACTGTGCTCCCTCTGGAGACTCGGGAACAGAATCCACCTCCTTGACTTTCCAGCATTCCTTGGCTTTTGGCTTCATCAACCCAATTCCTACTTTATTACATTCTTTTGGTCTATAGTAAAATCTCCCTCCGCCTCCCTCTTATAAGGGCACACTTGTGAGTACATTTAGGAGCCACCCAGATAATCCAGGATAATCTCTCCATCTCAAGATCCGTAAATTAATCCCATCTGCAAGATCCCTTTTGACATGTAAGGTAACATTCACAGGTTTTGGGAATTAGGATGTGGACATCTTGGAGCAGTGGCATTATTCAACCTACCACAGGTAGGTTATTATTAGTTATTATTTTTCTCAGGTGCAGAAAATAAAGCTTGTGGAAGTAATTTGTTTCAATGCTTCAGAGTAGAGATTTAAATTCTGGCAGTCTGATTTTAGGACACACTCTGAACCACTGTTAACCTGTATTGCACATTCTTAGTTAACAGTTTCACTGAAGTATGAGGACTTTGGCGGGGCGCTCATGCCTGTAGTCCCAGCACTTTGGGACGCTGAGGTGGGTGGATCACTTGATGACAGGAGTTTGAGACCAGCCTGGCCAACATGCTGAAACCCCGTCTCTACTAAAAATACAAAAATTAGCCAGGCGTAGCGGTGCATGCCTGTAATGCCAGCTATTCTGGAGGCTGAGGCAAGAGAATCACTTGAACCCAGGAGGTGGAGGTTGCAGTGAGCTGAGAACATGCCAGTGCACTCTAGCCTGGGTGACAGAATGAGACTGTTAAAAAAAAAAGAAGAAGAAATAGTACCAAGACTTCACTGGATAAAATTCTGTGTACTGACGCCTCTTTCACTTTGTCTGGTGTGTTTGTCAACGTTGTCAGAGTACAAGAGTTCAGAAAACTGTTAGGCAGGGCTGCTAAGAGAAAGCATTTACTGTTTGGTTTACTCTTGGTAATGGAGAGTCTTCTAATAGAATATGCCAGCAAGCAGTGTTACCACCACTTCGTATGTTTAAAAACAAAATCAAAAACTATAGATATAAAGGTGTCAAGTAGATGTCTAAAGCCATTCTGGAGGGCAGAGAAAAAGCTGGTCCCAGATGCCAGATGCCCAGGCCTGGATTCATCCTATCCAGTCCTGATTAAGCACCCATTTAGAGGGACTGTGGCTGATCAGCCAACACCTCAGACCTTACACCTTGCATTAAAGATGGAAACTAGCTGAGGGGTCACATATATTTGTATTAATCATTAATCCATAATCTGCTATTCCCATCCTTTGTGAGTGACAACTTGGCACTTTTAAAATTATTTTCTGCTTCAAAAAGAGCAGAGCAGCCTATGCCCCACTACCTGTGACCTACTGCACTTTTCAAAGGTGATTTGCCAAGTGGAGCTGCAAACTTATCTCCAGTATCATACATCTATGGAAAATTCTGGTCAGGTTTGAGGCCCAGTCACAGTACATTTTGCTGAGGATCAGTAATGATTTGCTGAGGATCAGTAACACTCTCCATATGCTGGCTGACAAGGGCACGATCTCTGCACTTATTATACAACATTTGTCAGTTCCTTTCTGACACGGTAGTCTTTGGGATTCCTTAGAAATATACCAAGTATTTAGGTACTATTTCAGAAGCTGTTCCTCCCTACATCCTCTCATTTTCTTTTTTTAAAAAAATTGTTGGTACATAGTAGGTGTATATATTTATGGGGTACATGAGATATTTTGATGCAGGCATACAATGCATAATAATTACATCAGAGTAAATGGGGTATCCAGCACCTTAAGCATTTATCATTTTGTGTGTGTGTTACAAACAGTCCAACTGTACTCTTATTTTTAAATGTACAATAAATTATTGTTGACCATAGTAACAGTGTTGTGCTGTCAAATACTAGATCTTATTCGTTCTATCTAACTATATTTTGGTACCTATTCCCCCCTCCTGCTGCCCCTCACCCACCACCACTACCCTTCCTAACCTCTGGTAACCATCGTTCTACTCTTTTTCTCCAAAAATTCAATTGTTTTAATTTTTAGCTCCCCAAAATAAGTGAGAACATGCAAAGTTTGTCTTTCTGTGCCTGGGTTATTTCACTTAACATATCGTCTTTTTTATGGCTAAATAGTGCTCCATTGTGTATATGCACCATATTTTATCCATTAGTCTGTTGATACTTAGATTTCTTCCAAATCTTGGCTATTGTGAATAGTGCTGCAATAAACGTGGGAGTGCAGAAATCTCTTTGATATACTGATTTTTTTCTTTTGGGTACATACCTATCAGTGGAATTGCATGATCATATTGTAGTTCAATTTTTATTTTTTTGAGGAACTCTAAATTATTCTTCATAGTGGTTGTATTAATTTACATTTGCAGAAACAGTGCACGAGGATTTCTTTTTCTTCACATCCTCACCAGTGTTTATTATTGCCTTTTGGATAAAACCCATTTTAACTGAGGTGGGATGATAGCTCATTGTAGTTTTGCTTTGCATTGCTCTGATAATCAGTGATGTTGAATATATTTTCATATGCCTGTTTGCCATAAATGGCAAATATTTTTTCTTTTGAGAAATGTATATTCAAATCTTCTGCTCATTTTTTAATTTGATTATTCAATTTCTTCCTATAGAATTGTTTGAACTCCTTATATATTCTGGTTATTAAACCCTTGTCGGATGCGTAGTTTGCAAATATTTTCTCAATTTCTATGAGCTGTCTGTTTACTTTGTTGATTGTTTCCTTTGATGTGCAGAAGCTTTTAAAATTGATATAATCTCATTTGTCATTTTTGCTTCGGTTGCCTGTGCTTATGGGGTATTACCCAATAAATCTTTGCCCACTCTGATATCCTGGAGTGTTTCCCCAATGTTTTATTTGAGTAATTTTAGAGATTGAGATCTTCAATTTTTTAATCCATTTTGATTTGATATGTTTATATGGTGAGAGGCAGGGGTTTAGCTTCATTCTTCTGCCTATTGATAGTCAGTTTTCCCGGCACTATTTATTGCAGAGACTGTGATTTCCTCAATATATGTTTTCAGCCTCTTTGTCAAAAATGAGTTTGCTGAAGATGTGTGGATCTATTTCTAGGTTCTCTATTCTGTTCCACTGGTTTATGTGTCTGTTTTTATGCCAGTACTATACTGTTTTGATTACTATAGCTCTGTAGTATTATTTGAAGTTAGGTAATGTGATCCCTCCAGTTTTGTTCATTTTACTCAATATAGCTTTGGCTATTCTGGGTCTTTTCTATCCTAATATAAATTTTAGGATAGTTTTTAAATAATTTCTATGAAGAATATCATTTATACATTGATAGGGATTGCATTGAATCTGTAGATTGCTTTAGGTAATGTGGACATTTTAACAATATTGATTCTTCCAATCCATGAACATGTAATATCTTTCCAATTTTTGCATCCTCTTCAATTTCTTATATCAATTTTCTTACATCAATGTTTTATAGTTTTCCTTTTAGTAATCTTTCACTTCTATGGTAAATTCCTGGGTATTATATTTTATTTATAGCATTGGTATTTTTGGTAGAGATAGGGTTTCACCATGTTGTCCAGCCTGGTCTTGAACTCCTGCGTTTGGGTGACCAACCCGCCTTGGCCTCCCAAAGTGTTGGGATTACAGGCATGGCCATTACTCCCAGCCTCTTACTGCTTTTAGGGTCCTTTCTTTATATGTGACTTTTCGGAGTTTAATTATTAAACATTTTGAGGTAGTCTTATTTGGGTTATCTGCTTGATGTTCTATAACCTTCTTTTACTTGAATATTGATATCTTCCTCTAGATTTTGGAAGTTCTCTGTTATTATCCCTTTGAAAAAACTTTCCCCCCACCAATCTCTCTATGTATCTTCACTTTAAGGCCCATAACTTTCAGATTTGCCCTTTTGAGGGTATTTTCTAGATCTTGTAGGTGTGCTTAATACTTTTTTATGCTTTTCTCCCATTTCCTCTGACTGTGCATTTTCAAATAACCTGTCCTCAAGTTAACTAATTCTTTCTTCTGTTTGATCAGTTCTGCTGTTAAGAGACTGATGTATTCTCAATATGTTAATTGCATTTTTCAAGTTCAGAATTTCTGCCTGATTAATTTTAGAATTTTAGTCTCTGTTAAGTTTATCTGACAGGACTCTGAGTTTTTTCTCTGTGTTATCTTGAATTTTCTTGAGCCTCCTCAAAGTAGATACTTTGAATTATCTGTCCGAAAAGTCACATATTTCTGTCGCTCTGGGATTGGCCACTGGTGCCTAATTTAGTTCATTTGGTGATGTCACATTTTCCTGGACGGTCTTAATGCTTGTCAGTGTGCGTTGATGTCTGGGCACTGAAGAGTTGACTATTTATTGTAGCCTTTACAGTCTGGGCATGTTTGTACTCATCCTTCCCTTCTTGGGAAGGCTTTCCAAGTATTCGAAGGCACTTGGGTGCTGTGATCTAAGTTTTTGGTCGCTGTAGCCATATCTTCATTAGGAAGCTCCCCAAGCTTAGTAATGCTATGACTCTCGCAGCCTCATAAAGGTACTACTTTGGTCATTTTAGGTAAACTCTCTGGATTACCAGGTGGAGACTCTTGTTCACTTGTCTTACTTTCCCTCAACAAATGAGCCTTTTTCTCTGCTGAGCTGCCTGGAACTGGGGGAGGGGCGACACAAGTAGCCCTGTAGTTACTATAACTGGGATTACACTGGGTCAGACCCAAAGCACAGCACTGGGTCTCATCCAAGGTATCCACTGCCTACCTACCACTTATATTCACTCAAGGCCCAAGAGCTCTACAATCAGCAGGTGGCAAATTCAGCCAGGCTTGTGCACTTCCCTTCAGGATGGCGAGGTTCCTGTGGGCCTGGGTGAGTCCAGAGATACCATCTGGGAGCCAGGGTCTAGAGTCAGGGAACTTAGTTTCTACTGCAACTGAACTGGCACCCAAGCTGCAAGACAAAGTTCTTGCTACTCTTTTTTCCCCTTTCCTCAAGCAGAGGTGTTTCTACCCATGGCCACCCACTAGCCCTGGCCCACAGTGAGTACTGCCTGGCTACTACCAGTGTTAACTCAAGGTCCAAGATCTTTTCAGTCGGCTTGTAATGAATGGCTCCAGGCCTGAATGTCACCCTTCAGGGCAGCGAGCTTCCCTCTGGTCTAGGAAAGGTCCAGAAATGTCATCCAGGAAGCAATGCCTAGAATCAGGAAATCCAGGAGCCCACTTGGTGCTCTACTCCACTGTGGTCAAGCTGCTACCCAAACTGCAAGACAAAGATCCCCTTATATTTCCCTCCCCTTTCTTCAAGAAGAGTGAGTCTCCCCCACCTCCTCCCCTCCATAGTCACCACTACTGAGAATGTGTTTGGTGACATTCAAAGCAAGCATGGATTTAAGTCTCACCTAAGGCTTATAGTAAGTACTGCCTGACTACCACTTCTGATTATTCAGGGCCTAATGCTCTTTACTCAGCAGGTGGTAAATTCTGCCAGGACGGGCTCCTTCCCTTTAGGCATCAGGTTCCCTTCTGGCCCAGGGTATGTCTAGAAATGTCTGGAAGCTAGTGCCTGAAATTGGTGCCTTAGGACTCTGCCAGGTATTCTTTTACTGTGGCTGAGCTGGTGTCCAAGTTACAAGACATAGTCCTTTTCCCTTTCTTCTCTTCTCAGACGAGGGAAGAAGTCTCTTCGAGAGCTGTGAGCTGTGCTGCCTAGTGTTGAGGGAGGGGTAATGTAAGCACTTCCGTGGCTGCCCCAGCTGGTGTCTTACTAAGTCACGTGTACCCTCAGTCTACTGACTTCAAGCCCAGCACAGCACCAGGACTTGCCCAGGAATTGCAATCCTTGTGGCCTAGATTGCCTTTTAAGTTTAATTAGACCCCCAGAGCACTTTATCACTCAGTAGCAAGGCTTGCTGGAACTCAGATTCCAACCACTACAATGGATGATTCGCCTTTGGCCAAGGCTTGTCTAAATGCTCCCTCTGCGGGTGCCGATTGAGTTCTGCCCTGTGAAATTTCCACTGTGACAGGGCATCCCTGAGTTCCTATGCAAAGTCCCACATCAATGTGTTCTCCCTCCCCGAAGCACACAGATTCTCTCTCCATGCCATGTGGCTGCTGCCAGGGAACTGTGGAGGGATGGGGTATACAATTCAAGACTGTCTTTCCTGCCCTCTTCAGTGTCCCTTTCTTTAATATGATGTTAAAACTAGGTACTGTGATTACTTACCTGATTTTTTATTCTTAGGAAGGTGCTTTTTTGTGTGGATAGTTTTTCAATTTGGTGTTCCTGAAAAGGGGACAATTCCTGGAGGTTTCTATTCAGCCATCTTGCTCTGCCTGTCTCCTCCTCTCATTTCTTAGTCAACATTTATTAGTTCAGTCTAAATTCCACATAGGTGGGTTATCAGGTGCACATGTTCCCACTCTGCTTTACTTGAATCTCTATGCCCTTTAAAATTCACATACAGCAGCAGATATTTCCCATCATCAATGTAATCAGGAATTAGAGCTACAAATGAACTAGTAAGTCTGTCAGCTTTTTGATTTCTTTCCCACTTGATTGTCTAAGAGTGATTTGCTGGATACTGTGTGTTTTGATGTTTTGCAAAGATCAGTGGTGCAGACATAATATTGGAATTCCGCCCTGAAGAAACTGACATTTGTTGTTTTTCCTTTCTTACAGAACTGAAAGGAGGTTAATCTGTCAAACAGTTACTCAAAGTTTCTCTAAATGCATTGCAGAGTATCTGGGTTAGACAGACAATTCTCCACCTGTTGAAGGCACTTTGCATTTCATAAAATGAAGTCCATAGTTGATGAGAAATTTGATTTAATGTCTCATCTGTTGATTTATAACGTTTGACTTTCTGGGTTTTTTTCTCACCCTGATATTGTTGTGGAGAAAGGAAAGTGTTGGTCAAACCCTTGGTCATATGTTAATACGTTTCCTAGTTTTTTATTTGTCTCTATGTTTAAATTGCCTTTTGTCATGCAGAATTTGTTAATTATTAGGACATCATACCCACTATCTGTTTTTTTTATGGTGTCTCAGTTTCATGTTCTGCTTAGGAAAAGACTTTTTCATACAAAGAGTATGATTTCTTATCCTATTCTACATTATTCTAAGTATTTTTTCTTACATTAGAACATTAACAAATGGATGCTATGTAGGCAGTCCTTGCTATATAAAGTTCACATGTACATGAATTTTAGTTACTATGTTTTAGTTAAATAATCATCCTCCATCAACATTCAAATTTTAGTTACTACCATATACTAACTGTGAGAAATAGTATAATATACAAATTTCACAGCTAGCTGTACATTCCACAAATCACTATAAAAATAATAGACATGCATCTCAATGTGACCAGTTAAGTCACTTCTTTAGGTCTGTTGGTGATTGGTCACAGTGCATGTTATTCAACTAACAAACATCAAAGTGTATCATCGTGCTGCCTTCTTGTTTCCCAGTCATAAATCTACATGACATTTTATAAAACTGGATAATTGAAAGAAAGAAAGAAAGGCAACTAAGGCAAAAATGTAGCAAAGAAACAAATAGTGATTACACTGGAAGTATAATTCTAATGGAATATAAATGGGTTGTAGAAGAAATAGCTGACCATGTGAATGCTAACTCTATAGATGTTGAGAGTAAGTTTGCAGCCTAGGGAACCCAGTAAAGGCAAAATCAACATAAATGAGGAAAGTAGTTGTGACAAAAGGATGAAGATGTCCCACAGTAAGTGACATTAACAAAAAAGTTCACATAAAAGAATTCTCAGATATATTTTATGACATGGAAAACACAAAGGAAGAAATGTTGGAAATTCAAGGGTGAATGTTAGAATGGAGCAAGAAATTTGCCAAGGCATAGAAAAGATTTTGACTCCTTGTGAGCTATATGAGAAGAGTAGGACAAACACTGTAAACTACTATTGATGAGGTTTTGTTTTTAATTTCTCCTTTTAAAATACTCTATTTTTTGGAGAAGTTTTAAATTCACCTAGAAAAATTAAGTGGAAGACATAGAGATTTGGTATATACCACCTGTCCCCATATATGCACTGCTTCCCCCCTTACCAATATCCTCCACTAGAGTTGTACACTTTTTACAATTGATAAACACACATTAACACATTATTGTCACCTAAAGTCAACAGTTTACATTAGGGTTCACTTGTGTTGTATATTCTATAGATTCTGACAAATGTACAATGACATGCATCCACCATTACAATATCACACAGAATAGTTTCACTACCCTAAAAATTTTCTGTAATTTGCCTATTCATTTCTCCCTTATCCTTACACCTTGCCAACTACTTATCTTTTTACTATCCCCACACTTTGGTCTTTTCCTGAAAGTCATTTAGTTGGAATCACATTACACAGCCTTTTCAGACTGGTTTCTTTTACTTAGAAATATGCATTTAAGGTTTCTCCATGGCTTGATAGGTTGTTTATTTTTATCACTGTTTAATAATCTATTGCCTAAATGTGCTACTGTTTATTTATCTGTTTACCTACTGAAGGATATCTTAGTTGCTTCCAAGTTTGGGCAACTATGAATAAAGCTGCTATAAACAACCTTGTGGAGGCTTTTGTGTAAAATACCTTTTCAACATATTTGAGTAAATACCAAGGAGTGTGATCACTGGAATGTATGGTAAGAGTATGATTAGTTTTCTTGTAAACTGCCAAACTATCTTCCAACATGGTTATACCATTTGGTATTCTCACCACTTGTTGCTTCACATCTTTGTCAACAGTTAGCGCTGTCAGTGTTGTGAATACCGGCCATTCTAACAGTCATTATTGATACCTCACTGTTGCTTTAATTTGCATTTCTTGAATAACATATGGTGTGAAACATCTTCTGATATGCTTATTTGTCATCTGTATATCTTCTTGAGTGAGGTTTCTGTTCAGGTCTTTTGCTCACTTTTTAAATGGGCTGCTTTTTGTCATTGTTGAGTTTTTGAGTTCCTTATGTGTTTTAGATAATAGTAATTTATCAGATAGGTCTTTTACAAATATTTTCTCCCCATTTGTAGTTTGTATTCTTATTTTTTGACAGTGTCTTTCATAGAACAGAAGTAGGGATTTTTGAACTTTAATAAATTTCCGATTATCAGTTTTCACTTCACGGGTTGTGTCTTTAATGGCGTATTTTAAAAGTCATCACCATTTCTGAGGTCATTTAGATATTCTACTATATTATCTATTTTGAGTTTTACATGTTTGTGTACTACATTTAGGTCTATTATCCATTTTGAGTCAATATTTGTAAAAGGTGTAAGTTCTGCGTCTAGATTTATCCTTTTGCATATAGATACTCAGTTGTTCTAGCAATATTTGTTGAAAGATTATCTTTTTCATGTTGTATTGCCTCTCTTCTTTGAGAAAGATAGTTGACTATATTATTGGGTGTCTATTTTTGGGCTGTGTATTCTGCTCCATTGATCTATTTGTCTATTCTTTGCCAATATTACACTATCTTGATTGCAGTAGCTTTACAGTAATTCTTCAAGTTGAGTAGTGTTAGTCCTCCTATATTTTTCTTCTAATATTGTGTTTTTTGTTCTTGGTCTTTTGCCTCTTTGTATAAGCTTTATAATTAGTTTGTCAATATCCACAAAATAACTTGCTGGGATTTTGATTGAGGTCGCATTGAATCTGTAGATCAAGTTGAAAAGCACTGACATCTTGAAAATATTGTCTTCCTATCCATGAACATGGACTACTTCTCCATTTATTTAATTCTTTTAGAATTTCTTTCATCTAAGTTATCTGGTTTTCATCACACAGACCTTGCACATATGTTGCTAGAATTATACCTATGTCTTTCATTTTTTGGAGGATGTTAATTTAAGTGGTATTATATTTTTAATTTCAAATTCCACTTATTCTTTGCTGGTATATAGGAAAGCAATTGATTTTTGTATATTTATCTTGTATTCTGCAAACTTAATACAATTGTTTATAGCTTCAAAAATATTTTTGTTCATTCTTTTAGGTTTTCTGCATAGACAATCAAGTCATCTGTAAACAAAGACAATTTTATTTTATCCTTTACAATCTGTGCACATTTTATTTTCTTTCTCATGTTATGTATTTTCTATAATTTCCAATACTTGTTAAAATGGTGTTTTGAGAGGTGACATTTTTGCTTTGTCCCTGATCTTAGGGTGAAAGCTTCTAGTTTCTCACAATTAATTATGGTGCTAGCTTTAGCTTTTAGTTGAATGTTTTATATCCAGTTGAGAATGTTCTCCTCTATCCTACTTTGCTGGGAGTCTTTCATAATGCATAAATGCTGGATTTTGTCAAATGCTTGTTGTGCCTTTATTAATATAATTAAATACTTTTTTTCTTTAGTATGTGGATGTAATAAATTATATTAATTGATTTTCCAATGTTGAACCAGCCTTGTATACCTGGGATAAATTGCTCTTGGCCATGATAATTCTTTTTATACATTGTTGGTTTTCTATTTGCTAATAGTTTGTGGAGAATTGTTGCATCTATGTTCTTAAAAGATGCTTGTCTGTAGTTTTCTATTCTTGTAATATATTTGTCTGGTGTTTTTTGTTTGTTTGTTTGCTTGCTTGTTTGTTTAGATGGAGTTTTGCTCTTGTTGCCCAGGCTGCAGTGCAGTGGCACAATCTCGGGTCACTGCAACCTCCATCTCCTAGGTTCAAGCAATTCTTCTGCCTCAGCCTCCTGAGTAGCTGGAATTACAGGCACACACCACCATGCCCGGCTAATTGTTTGTATTTTCATTAGAGATGGGGTTTCATAATGTTGACCAGACTGGCCTCGAACTCCAGACCTCAGGTGATCCACCCACCTCGGCCTCCCAAAGTACTGGAATTATAGGCATGAGCCACTGCACTGGGCCTCTTTGTCTGGTTTTATTACTAAGGTAGTGCTGGCCTCATAGAATAAGTTAGGAAATATTCCTACTACTTCTATATTTTGAAAAAGATTTTATAATTTATTTCTTAAATATTTGGTAGAACTTACTAGTGAACACATCTGGGCCTGATGTCTTCTGCTTGGGAAGGTAATTATTCAATTTTCTTAGTAGATATAGGCCTATTTAGATTGTCTATTTTTATTGTGTGAGTTTTGGCAGATTGTGTATATCTTTCTGCATCTCTACATTTAATTTACACGTTCCTTTGTATTTAAGTTTGGTTTCTTACAGTTCAGAAATAAACTGACTTTTTTTTTTTTTTTTTGGTCTGCTCCAATATTCCGTTTTGTGTATTTATACCACAGAATTTAGAGTTATTATTGGTATAGTTAGATTAATATCTACAATATTTGTTACTGCTTTCTATTTATTGTTTTTGACCTTTGTTCACATTTTTGTCTTTTTTTTTCTGGCTTTTGTGGTTTCAAATGAGCATTTTATATAATTATATATTCTTTTATTTCTTAACATATAAATTTTCTTTTTGTTTTGGGTTTTTCGAAGTAGCTTAAATTAAATAATTTATTTAATTTAATTAAGTAATTAAAATGTTTTTTAATTTTTATAAGTAATTAAAATAACTTGTTATTTAGTTATCATTGTAATATATATTTACAACTAATCTAAGTCCATAGTTAAATAACACTCTACTGTTTCATAGATAGTGCAAGTACCTTACAATATTACAATATTTCTAATTTCTCGTTTTGTCTTTTATTTCTGACATTCATATAATTTATACATAAGTATACATGAGTGTGTACACACACACATATATAGCTGCTATTATTTTGAACAAACTATTATATATTTGATTCTTTAAGAATTTAAAAATAAATGTCTTCATTTACCTTTACTTATTCCTTCTCTAATCCTCTACCTTTCTTCATGTAGATCCAAATTTCAGACATATATGAATTTCTTTCTCTCTGAAGATCTTTATTAAACATTTCTTGCAAGGCAGGCCTACTGGCAAAAATTATCTCAGTGTTTCAGAAACTCTTTATCTTTGACTTTCACAGCATAATTTTATAGAATACACAATTTTGAGTTGATTATTTTTGTCTTAACACTTAAATATTTCACTTCACTCACTTTTTGCTTACATTGTTTCTAGGAAGAAAGATGTAATTCTTATCATTTTTCCTTTGTAGGCAAGATGTTTATTTCTTCTGGCTTATTTCAAAGTGTGTGTGTGTTCTTTTTCATGTGCAGTTTGAATATGATATGCCTAGGTATAGCTTTTTGTCATTTTAATTTTTGTTTGTTTTGGCATGTATCTTGCCTGATATTCTCTGAGTTCCCTGGATCTGTGGTTCAGCATCTGACATTCATTTGGAAAAAATTCTCAGTCATTATTGCTTCAAATATTACTTCTATTTCCTCCTCTTTTTTTCTCCTTATCTTATTCTCACTCTATATACGTTATACATTTTGTAGTTGTCTCACAGTTCTTGGATATTTTGTTGAGTTTCTTCTGTAGTTTTTCTTACTTTTCAGTTTGCTACATTGTTATTGACATAATCCTCAACATTGCTATTGGCATATCCTGAAGCTCAGAGATCTTTCTTTTTCCTCAGCCATAACCAGTCTACTAACAAGCCAATCAAAGGCAATCTTTATTTCTGTTGCAGTGTTTTTGATCTCTAAGATTTCTTGTTGATTACTGCTTAGAAATTCTCCCTCTCTACTTATATTATCCATCTGTTTTAGCCTGTTCTTTATCTTTTCCTTTAGAGGCCTTGGAATATTAATCATTGTTTTAAAATTCTAACTGATAATTGCAACATTTCTGAATCTGGTTCTGATGCTTGCTCTCTCTTCAAACTCTTTTTTTTTTTTTTTGCCTTTTAGTATGACTTTTCATTTTTTAAAAATATGGACATTGTTACAGGAAGTCAGGGACCCCAAATGGAGGGACTGGCTGAAGCCATGGCAGAAGAACATAAACTGTGAAGATTTCATGGACATTTATCCCTTCCCCAATCAATACTCTTGTGATTTCCTATGCCTGTCTTTAATTTCTTAATCCCATCATCTTCATAAGCTGAGGATGAATGTCGCCTCAGGATCCTGTGGTGATTGCATTAACTGCACAAATTGTTTGTAGAGCATGTGTATTTGAACAATATGAAATCTGGCACCTTAAGAACAGGATAACAGCGATTTTCAGGGAACATGGAGATAACCTTAAAGTCTGTCTGCCCGTGGGTGGGCAGGACAGAGCCATATTTCTCTTATTACCAAAAATGGGTAAGATAAATATCGCTGAATTCTTTCCCCAGTAAGGAATATTAATAATTAACAGCCCTGGGAAAAGAATGCATTCCCAGGGCGGGGCCTCTAAAATGGCCGCCCTGGGAGTGTCGACCTTATGCAGATGTAGATAGGGATGAAACAGGCCCTAGTCCCCTGCAGCGTCCCCAGGCTTGCTAGGATTAGGAAATTCCAGCCTGGTAAATTATAGTCAGACCGGTTCTCTGCTCTTGAACCTTGTTTATCAATGACAATGCATGCACAGCTGGACATGGAAGTTCACTAGTCATCCTAGTTTTGCCCTGACCTTGTGATTTCGCCCTGACCTCCTGCCTTGTGATATTTTGTCACCCTTAAAGCATGTGATCTCTGTGACCCATACCCTATTCGTGCACTTCCATTCCTTTGAACATTGCTAGTAAAAACTTGCTGGTTTTACAGCTCAGGGGGCACCACGGAACCTGCGACATGTGATGTCTCCCCCAGACACCCAGCTTTAAAAATTCTCTCTTTTCTACCCTTTCCCTTTATTTCTCAGACCAGCCGACACTTAGGGAAAATAGAAAAAGACCCACGTTGACTATTGGGGGTGGGTTTTCCCCAATAGACATAATGTACTGGCAGTAAATAGCCCTTTAGTAATGTGGTAGGTGGTAAAGTGTGGGGGAAAGGAAGAATTCTTTATTCCTGTGATTAGCTTTTAGTCTTTTAATCAGCCTGTGCCCTTCAGCTGTGAGCTTCACAAGTGCACTTCAGGACTTTCCCTACCTTAGGTGGGACAGGGGGACTGGAGAAGACTGGAATTCTCTACCACCAGCTTGGTCAGGCTTTGACACAACCCTTGGAAGTTAAACTCTGTTAAAATAGTTTATCTTGAGGACAGGCCTTGTTAGGAACAGAACGCTCTGGTGAATTTACAAATGGCCACTTTTCCCCTTCCTCTGCCAGAAGCACAGGGAATTTTTCTACAGCCTTCACTGTGACAGCCTGATAGATCTCCAGGAGGTAAAACTCACAAGAGTCTGGGGACCTCCTTGGAGTTTTTAACTCACAGACTTGTTCACATCAACCCTCCAGCAATTCATCAATTACAGTTCAAATTTTTATATTTCAGCACTGATTTTCACAAGAGGTTTCTACCCCTGGTTTTGTGCTCTGATAAGTTGTGATTCTCTGGAACTGTTTGTCTGTCTGTCCAATTTTAGGGGGCAGTGGTTTGACCTATAACTCACTTTTCTGACGAATCTAAGAAGTTTTACTGAATTTTCAGTTTGTTTAGTGTTTTACTTGATGTTATGATAAAGTGGCAACTTCCAAACTTCTTAGATACTGGACCGGTAACTCTAAGTCTCAACAAGGTTTTACTGTAGAATAAAACATGGTAATTTCTAATGTTTTCTAGTGCAGTAACTAAATATAGTTTTACCTTTTTTTTATTGGTGTATACGTTTATAACCAACAGAAAGGGGGTTTCTAATAGCTGTCAGAAAAATTTTAAGGACATGAAAGAATCATAATTTTGCCATTAATTATTATAGTCACTTTGTACAGTTTCAGCTTACTTGGCCATTTTTGCAGTTCCACAAATGAGGATAAGCCTGTACTTTATCCTATATTTCCTATATATTCATGAATTCCTCTTCCAGGTCAATGACATATCAGTGTACTACTATCACACTTTATCAGATTTTTAAGAAATACTATAACTTTGGAGTACACTTTGATATTGGTTATGGACGTTTCTTTCCTTATCCCAATGATTTTATTTTTATAAATCTGCTTTATGGTAATAAACTATACTTTAGCATAATAATTTTTTAAAATATGTTGCCAAAATCCACTTACTGACATGAATTAGAATCTAAGATCACAAAACAAATGTGTCTCTAAATTTTTAATGCGTTGGTGTAATGTTGGTATAGTATTCTTTTGCAATTAAAAAAAATTTGCCTCTTATTGCTAATCACATCTCTATCATGTTTGCCAAATTTTGCTTCACCATCTTTTTAAAGAACAAGCATTTGCTTTTAGCTGTTTATTACTCTTCCTCTCTTTTGTGGCTTTTCTTGTTAATATTGGCCTTCTACCCTTTTGGATTTACATTGTTTTATTTATTTATTTATTTATTTATTTATTTATTTATTTATTTATTTATTTTTTAAGATAGAGCCTCACTCTGTCACCCATGATGGAGTACAGTTGTGCAATCTCAGCTCACTACAACCTCCACCTCCAGGGTTCAAGCAATTCTCCTGCCTCACCCTCCCAAGTAGCTGGGACTATAGGTGGGCACCTCCACACCTGGGTAATTTTTGTATTTTTGGTAGAGACAGGGTTTCACCATGTGGGCCAGGCTGGTCTTGAACTCCTAACCTCAAGTGATGCACCCACCTCAGCCTCCCAAAGTGCTGGTATTACAGGCATGAGCCACTGCACCCAGACTGCATTGTTCTTTTTCTGTGTACACTGTTCAATTTCTATAGCTTTGAGGACCATTTTCAACAACTCAACCAATTCTGCCAGCTCTGTCATACCAACTTCATCATATGTCATTAAAATTTAATCACAAACACTGAGTGAAGACTCCCCAGTCTTATTCTGCTTCCAAAATTGTTCTATGGCCATAGAGTCTTCTGAATTGGCTCTGTCATCAGGGAAAACACTAGTAAGCCTTCATGCTACTTACAAGACCTGCCTTTTCTCCAGTTTCATAATAAAATAAACAACTTTTCCACTTTTTTCTTTGGTGTTGGTCAAAAACTTAAAAATCTTCTCCATTCAAATCCAGAAAAATGAGCAAGTCATCATTTAGACAGGCTAACTGGAGTTTAAACAATGTATAACCTTGAACAACGATGCTTTCAAATATTCTATGGTTCCCCCTTTGTCCCAGGTGTCTGGAGTTTTCCATTCCTACAGTATTTTCTACACATGGTCCATTTGTATCATAAACTACTCCTGAGGACACTTTTCCTCAGCAATATCTAGTAGCCTTTAATATGAGTTACATCATTTCTTATCACTTCTATTAGATTACAAACCAAACGAGCCTATGTAATAACTGGTGTATCTAAATTATAGTTTATCATTGCTTTTGCCTCTTTGTTATTAATTCCTTTACTTGTGGCACCAGAACCTCATTTTTCTTTTACAGAAGTCCTTGTGGTATAGCTAGAGCGGGTGTTCTCTCTCTAACCATGACATGGGCCTGGTTAATCACAATGTTTTATATATTCTCCATATGTCTTATGTGCTTATTTTTTATTTTATATTACTTTTCCTCCAAATTTTAGTCTGGATTTTTACTGACTTTAATAATCCTTTCTTATATTTTTGTCTAATGTAATGTTAAACCAAGCTGTTGAACACTTAAACTGCTGTTTTCAGTTTTAAAATTTTCCTTTGATTGCTTTTTATGAATGCTAACTTTTGCTTAAATGGTATGTGCTGTCCTTTATTTTCTTGAATACATTAATCATGGTTTTAAAATAATAACATCATTGAAATATAATTTACTTTCATATTTCATATATTTAATGTACAATGGTTTTTAGCATTTTTACAAAATGATGCATCTATCACCACAATCCATTTTAAAGCATTCTCATGTCCCCACCCAAAAGAAAAAGAAACCTATTAGCAATCACTCATTTTCCATTTTCTCCAATTCTAGGCAACTTTGTCTTAATCTACTTAATCTACTTTTTTTTTTTTTTTTTTTGAGATGGAGTCTCTCTCTGTACCCCAGGCTAGAGTGCAGTGGCGTGATCTTGGCTCACTGCAAGCTCCACCTCCCGGGTTCATGCCATTCTCCTGCCTCAGCCTCCGGAGTAGCTGGGACTACAGGCGCCTGTCACACACCCAGCTACTTTTTTGTATTTTCAGTAGAGATAGGGTTTTACCGTATTAGCCAGGACGGTCTCGATCTCCTGACCCCGGGATCTGCCCGCCTCAGCCTCCCAAAGTGCTGGGATTACAGGCATGAGCCACGGTGCCTGGCTTTAATCTACTTTTTTAAGATTAGTGTCTTAATCTACTTTGTCTTCATCTGCTTTTCCTCCACAGATTAGCCTATACTGAACATTTCATACAAATGGAATCATACAATATTGGGATTTTGTGACTGGCTTCTTTTACTTAGCATGTTTTCAACTTTCATCCATGTTGTAGCATGTGTCAGTACTTCATTTCTTTTTATGGCGGAATAATGTTTCATGGTATAGATACACCATGTTTTGTATATCCATTCATCAGTTGGTAGGCATTTGAGTTGTTTTCACTTTTTGCTATTATAAATATTGCTGCTATGCTTCTATTTGTGTTCAAGTTTTTATAAGTGTAATCCTATTTATTTTAAATTAATAGACAATTTTTTTCCTGCAGTTTTAGGATCACAAAATAATTAAGCAGAAAGTATAGAGAGTTCCTATATACCCATTCACCTCTCTACCCAGTTTCCCCGTTATTAATGTCTTACATTAGTGTGGTACCTTTTTCACAGTTAATGAATTAATGATACATTATTATTAAGTCAAGTTCATATATACATTAGGGTTCACTCTTCATTTTGTTTTTTGCAAATGTTGTTTTGGGTTTTGCAAATGTATCATGACACGTCCACCATTACAATATTATACTGAACAGTTTTGTTACCCTAAAAGTCCTCTGTGCTCCACCTATTTATCCCTCCTTCCCCCTCCCTAAACCTCTGGCAACCACTGATCGTTTAACTGTCCCCCCTAATTGAAACTTTTCCTGAATATCATATAGTTGGAATCATACAGCCTTTTCACAATGGTTTCAATTAGAAATATGCATTTAAGTTTCCTTCACATTTTTTCATAGATGGATAATTCATTGCCTTTTATCACTGAATAATACTCCATTGTATGAGTATGCCATCGTTTGTGATTTTTCATTCATCTCTGCAAAAACTTCTAGGTTGCTTTCAAGTTTTGGCTATTATTAAGAAAGCCACTGTAAATATATGTATGCAGATTTGCACATAAATGTAAGTTTTCAACTCATTTGGGTACATACCAAGAAGTAAAATTTCTCGATCATATGATAAGAGTATGTTTAGTTTTGTGGGGGGGGGGGGGGGGCGGGGAACTCCCAAAGTATCTTCCAAAGTGGTTGTACCATTTTGGATTACTATGAGCACTGAATGAAAATTCCTATTGCTCTGTATTCTCATCAGTTTTGGTATTTCAGTTTTTGGATTTTAGCCATTCTAATAGATAAGTGGTATCTCACTGTCATTTTAATTTGCAATTCCCTGATTATTTGAGTTTGAGCATCTCTCATATCCTCTTATTTCCTATCAGTTGATTTTCATTGTTGTTGAATCATAGTTTTTTAGAAAACCAGTGACTGCTAATTATAATATTTCATCCTGTCTGTTTCTATTGTCTTTGTTCTTAGTTTTTGATCATTTAGTCTTATTTCTTGGTATATCAAGTGATGTTTTGAATATTGGGCATATTTAAAAGAGAGAGAGAGAATTGTACCTCATGGTTGTCCTTATCTTTCTCTGAAGCAGATTTGCTTTTTCTTATGGCGGATAGTTATTACAGGGACTGGTAACCTTAGCCCATTCTCAGTTTGAGCTAATTTAAAATTGGTCTTCAGCCTTTGTAAAGGCTGGTCTATTTTTGGTTTGCCCTTGCTCTTAGGATGCTGCCATTTGAAATTGCCATGTGAAAGGCTGGGTTCACCTGTGCCCTTAGATCCCTCATTGGACTCTAAGCTTAGCTTGTTCTCCTAGCCGTATGAGATTACCTAAGGGCTTGTCGGCCTCTTAGTTGATGCTTTTGGCTTGAGCACTTGCCAATTGGCTTCTCTGCTCCCTGGCTTTTCAACTCCTTGGCTTTTCAGCTCCTAGGCTGTATGTTTTGAATCAGCAAATGCCACAAGGAGAAAAGCAGTGCCAAATGTCAAGCTTTCTGTCTCCCTCCTCTCCAGAAGTTTGGCCCACATAGCATTGCTTTTTTTTTTTTTTTTTTTTTTTTTTTTTAACATTCTGATGCCTTTAAGCAGATGTTTCTTACTTTATCCAGCATTTCTAATATTTCTCAGCCCTCACTTAATCTTATTATTGAACTATCATTACAATTTTCCCTAGGAAAACAATTTAGAATTTTAAAGTTTTAAAATTTTACTATATGAACCTGAGTTCTGTAGGGACCATTTTACCTGATTGTAACACACGAAGTTCTCTGTTACCAATGGGAAGTGGGTACAATGTTATGAGGGATCCTAAGTATATTGGTGATGGGAGGAATGACTGATGAGTGATGTCTCTTGCTCTTTTTATTTTTCCTCCTCTTACTCTAGCAGCATAAGCTAGCCAGGGCACTGGCCACCTCATGGATCTAATCTAATTTTCCAAAAGAAAAAAAAAAAACCCATGATGGTAAAGACTGGACTTTAAGTAAAGTCTGCATGTCAGGAATAGCTAGATGATGAATACCATGCCAAGTTTTTTTTGTGTGTGTGAGAGTTTTACAGCATTTTGCAAAGCCTTTTTGTCTCCTACTAACACTGCTCCTATTAGTGTAGCTTTCTGGGTTCTATCTATTATACCTCTCTATTTGGTATCCCAGATGAGTTATTCTCTATCCTGATCTCATTTGTGGGCTGATGACCCTTGTTTTTCCTCCTTTCCCATCTAATTCTAATTCCCATCTTCTCCCTCTTCCTTTCTTTTTTAAGCAACATTTTAAATATTAATATTTTGAAATTTCTTACAGTGGGGAATTGAAAGTTCAAATAATTGTGAACCCCGTTAATCTATGACTCACACAACACTTTGCTCCTATGCCTAGATGTGTGATATTCATTTGGTTTTCTTAGGATACCTTCTATGTTTCTAAACTTATATTGACTTAGCTAATTCCTGAGTTATGTGACGATAAGAAAGCAGTCAAATTACCACTGTAGAAATGCAGCTTAGACCTAAGAACAAAAACCAAGTACTAGAAAAGCTCTTAACCAACAAATTTCACTGTGCTTTGTGTTTTTAAAATGCTGAGGATGAATGGGGAATGAGAGAAACAGTTCAATCTACTTTAGTATCACAGATCCCTGCACTGAAATGAGAAAGAAAATGGCATAGTTCCTGCTTCAAGTCCTTATCCTGTGCATGGATAAACAATAACAAAACATAAAGAAAACAAACAGTAAATGCTAAACTAATTACCAGGTCAGGGAGCACAGATTATACTTGCTATAGGAGTTCATTAAGAAGGGATTCCCAAAATCACTGGCTTCTTCTAAGAAAACTTCTTAGAAGAGGTAGGATTTGGGTTGGGCCTTGAACAGATACGTAGGAAGGAGGAACAAGGACCTGTAAGGCAGGGAGAAGGCACGGCATCAGGAATGAGCACAGGGGGCTTATGGAATAGAAAGTGAACCTGTCTGCAAAGAGGAGTGGTGTGTGTTGAGGAACAGTGGGAGTGAGGCTGGCTGAGCTTGGTTAAATAAAATAGAATTAGAATTAGATTGATTAGATAGTGTGGGTGGAAAGACAGGCCGAAAACTGTAGAAAGCCCCTGAAGATATAGATCAGAATAACATTAGGAGCTCAGTGGTACTTGGACACTATATAAATGTCTAAGTTAAAAAGGAGACACAATAAAAGAACAAACTCGAATAAACCAGATACATGTCAATATGCCAGACACAAGAGAATACACACCATGTGTTACTATATATAAAATATATAATGATAGAGGTCATTATAGGAGTTACCACTAAGGAGTATAGCATGGAAAGAAGTACCAGAAAACACTTGAGGGTCCTGGAAATATTTCATGATATCTTGACCTGGTACTGACCACATGGATATATATACGCATGTAAAAATTTATTTATGGCCAGTGCAATAGTTATTTTTTGTATCTATACCTTTAAAAAATCCATTAGGATAATTATGCTGACAGTTGCATGAACAAAGTTTTAGTCAAGAAATAGCCAAGGTATTAATGCAGTAATCAGTTCTAATGCGCTCATTGTGGACTGGGATGTACCTATTGGAAATAAGTGGCAATGTGGGCAATAAAAAAGACCAATTTTGATGGTTGGCTAAGCTGGTCAAATTAGATGACTGTACATTCAATTTAAGAACTTTGGGAGCATTTGGATACCATTGAACAATGAGAGAAAGAAAATGCAGTTTTATTGAGCATATGTTTTGTGTCAATCACTGAGCTTTTTGTGCATATATAAAAGTATTTAGTATTGCATCTTGTAACTGAGACAGTGAGGATGAGGGAGGTAGCTGGTTTTGATGCTAAACGTTGGGAAAGGAATTAGCTCATATGTCTAAGATATTTGAAGCAAGAGGGAGGGAATAAAGTGGGAGTACACAGTAAGTGCCAGGAGCCACAAAGTATGTTTTGGAGCTCTAGAAACCACATGAGAGGTAAAGCCACCATAGCTGTTAAGCTCCTTGAGGCTGTCAATGAAGCAAATAAAAACAGAAGACTAAGAACTGAGTCCTTCAAAATGTCAAATGTTAGGGCGTGAAATAATAGAGTTATAATAAAAATAATTGCATGCATATCCCAGCACAGAGATATCCTAAGATCTATCTCAGCAGCTCTTAAACTGGCCTTCCACAAAATGTAGTTCCATCAACTGATTTAAGATTTGTTCTGAGAAAAGGGCTTGGATGTCAAGTAAATTTGAGTAAGACTGAATTAAACAAAGTCAAATCAATTTTTTTTTTCTCCAAAACCTTTCAGTCTATAGTACAGCAATATGTCAGTTGAATCTCTAATAAGGAGATATGGCATATGGATGTTCCCAAATGCTTTTGCCTCACAACTACATTACTATCTCCTAAAACCAGTGTTCTGCTGAGCAGAGATTGTGAAATGCCACTTTCACACTGTAAAATCACTCACCATGCTCAGATTTGATTCTTCCCTCTTCTGCCTTTTCTCACATTGTCCCTGACACCTGTAATGCTTCTCTTAGCCATCATCTGCCAAAACTTGGCCCATCTTTCAACAAGGAGAGGATAAGGAAAGGATTACATTACAGAAAGCATTATACTATTACATTTTATTACCATTCCTCTACATTCCTTGCCTAAAAAGAAAATTTTAAAACAATACCACACTGACCTTAATTCTGTAAGTATGAATATATTTTGTTACTGTGAATACCGTAAAAGTCAGTGCACTGCAATATATATGGATGCACATGTCTGATCTCCAGCGTGTAGATCTTGCTGGTAACGCTTTCATGAACCAGGTTAATTATTCAAAAAGCCATTGTGTTTGGCTTAGCCCTTATACTTAGGAAATACTAATATTGGAATGACCTCTAGATATTAGGTAATTAACTCACCTCATATCCATATAGGAATATTGAGACCTCTATAGATTGAATAGTTTATATTGACAAAAGGTAAATAAATAAGATATTGGCAGATCTATTTTTTAGATGAAACATTCTGAGCTTTTGTAGAATACCAGAACATTATCCCCATTGATATTGAAACAATGCATTTCTTATTTATCCTCTTCTGTTGTAGTAGATAAGAGACAGGGTGGTAAGGAGTTGTTAAAAGGGAAGTCAAAGATTGGAGAAGTAGAAAAATGTGACAACGTTGGAGAGGAAAAGGAGGAAGAAATCTTGGAATTAGGAAATTCTTCATAGAGAAGACTTTTTACAAAGCAGATGACTCTTAAGGAACAAAGAAAAAAGATAAATGATTCAATAAAACATAGGGAGAGAGAGAATTTAAGATGTAAAAAAAGGAAAAAGGAGTTTGAAGAAGAAAAATAGGATGCACAAAGAAAATATTACGAGGTTGGCCTCAATTCACTGAAGGATTACCGAGTGTTCATATTTTGAACATCGCAAAATTTGTGAAGACAGTAACTATTTTTAATATACCAGTACTTCACATCTATTATCTTGTTTTTAATTCTCAGGAAAGCCCAGTGAGGGCTGGGCGTGGTGGCTCATGCATGTATTCCCGGCACTTTGGGAGGCAAAGGCAGATGTATCACCTGAGGCCAGGAGTTCGAGACCAGCCTGGTCAACAAGGTGAAACCCGTCTCTACCAAAAATACAAAAATTAGCCAGGTGTAGTGGCTTGCTCTGGTAGTCCCAGCAACTTTGAAGGCTGAGGTGGGACGATGGCTTGAGCCTGGGAGGCAGAGGTCACAGTGAGCTGAGATCATGCCACTGCACTTCAGTCTGGGCGACAGAGCCAGACTCTGACTCAAAAATAAAAACAAAACATAAGAGAAAAACCTAGCAAGTTGGATATTATTGATATCCCATTTTTCAAATTAATAACTTGATCTGCAGAAAGGTGAAATAACTGCTGGCCAGTGGCAGGACTGATATTTGAATCAAGCTATTCTGATGCTTAAATCATACTTTATTCACTATGCTCCAGAGGAAAAAGAAAAAAAAAACAAGATAGAAAAGAAAGCGGTTGACTATTCATCAAAAGGAGATCTTAAATAGAAGAGAAATGTAAAAATGACAGCAGGAACATAAATTAAAATAGTTCCTCCAATGACTGCTAGTTGGAAGTAACATACTAACATTATAGTTAGACCAAAGTTGCGAGACTCTTCATCCACATTCCCCTGGACATGGGAAAAACCTGACCAAATGTGGAAAGATTGTGGAGGACAATTTTATTGTAGCTTTGTCCTGCTTCATTCTGAATTTCTTTCCCCTCATCCTATACTGGAATTATAAAAGAAATAACAGTTGACCAGCTGAGACTTGATTATTTGTTATCTGAGGACTTCTTCATCCCACAGAGGTGTCAGTCCAATCAAATATGCACTTATTAAGACTATACTAAAGGACAGAGCTCAAGTTGTTGTTTGTGTTAGTAAATGCTTACCACAGTCACTGCACATACACATATCTCATCTAATTTTTATAATAATACAATTCATATCAGAGCTAACTTCCTGACTTAACAGATGATGAAGCTAAAGCTTAGAGTCTCACAGTGT